>NC_138575.1:153158566-153656851 GCF_964289735.1 Phaethon aethereus
CTCTCAGTACTCTCGGGTGGATCCCATCAGGCCCCAGAGACTTGTGGGTGTCCAGGTGGTTTAGCATGTCCTTGACTACTTCCTCCTGGATTATGAGGAGTTTATTGTGCTCTCCATCCCTGTCTTCCAGCTCAGGGGGATGGATACCCTGTGGATACCTGGACTGACTATTAAAGACTGAGGCAAAGAAGGCATTAAGTACCTCAGCCTTGTCCTCGTCCTTGGAGACAATGTTCCCCGCCGTATCCAGTAAGGGCTGGAGATTCTCCTTGCCTCTCTTTTTGTTGTTAATATATTTGTAAAAACATTTTTTATTATCCTTTACGACTGTGGCCAAACTGAGCTCTAGCTGGGCTTTTGCCTTTCTAATTTTGTCCCTGCTTGACCTAACGAGATCCTTGTACTCTTCGTGAGTTGCCTGCCCCTTCTTCCAGAGGTGATAAACTCTCCTCTTTTCCCTGAGCCCCAGCAAAATCTCCCTGTTCAGCCAGGCTGGTCACCTTCCCCGCCAGCTCTTCTTACGGCACATGGGGACCGCCTGCTCCTGCGCCTTTAAGATTTCCTTCTTGAAGACTGTCCAGCCTTCCTGGACCCCTTTGTCCTTCAGGACTGTCTCCCAAGGGACTCTCTCAACCAGTGACCTGAACAGGCCAAAGTCTGCCCTCCCGAAGTCCATGATAGCAGTTTTGCTGACCCCTGTCCTTACTTCACTCACAAATGAGAATTCTATCATGTCGTGGTCGCTAAGCCCAAGACGCTAAGCCTCCGACCACCACATCTCTCACCAGTCCTTCTCTGTTTGTAAACAGCAGGTCCAGTAAGGCACCTCCCCTGGTGGGCTCACTCACGAGCTGTGTCAGGAAGTTATCCTCCAGACACTCCAGGAACCTCCTAGACTGTTTCCTCTCTGCTGTGTTATACTTCCAGCAGATGTCCGGTAGGTTGAAGTTGCCCACAAGAACAAGGGCCAGCGAATGCGAGACTTCTGCCAGTCGCTTATAGAATGTCTCATCTGTCTCTTCGTCCTGGTTGGGTGGTCTGTAACAGACTCCCAGCAGGATATCTGCCTCATTGGCCTTCCTCCTCATCCTTACCCACAAGCACTCAACTTGGTCTTCACAATCTTCGATTTCTATGCAATCGAAACACTCCCTAACATACAGAGCCACCCCACCGCCTCTCCTTCCCTGCCTATCCCTTCGGAAGAGCTTATAGCCATCCATTGCAGCACTCCAGTCATGAGAAGCATCCCACCACGTTTCTGTGATGGCAGCTACGTCATAGCTGTCGCGCTGCACAATGGCTTCCAGCTCCTCCTGTTTGGTGCGCATGCTGCGTGCATTGGTGTAGATGCACCTGAGCTGGGCTATCGATTTCAACTCTGGCACATTGAACCTACCCCTAGGTTCAACTCTAGTGAGCCCGATTTTATCCCCTCCCCCCTCCAAATCTAGTTTAAAGCCCTCTCAATGAGGCCTGCGAGCTCATGAGCAAGAATCCTTTTGCCCCTTGGCGTCAGTTGCACTCCATCAGCTGCGAGGAGGCCCGGTGCCGTGTAAACCGCCCCGTGGTCAAAAAACCCAAAATTCTGACGACGGCACCAGCCCCTAAGCCACGTGTTGATCAGGTGTGCATGAGATTCCACCTAAGTCTGGATGTCATTTTTAAAGTATCTAGACGGTTGAGGTCTAAATCGCTACACCAAAAATAAAGGGTGTCAACAAAAGGAGGTTTAGTATTAAGCAGTTTATGGAGGCTTCTGTTTACTTTACAAGCTTACAATCATGAACATTAAATATTTATGTAGCAAGTGAGCAACAGATTCACTAAGGAAAACTGGAAAATTTTTTTACCTCAGATATCTTCTGGCATGTTCGTTTTTGTGGCCAACCATGAGATAGTAGCATCCTACTGCAAACCATGACACCTACACATTAAAATCAAAATAGAATATTATTAGATGTATCACACTGATTTTAGTGGAAGAAACTGATTATCATTAGAGAAGTTAGGAACATTTTCACTGAAATCAGTCAGCTTCTCAAATTATTTGATATTACAGACAAGGTAGAACTGCTGGCATGTACATCCCTATCTGGGTTTGTTCAGCCTCATGAAGAGAGAGCTAAGTGGAAAGGTTATTGCTGTCTTCAATTATCTAAAGGTAGGCAATACAGAAGACAGAGCCAGGCTCTTCTCAGAGGTGCCATGACAGGATGGGAGGCAATGGGTACAAGCTGCCACATAGGAAACTCAGACTGAGTAGAATGAAAAAAATTTTCACTGTGAAGATGATCAAACTTTGGAAAAGGTTCCCTAGAGAGGGATATATATACACTTATTACTGTAGCATTTGTTTTACATTATTATTCAAAGTGAATACCTGACCTTGCATATATTTCACAGGTGCTTTGTTTTAAAAAAAGAACCTTGGTATAAGAAAGTTACAATGCATAAAAAATAAAAGGATCAAACAATTTTTACTAGCTCCATCCAGAAACAGATTTTTAATTCTATTGCTCAAATTGACTATTACATTACAACTTTTATGTCCTTTCACATAGAAAAAACTACCTGGTAATGAAGGCTTAGAACAACTTACAGGATTATTTGGGTACAAGTCCACCAGTTTGTGAGAAAGATAGAAAAGCTCTACATAGTGGGAAGAAACAAGAAAATAAAATTAAAATGTTTCAAGACATTTAAAATGTTTCAAGCTTTCTATACCAAATATCCAGAACATCTAACATTATTAGTGTGCAAGTGAACAAAAATGTTTTCTGTTTAGCAGTAATGCTTCAAACTGCCTCAAAATAGATTTGGTTTTGCAATTAACTAAAAAACCCCACCAAAACCAAACAAACCCATGTCTTCACAGCACATAAATAAGCAGCTATACATCCTACCCCTTAAGAATTCTGCAACAACTTAGGTTATTATCACACATTAAAATAAATGCTTGTAGTATTACACTTAAATGTATCTTGTCAAGGTAAAAAAACTATCAAACTTCCGACACCTAAAAGGTGTAACATACTGGCTAGATCAATTTTAAAGTAGAGTCTTGTGCATTAACAGGCTGATAATAGGACAAAAGCAAATAAATTATTATATTATTTGGAATAATGCTAAGTGATTACTTTTCTAATAAAAACAATAATTCTAGTTATTAGAATAACTTACTACAGAATTTCTAATAACAGTGGAAGTAATCAGATACAGGATAACAATTATATTGCCTATGTATTTTCAAAAGAAATAGCATTACCGTACATAGAATTTCTATTTCTTCAGAGTACAGTGCTCTTAAATTGATGAGTTTGTCCAAAAGTACTTTGCATCAATTATTCGCTTCAGAAAAATCAAATATAAAAACTGGCTTACAAAATACCAACTTATTTACAAAATGTTTCTCCAGGCAGACTTAGAAATAAAATCAGAGTATTGGCCACATTTTCAGATGTAGTTAACTGTAAAGTAACTGAAAAGTACATTTACTAAACATTGAGTAGTACAAGTACACCTAATGACTTATTTGTGTACGTACAATGCACCACCCTTTGAGAGACTGCAAATCATATGGGCTCCTTATTCTATTTTCCAATTGATTTAAAGACATTCAAGCTCCTCACTTGATTTGGATGCTTATATGCAGTCTGAAATGAGAAAAAGCCACCCCAGCTCCAAGTAAGCTATTCTTGTAATCCCAACAAAGGTGCTGCAGCATTAACTTGTTTGAACTAAAAAAAGGCCCTCGCAACAGCAAAGGCAAGGAGAGTCTAGAATTTTTTCTAATATGGAAAAAGCATGTCCACCTAAGCATACACACTGCTGAAAAGTTCCTTCTAGCTTAATATATTTTATTTAGTTGTTGAGCAGAAAAAGTACACCTAGATACTCTAGGAAAGACGACCTCAAAACAGAAACCAAACAACAGAAATGAAGCAGTATAGCTCACTAACTTTCTGGCTACATAGCCCAGTGGGTAAAAGACAGTGACACTCATGATCGTGAATGAATACTGCCGCCCCACTGCTGTCAGCTCTGAAACTCCCTTCTGTTCCAATTACCACTGTTTTCTTGAAACTGCAGGTAGGAGGAAAAACATATGCAATATTTTAAATGCTATATAAGGGGGTTTCTTGTCATCCTTAATTCTTTTTTAAAATTGTAGCTTTACAACCTTCTTTTGACTCATACTAAATGTTGTGTTTCTTACCATTTGCTTTATTAAGCTCCACAAGTGTCCCTATATGCACAGGTAAACAATTGGCATGGAAAGGATCTTTTTCCATCACTCTAAAAATAAAACAAAACAATCTGCAATGCACATTTCAAAAATTTTTATGTGTTATAAGCAAGCTGCTTTTACAGTGTGGAATGTTACAGTTAATTACCACTTTAGGCACTGGAAAACTATTTGTGACTAGAAGGTAATGAAGGCTATCTTAAGACCAGAAAAATAGCTATTACTTTAGCTTAACAGAAGAAGATAACAGAAAATTCTTGCAAGCTGAATGTACAATTAGGAAAACAATACAGTACACATTTGCTTGCAAGTCACTTCAAATTTAACCATCAAACAGCAAGCAACAACATTTCTATTCATCTTTTTCATATGTTTGACAGCAACTTTCAAGCAATAGCCCTCAGCTTTCTAAGCTTAACACTAAACAGTATGCCTTAGAAAATATATTTAGCTCAGTTTTACATTTTTATTTCCTGCAGCATTTAGAAATGGAAGATAGTCACACAGACAACAGACTGCATGCAGGACATGGCTTCTAGGCATGAGCCCTTTTTGTAATCATTGGCATTTGGTAAACCAACCAGTGGGGAAAAAAAAAAGGTGTCTTGAAATCTATTCACAGAATCTCTTAAATCAGAAGTACAACATTATGACTCCATTCTCTGAGAAGTACACCTTGCCATCCAGAGGGACCTGGACAAGCTCAAGGAATGGGCCTGTATGAACCTTATGAGGTTCAGAGTCCAGAGGACAGCCAGAAAAATGACCCGAGGGATGGAACACTGTGAGAACAGGCTGAGAGAGTTGGGGTTGTTCAGCCTGGAGAAGAGAAGGCTCCGGGGAGCCCTTCCTGCAGCCTTCCAGTACTTAAAGGGGGCTGATAAGAAAGACGGGGACAGACTTTTTAGCAGGGCCTGTAGCAACAGGACAAGGGGTAACAGTTCTAAAGTAAAAGAGGATAGATTCAGACTAGATATAAGGAAGACATTTTTCACAGTGAGGGTGGTGAACCACTGGCACAGGTTGCCCAGAGAGGTGGTAGATGCCCCATCCCTAGCAACATTCCGGGTCAGGTTGGATGGGGCTCTGAGCAACCTGCTCTAGTTGAAGATGTCCCTGCTCACAGCATGGGGGTTGGACTAGATGACCTTTAAAGGTCCCTTCCAAGCCAAACTATTCCATGATTATAGGAAATAGTTAAACATTTAATTGACTTTTTAAAATAATTCAAAGAATTTCAAATGAAAAGTATAAAAGAACATATAAACAAGTATTTAAATGCTCTCTTGAAGAGAGTCTAAAACTTTGAAGTTTCATGGACTTCTCAGACTCTCGTTTCCAAGCTCCAGCATGCGATAGTTTCCTCCTAGGAGACATTTACTCCTACCACTTTCTGCTAGACAAGGTGTGGCAATTAAGTTTCAGAAACAAAGATGCAACAATATAATTTTATTTACTTAATTGGAGTAATTTATTTCCATAGGAAGTTTTTTACTCAGATGTTTAAATTCACTCTGTCAGCATTCTCTACAGCCTTCCCACAAATTTTGCTTGTACTGGGCATATTCTATGTAGTGGGATGTTGGGATACATGGGATATTCTACGTAGTGATGGCTTGCTTCATCTAAGAAAAAGCTGTAATATAAAAAAAACCCAAAACCTGTTCTATTTTATACTACTAATATTCTGAGACTATGCAGTACATACACAAAAATACCATTTTCTTACAAAGGTAGGTGTCAGGCCAGCAGAAAAAAATAGCTCCACAACCATGTGTTCATATTTACAGTAGTTGAGAGGCAATCCACGTTGTTGTTCTGACCCACCGGACAACCGAGCAACAAGTGTATGCCTGGGCTACATAACAACTGAGACACATTACTCGGCATGTCAAAATTAACATAACTTTTAATCAGCCTAACTAAGCAACTGATCCAAACCTATTTGTTCTGAAGGCCAGACAAGAAGTAGGTACAGAATACACAAAACTGAAGGTACCAGAGTAAGGAAGAGGACGTATGAAGGGAAGTGCCACACAGTGCTGATTAACTGGCGTTTTGCCTTGGATACTTCTGCTAGGTATCATAAAAATAATGTGTCTTGCCAGACACAAACTACACATTTTAAATACCTGAAACCTGTATCAAATTGTTATGTATGTCAATGCATTGAAGAATGATATTAGCTGTAAGTCCAGGCATAATTATTATATTACACCATATGAGAAAAAAACCTCAAAGTTGCTTTGTATACTTACACAGAAGTAAGCTTGTAACACATTTTGAAATCACAGTTATAATAATGTCTTTCAGCTAAGGATACTACCACATCCAGATTTTCCTGAAGACCATCCACTGATTCAGGAATCAGTGTTTCACTCGGTTTATTATACTGAAAGACAAAAGTAACAACATGTGACTCCAACCTAAAATCAGATGGCAATTATATATAACATGACATTAAATGGATATTAATATTTTTAGTTCTAAAAGAGTATTTAAGAAACATTAAACTTCTCAAAATTCTTAGTTTTAAACTGAAAGTCCATAAAACATATACTTGCTAAAATGTTTTTTATAATGTATTTAAAAGTTCAGTCAAAACATGAAAGATGCTTGCCAGTGTCAGTATCTTAAGTGTAGGCTGTAAAAATGAACACTGAGCAATACATAGTTGGCTTTCAGTGCTCTCACATTATCTTTGGAAAAAATAGTCTTGAATAATGTTGTTATGTCCTAGTATTTTCAGGTAACTGACAATTTACCTACATTATTAATGTTCTTTTTCCCCACTTACAAATTTATCTAATCTAAAAAAAAAAAAATCAGAACCTCAAGTTGTCACCACACCAAAAAGTAAGTTTATACAAAACTGTTATACTACCCCATAAAGTGATTATCTACTCCATCATAAAATTTAAAATAACCAAAACTACAAAGCCCTTATTTATTCCAACTATCAGAATAAATGGAATCCACAGAAGTTTACACGTCAAGTCAAGACTTTCAATCAATTCTCCAGCTTTTTAGTTAGTCTCGGGGTTTACCTTTTTCAATTTATTCTCAAATAAAAAGTGAAGCAATTCTTGTTCTTCATCTGTACATTGTCTACTAAGAGGTAGAGATTCAAGAAGTTCTTTTTCTATGTGAATAAAAAAAAAATTACAGTGATCATATAACGGAAGAAATAGCAAAATCCAACATTTTAAGTTTAAGATGCAAAGAGTTTTCTGATGGTTATCCCAAAACTACAAGGAAGAAAACAGTACATATACACTGAAACAGATAATATGACTAATGATGGAAATTAATGATTGAATTCTTAGGTTTCTCCTTCTACAATTTTAAATAAAACTTAATAAAGATGACATTACACACCACTGGTTTTATTTATTCTCCATGTCAAATTTTATCACTCAGAATGCTATATTAAGCAGTGCCTACTATAACTAAGCAAACAGCAGTAGGGTTTTGTGGATTCAAAGCCCAGGAAGTTGACAACACAGGAAAAAACATTGTTTAGGCTGGGCAAAGAGCATGGGAACTGCCGGAGCTAAAACACAGGACAGCTTTGGTACTTTGTTTCTTTTAATTCTTAGCACTGTAAAATTGAAAAATGAAGTTAAAAGGTAAAATTGAGCAGATTATAATTTTCACTCATTTCATACATTTTCTATTCTTAACATTTTAAGGTCTGTTACTTGTCGTAGTTTTAATTTTTATCCAGGAAAAAGGCATATTGAGAAAGCAGCTAAATTTTACTTTTATTTGAGAAATATTGCTATCCAGACCTTCTTGTGCTGTCAGCATATGGTGCGATGTCAAAAGATCAAATGCTTCAAAGCAGTAAACATCAAGCTTCAAGGCCTCTTTGTAGCTGTATGTTGCTAGGGTTCTATTATCCAAAGCATCATAGATCTTCCCTCGCAAAAGGCATATAGAGCTCTTGATCTGGTGGAAAAGCAGGGCTGGAGGTCAAAGACTGAATCAATGTTTGCAATTTGGTTTTGAGCACAAATCAAATGGGCTCCCTGAAAAGTAAAAAGCATTTCATGTATGACAGAACCTGGTTTTCTAGTGCTGTCTTTAAGTAAAATACTGTCTCTACTACCTTAAAAAAAAAAATCAAATGAATGCTGTGTCAGGTTATGTACTGCCAAACAAACACATGCTTTAAGGCGTGAGGATAGAGTTTATCTTTTCTACTTCTGGCATCCAGTGCTCTGATATTGAGTTGTAAGCTATTTATACTAAATACCCGTCATATTCCGTATAGGGAAATCATCACTTCCAAAGGTGATTCTCCTCTTTGTTGACTGTGAAGCCACATATTTCAAGCAAGACAAGAATGACCGCAGTAGAGATGAAAAAGGACAAATCAATGGACTCAACTACTCTGAGCAGAAAAATACATCCTTCTGTTCAACCCAAAACATCGATGTTTCAGAAACAGAAGTAGTGAAAGATCATTATTATCACAAAGTTGTGCTAAGATGTCTAATAACTAACATGTTCTTTCAAAACTCCCTAGATGAGTGTTGATTCATCAGAAGGCCACAGAAGCGTCAGCAAGTTCGCTTGGAGAAAAGCAACACATCCCGCATCTATGCCATCAGACTAACCAGACAGACCGACTCTACCAGGAGTCTGCACACTAGAAAGAGTACAGCTGCATTAACACCTAATAAATCCAGGGAGCTGCTGAAGTGTTAGTATGTTACCAGCTCAGAGACAAGTCATTCTTAGTCAGAAAATAGCGTCTGTGCAAACTAATCTAATTAAGTTTGAAAAAGCTACATTTCTAGAAGAATTTGGTTGGAAATTTCTTGCAGCAGTATCCACTTCAGTAGCTCTCTCCTTTGGCAAACCAAGCCCATCCTCGCATTAGTAAACTGTATTATCACAAGCATTTGTGAAGGTATGGACTGACAGAAGTCAAGTTTTTTGACTCTGTGGGTTATTTTGCAGCCAAAATAGTTTCCCAATTTAGTTCAATAATCAGCCACCCTAACACTTGGGCCAGAGTACCAGGACACAGAGAGCAAGAAAGAATAGCCAATGCTGAGGACTCCCTTCCTTTGCCTCCAGTGGTAGCTGAAATGTTCCCATTAAGGTGCACTGCAGTAACTCAGTCTAATCCACTTCTTCCTTAAGCCCATCAATAGCAGCATTCGAAATCAGTTCACACTGATCATTTAACCCATTTTGCTACTTCACTGTTACAGGGAACATGCCATCTGTCAATCACCTTCACTGTAGTTTCAGCTAATAAACTTTAATTCCTAACTCTGAAAATAAAGGCTCTTTACAGACTCTTCAGCCTACATGTGGTACTCATCCCTTTTAACTGTGTGCCTATACAGAATTTTTTCACTGAGCTTCAAAAACTTCACCTTCAGGCCACATAATTTTCAAGTGTGATCAAAAAACATCCTCCTGAGAACAACTCTTGAGTGATTAAGGAAATATTTCATCAAAAATATCTGGAGGAGAAGAAAACTTGCTTTGTTATCTCAGAATGTGCAGCCCAATTGAAAGAAGTGTTAGATCACATTACCAAGACTGAAATTGCATCATAGAGCTAAAAGACTCTAAAAATCAATGTTAGATCATGAACTTCTGCAAAGTGTCTGCAGATGGGAAGTTGTTGAAAAGCACTCTTCATTTTTGCAAACCAAGTTATTTTCATGCAGGAAAGCTAATACATGACTTCCTTCTGAAAGGAGAACAATTCAGCATTTTTGAAAATTTTGTTATCGAAAAAAGAAAGCTTAAATACAGAGTTTCAGATTCATACAACTGTAAAAATCAATTTCTGACTTCATACATTTTTTTCTCAGTTATAAAAATATTTGTTAAAAAAATGTCACTTACAGAGGATTGTGACATCTCCCAGTCTGTGGTAGAGTCTTTCAATCCACTTTCATCCTTCAAGTACTTTTCAAAAAGTCTTTTGTTGATTGGCTCTTCCATATCAAGAATATCCAGGGCCTGCTGATGTTCTTTTGCAGCATACTAGCCAAACACGTGCATGTAAAAAAACAAGGTTGGGATTTGAAACATCTGTACATAAAGTACCAATAAACAGCATCACATTTCAAAGGCACAGATTGTGATGACCAGTGCTTACCAGCAGGATTTTCATGCATGCATATTCTTATTTGGACATATATCACTTTACACTTACAGTCAACTATTTTGTTAGTAATCTATAATATGCAAAAAATTATACGGTTAACACCTCCAGAAAAATCTATTATTTGGCATTATGCAATCACAGAAACAGATATGCTTCTAAAAATAGTTAATATAGGTTTCAATAAAATACAATCATCTTATTCTACAAGCTGCACATTATTCTGTTTCAAATGTCTATAATTAATCTACCAAAGGATTCAGTTGTCCTGTGAAAGCACTGCATTTTACTATTTACGCATCACATTTTACACAGAAGTATAAAGCTGCTAACTATATTTATATTATACAACCATGAATCACATCTCCTCTGGTCAGACTACAACCAACCAATTAAAAATGTAAACATGAAGACATGAGACAAAAATCGTCCATGTTCTTTCCCCACAAAATATTAGAGGGCTATTTTCTTTCCTGGAAAAAAAAACAGTCAGTGGATTTCTTCAGAAGAGTACCACAATGGATGCTCCAGTGACCACACTGAAGGTTAAAGAATGAAATCAACTGTCACAAAATTTAAACCTGTTATTCCAATGAACATAGATATCTACATTGCTGTCAGGTACCTAATCTTCCCAAGATGCATCTTTTATTTAGTTCAGTTTGTTTCCAATAGAGGTTAAAACGTGTACTCACATGACATCTAGCTGCAAGGTAGCGACATGCTTCATATAACTGAAAGAGAAGTTTCATACATTGTAGTTATAAAGAAAGAGCATGTTTACTTACACTGATAGACTCCATTTTGCTCTCTCCTTTTTCAGTTGTATGGCTTCTTCATCCCTTTCACCTCCAACAACCTTTCCTGAGCAAAATTACTAAGTCTGTAACACTTTCTCTACTATTAAACTCTGAAAGGACACTCACTTCACTCTTGCCTTCACCACTCATTAGCAGAGTGGAAGGACAATTTAAACAACCACACCTGAAGCGACACTCCACCTTCCCATACCTGCTGCAGTTACCAGTATGCAGGACCCCTTCTCTCTTCTGTGACCCCATCTGGGGACAACAGTTTCAATCTGGCCAACTGAACAGAGGGCTATACTTGGTTCAGATAAACTATATCATGCAGGTTTTTTAATTACTTTTCCCATTAACCTTATCCTCTGATGGTGAAGATGTCACTATGGCTAGCAGCACAGGTTTAAAAGTGGAATAACAGTAGTAAGTCTTTGACTAAAATGACCTACCTTATCCAGCTTACGCGATCGAAGGGCATGTGCTGCCCTGTGATACTGAGCGGTTAGGTAAAGACATTGGGCCAACCAGTAGATATCCTGTGGTTCCTCTAAAATAAAAGAACATATTATAAACCATTAATTTACAATATATCTTTAAACACTTTCAATATTCACTTTTGCTTCACTAGAAAAGTATTTTTCCCCTATTCTAGCATCCTATTAAGTTACAAAGTTTTTTTATATATATTTATTTATATACATATAAACAACTTATAATACTGATCAGTGAGAGATTAAAACAAAAAAATGGTCAGATTTAAACTTCAAAGACATCAGCTAGTGCACTGGACAGTGAACACAAAGAATCTTATACTAGAGGTGTGTCATGAGAAGGAGACACCAGTGATACAGATCTAAAAAAAGTAGTTGTAGGTTACCCTGCCCTTGGACATAGGGCTGAAAAAAACAACCCAGAATTGTCTCTCTCAAAAAAGATCAGCAAGAACTTAACAACACTGAAAGCGAAAGCATTAGACTTCTGCAGCTTGAAGTTACAATTGCAGAAGCACAGCTTAGTACTCTTCTACTTTACTGGCAACCAAAGTTTTTGTGGGATCAAGCACCTAGAATCATTTTAAGAAGTGTAAATGGACCATGGCTGCAGGCAGACATAGGCTACCAGCATCAACTCAGTCACTCAGAGCAACAGCGAATCCTGTAGGAAACCACCAGTGCCTCTTGTAGCTCTTTCTTTTTTTGTCTCTTAAGGTTGGCAAACCTTAATGTTTGGCCAAACATTAATTTTACCACAAAGTTCAAACAGGAAGATTGGCCCTGCTCTATTTGGAAAAATGGCATTCCAAAGATCACAGAAAAGCACTTACACCAAACTCAAAACGTCAACATTTAGCCACCCGGCTTAAAAAAAACCCACAACAAAACCAAAGCAGAACACTATCAGAAAGAAGTGAACGAAAAACAATGTAAGAACCAACTACTTACCATGAGACAGTGAAGCTACTTTGTCTGCCCAAAACAGGGCACTTTGATACTGCTGCTGTAAAAGCATGATAGAAATAATTAGTATTTATTTGGTCTTAGCTTTCCTGGATTATTTTGAATTGTATTGTACATCATTCACATTTAATCTCTTATGCATGTGGTCTCTAATGAACAGCAATTCCTATCCGAGATCTTTATAAGTTCAAAGAAAAGTTTAAAAGGGCCAGTACTGTAACATCCAAAGGATATAAAATAGTAATTTGAGGCAGCATTGTTCATTTATTTTCAATAAATTCAGGTATTTTTCACCAAAAGGTATGAGCTACGTAAGTATGGCAACAGGTCATTAGCTGATTTGCTATCACTGAAAAAGTAGGAAGAACCCCTCCTTCCTGTTAAAACAAATGCTATATTTCAGAAGAAAGAGAATACTATATTAAAAAAAAGGACATATAAATTACTTCAGGAAACTTCAGCAGCACCATTTCTGATTAAGAAATTTTCATTCTCCAGTCAAGATGCTTTAACCTCACACAAACCATAGTCCCTGTGTGAATTTCCCCTTATCCTTGGGTACACAGTTTCACCGTTAAGTCTGCAGTTCAGAAGTGAGTGAAACAGAGAAGACTGGTGGCAACTAGAGATCCAACAGAAGCAGGGTTTGCAGGTATACCCCACTAACTCAGCTAAGATTGCCATCAGACTTGGGGTGCTAGGCAAAACCTCATAGAATTGGCCGATATTATTCTCCAAGAATATCAGCAGGGGCTACTGTTGTTCGTTTTTATCCTTCTCCATGCTATCAGGCATAATATACTTCTCAGGATCTGCTGGACATGTAACAGATATCCTGCCATTGCAAGGACTAGAAAAGCCTTGATCACTTTTGCTCTTTCCCACAACATTACACTTGTGGAGTTTGTTGATAATCTTCAAGACTGTTTTATGCTTTTGGAGTAGAGGTTTATCAGACTTTTCTGAAATACACATTGATGGTATTCTAGTCATCACAAAGCACAACATTCCATGACCTACGTGGTCTCTTCTTATCCTGTGCTCACACGTTTCCTACTTGGTGGGGAATAAGAATACCCAGCAAATTTGCCAAGAAAATAGCCTGGTTTCAATCTGCACTCCCAGGAAAAACCCAAAACCCCACATATATAATAGACGTCTGCAAGAACTGAGGTTTAAATAAATCTCTCAACACCACAAAAGAAGGGCATAATACAGGCCTACAGACCACTACAGAACTTCTGTTGAGCAGTTCTACAGTGCCAAAAGCTGACTATATTACACAAAGAAGCAGTCTCATGTTCATCCCAATGCCCCTTCCTCAGAACTGCACAAGTGTCTATATAGCTGCCTGGCAAAGCAGCTTGGTGAACCAGTTTAACTCAAACGAGTACTGCAAAACAAAACAATAAAATCCACCAAATTAACTTAGGTCCCAAATCAATCTTCTGGTCACACTAGCTGGCCACACACACAAATGTTCGTGCTAACTGAAGAGATGGGTTTCTCTCAGTAGCAATACCAGTATGAAGTCTTTGAACTAGAAATAGAGCAGAGGAGTTTCATGCTATAGTTAACCTAATTTATTAATGCATTTTTCCTGTTGTGCTTTTTTGTTTTGTTTGCCCTGCAGCAACATAATTGCTGAATCCATCAACAAATGAAAACAAGCCTGCTCTTCTAATAGCACTCTGCAGCACTGCAGGTTAGTATGACAGGCACCTATAATCACCAGGTAAGTACGGCCCAACTTGCACAGCCCGTGAGGGAGCGATCCTGCAAATATACCTTCGCTACACAGCAGCCCTTCCGCTCCCACAGCCGGAGGAGGAAAAAGAAACCTCGAAAATCCCCCCGCCACGCTACCAGGCGGCCACAGGCCGCAGCCCCCAGCGGAGGCCGCACACACGGCGCTCCCGACCCACCACGCTCCGCTCCCACCCCCTCTCTCTCCCCTCCGAGGGGGAACGAGGCATTATTTCGAAATGAACTCCTTCTCCCCGGCTACAGAGGCTGCCGCCTGCTGCACCCACTCCCCGAGCACCTCTCCCCGCGGAAGCCGGGCCGAGAGGGGTTTTTCCCTCGGGGAAAGCCAGCGGGCCAGCCGCCCCCTGCCCAGCAAACCCCACCCCGCACCAACGGTCGCTTCCCCCCACGCCTCACCTGGTCGATGTACTGGCGCACCCGCTTCCTCAGCCGCTCCAGGTTCATCCTCCCACGCGGTCTGTGGGTGAGGCGTCCCAGGCGCCGAGCCCGCCGCGCCGGGATCCCTGGTCTCTCCGCCGCCCGCCCGGCAAGGCGCCCTGCCCGGCGGTGCCGCGCTCAAACCCGCCCCCCCGCCTTCCCTGCCTCTTCTCCCTCCCTCCCTCTCTCCCTCCCGGAAACAGCGCCCCGAGCGCATCGTTCCGGGAGCGCTGAGGCCGCCGCGGGGAGGGACGTCCACAGCGTGGGCTTGTGCCCTCCTCTCCCCCAATCTATTTATTCTGAGCTTTTCCTCCGTAGTCCGCACCCACTCCCTAATAAATTTATTCTGAGACTCTTCTCCACAGTTTTGAGATGGAGTGAGGGCCCCCATAGAGACCTATTGCCTCCTGACCCCTCTTTTGGCCACTGAGGCCTTGAGGTGAAAATCTTTCCTCTAGGCTTTGCAGCGATGGCAGGTGGCTTGTCAGGAGGTTTCCTACAACACCTTCATTGTCCAGACATTTTTGGTATCACACAGATTAGGGAATCATTATCTACCAGGACACTACTGAAAAATGTTAGCTTTACTGAAAAACAGGTAACATGAATGAATTAAAAGCTCCATTTGAAATAATTCAGATGCTGGCAAATGCATCCTGGAGCGGGTATGCCTGGTACAAGAACAGCAATTGTTTCTGTATGCTTTCATGGAGACGGAAAACCTATGGTAGAGTTAACAGCATGGAGAAGGCCACAAAGATGGCAGCTGGTTGCAGGCCAAGAGTATCCATTTGAGAGTCATAGAGTTATTAAGGTTGGAAAAGACCTTTAAGATCATCGAGTCCAACCACCAACCCAACACCACCATGCCCACTAAACCATGTCCCGAAGTGCCACATCTACATGGTTTTTGAACACCTCCAGAGATAGTGACTCCACCACCTCCCTGGGCAGCCTGTTCCAATGCTTGATCACTCTCTCAGTAAAGAAACTTTTCCTGATAGCCAATCTAAAGCTCCCTTGGCACAACTTGAGGCCATTTCCTCTCGTTCTATCGCTAGTTACTTGGGAGAAGAGACCAACACCCATCTCACCACAACCCCCCCTTCCAGGTAGCTGTAGAGAGCGATAAGGTCTCCCCTCAGGCTCCTCTTCTCCAGACTAAACAACCCCAGTTCCCTCAGCCGCTCCTCATAAGACTTGCGCTCCAGACCCCTCACCAGCTTCGTTGCCCAGAAAAATGGATCCATGTGCCCTCTCGATTTATTTGCAGTAACTGCTCTTTGATGTAAAACTGCTTGACTTCAGTGATTTCCTCCTGTTATTAGTTAGGTGAGATTTTCACCTCACACGCTGTCGACCTTTTGGGGCTGTTTCTTCTCTGGCACTGTTGAGCATGTGTGCTGCATATGGCAGATATACCTGCAGTAAAACACAGAATTATTTTGCCTTTTTTTACTCAACTGCATTTGTAGGTCTGCTACTTTTTCACGTTTTGGTAACCAACATCCTGAGGAAAGCAAAATCCTTGTTCACCTTTCCATTAGGTCACATAATGAAGAGACTAATCCTTTTGACAGTGGTTTCTTTAGGTCCAACAGTCCTATCTAGTCAGCGTTGTCATCACGTTCAACTTCCCTAAAGATACCTTCAGGTGTCCAAATAGCTTCCATGGCAGAAGAGAGGATGCAATCAGGTTTTTGTACCTTCAGTTCTTGGAAACCTGTGGCTTGTTATGAGTGCTACCACTCCACTCTTTTATTCGTTGGTTTAAAATTTCTTTGAAATTAGTATGGTTGACAAGCATGTCTTCATCAGTTTGTGGACCTTTCTATATATAATATGTTTGATTGAGATTTTGATACTATTTAGAAACTAATGAGTGGTGGAGCCCACAATTTGCTCATAAATGGCATGTTTCCGTTTTAGACCAGGTGTAATGGTAACTCAACAGAGCTCAGTGGCTCCTATTCAGAGTGAGATATCAGGGCAGCAAACTGCAGGAACTCAGAGAGAACAAAATAAATTTAAATATCATAGAATCATAGAATAGTTTGGGTTGGAAGGAACCTTTAAAGGTCTTCTAGTCCAACCCCAATGCAATGAGCAGGGACATCTTCAACTAGATCAGGTTGCTCAGAGCCCCGTCCAACCTGACCCAGAATGTTGCTAGGGATGGGGCATCTACCACGTCTCTGAGCAACCTATGCCAGTGGTTCACCACTCTCATTGTGAAAAATTTCTTCCTTATATCCAGCCTGAATCTGCTCTCTTTTGGTTTAAATATCTCAGTAGCGGACCAAGTTTGAAACACTATGAAATGCAGAACAAAAAATGAAGTAAAATATACAAATTAGGAGTTGGTGCTAACCTCTAAGATAAAAGTCTTTGCTGGGGAAGAAAAAAAAGATGCACAGGAAGTATGGGGGTTGGAAGAGAAGAAAATGCTCTTGTTGGGGATGGGTGACAGTTAAGAGCAGCCATAGTCACAGGGAGCTGGTCTGAAGCATACAGAGGACCTGTGATCTGCGGGATCTTGGAGGGGCCCAGGGAACACTCTGTGAAGGTGAGGAAACAGGCACAGAAATGCCCATAAAGTATGCTATTACTTTGTTAGCATCTATCTAGTTCTTACCTTGTCAAAGGAGAGTACATCATCTCAGGTTGCTCCGTAATATCTGTGTGTTATGTGCTGCTTTCTCGTGCTCTCCTGAAAAGTTAGCTTGTCTGAGCAAGCTATTTTTGGGGATGGAGCTTGCATTTTGGGGATGAGAAATGGTTGCTTGAGCTATGCTGGGAGGCTACGGCAGTGCTGCTCCAGCGGGCTCTGCTCACATGGGTTCCCATCTCGTTTCTGCAACGGGAAGCTGCTCTGACATAACCTCTCATGAACTAGCTGGTTGTTCAAAGAGACCGTCCTTATAGATAGACTCCAAAGTTTTGTTCCTTCACTGGGGGTGATGCAGGCATGTGAGCAAATAGATAGGGCTGACACATGGTGTTGTGAACAGCAAGGTCTTTGTGAACTGGCAGTTGAGGCTTAAAAATTATTTTAGGTGTGAACAGGGGAAAATTTGATTTTTAAGTAGTTTCAAATAATACATAAGTTTCTCTTTCAAATTCAAAACTAGCAATAAGCAAAGCTACTCTAATGGTTAAGTGGTGTTGATACACCTACTGCTTTGCTAATATTACTTAGAACAGTTGTGAAGGTATGGAGAGTCAGTTAAAATAAACTGCATTACAAATTTGCACTCTGGTATCTTAAATCTTGTGAGGAAGGGGAGGGGTCCACAGTCATATGAAACCTTTTGCACTTTGTGGAAGTTTCTATATTTTTATCTACATTGAGAACTGTCTTTTTTTTTGTTCTAAAAATACCTATAGGTGCCGTATGCTGGTGCTAGCACATAGCTTCCTCCTGCTGCTTTGAAATGACTGTTTTGAGTCTGTTTGATGCTTGCACATGTAAAACTGATCCAGTTAAAGTGGGTATGCTCACTTTAAGTTTGTACATGAAAACAGTTTTCTTTGAAATTGGAAGAGCGTCCTTGTTTCTGGCTTGAGCATTGTAACTGAAGTGAGGCCTCTGAAACTGAGGCGTGTGTTGAGGTGGGAGACGTTCCCCAAAATGCCCCGGAGCAGGTGTCAATCTTTCTGGGAAGGTTTCAGAGACGGTCCCTAACTCAGCTGTTTTGTCCAGATGAGTGGAAAATGAGAGTGACCTTCTACTGCTCCCGTTTCAAAGCTTTTCCTCTTCATCCCTGCAACTCCAAACCCACATGGACTCCTGTTTCCAACCCCGTGTATAAGTACCACAAACCTGCCAGAGTGCAACCCTTGGCCATCCCCACTTTACAAAGGCAGAATATCTGAATTGCTCCCATGGTGTGACTTGCTCTCTGCTGCCTGCAGCGTGGCTAAGCTTTGGGGTAGGGAGATGGAAAAAGGTGTTATTTTGATTTTGAATGGGTCTAAAAAAAGTGAATCTCAAAATGGACTGAACTTGATCAACTGGGAGCAGCCAGGGCATGCATGGAGTTGGAGATGGATCGAAAGCAAAACAATTGGCTTTTTCACATCTCCCAACAGCATTCTTCAATTATCTTACAGATTCCTTGCCATTTCATATAGAAATAATATAATCTCTTCTAATTCTAGGCTCAATAGCATGACATTACTTTCTGTATCCAATCTTTTATTATTTGATTGCCCACCATGAACTGCATAAGCTGTCAAGAAAGCAACCTGCAATTAAACTGAGTGTCTTTATTTAGTTTTTCTCTGTCTTATTTTAGGTTGGCTTACACAGCTGTGCCTGCCAGCACTCCAGTGAGGGTGCTTATGGTTCAGGATTGCAGTCGGAGGATGTGTCAGGAGGCTTCAAGGATGTGGGAACATGGGGACTGAAGGTATTGTGGAGAAAGGGAAGATGGGGCTTGGCAAATCATTTCTGGGGGCACGTGGCTCAGTCCGTAAGAAAACAGCCTTTGCTGTGTCTGCTGCTTGTAGAACACTCTTCTTCCTGAGGTTATCTAGATGATGCAAACGTATTGCTGTTTGTTACATTTTTCTAAAATAAAGAATCATGGTATTTATATTTGTTCTCTGCAGCAGGTTTTGATTCATTGCAGTGGTGGTGAGTGAGTCCCATTGAGTGTATCAGAATAACCAAGATCACATATGGCTTTGGTTTTTCCAAGAGTTTAATTTTAGAAGAGTGGCTTCTTTCATGCTGATTTCTGTCTTTCATACATGCAGTATTATTCCATTATGGCTATCAGAGGTGCCAAGGATGAGCTTAAGGACATTTAATCCTTCTTGCTCAGGAGCCCAGAAAGAGAAGCCTGTTTTAAGGAAACTAAGAAAATACAATTTTCATTTGCTTCTTCATGCTGGTCACAATAAAACGTAAAGCCTTCAAGATAAATTTCAATATTAAGAAATAAATAAATATTTGCACCACAAAAGGCAACTTTTATTACAAATCTATACTACTCACTACAATTAAAAGTCACTGTGATGGAGTGATCACATCAGTGGACAAGGGAAGAGCTACGGATGTCTTCTGTCTGGATTTCTGCAAGGACTTTGACACAGTTCCCCACAACATCCTTCTCTCTAAATTGGAGAGATATGGTTTTGATGGGTGGACTGATGTTTTTGACTGGATGGTCACATCCAGCAGGTAGTGGTCAATGGCTCAATGTCCAGATGGAGATCAGTGACAAGTGGTGTCCCTCAGGGGTCTGTATTGGGACCAATACTGTCTAATATCTTCATCAGTGATGCAGACAGTGGGATCGAGTGCACCCTCAGCATGTTTGCAGATGACACCAAGATGAGTGGTGCAGTTGACACACCTGAGGGATGGGATGCCATGCAGGGGGAACTGGACAAACTTGAGGAATGGGCCCATGTGAACCTCATGAGGTTCAACAAGGCCAAGTGCGGGGTCCTGCAGCTGGGTTGGGGCAACCCCTGGTATCAGTACAGGCTGGGGGATGAAGGGATGGAGAGCAGCCCTGCTGAGAAGGACTTGTGGGTACTGGTGGATGAAAAGCTGGACATGAGCCAGCAATGTGCGTTCACAGCCCAGAAGGCCAACCGTATCCTGGGCTGCATCCAAAGCAGCGTGGCCAGCAGGTCAAGGGAGGTGATTTTGCCCCTCTACTGCACTGTGGTGAGACCCCACCTGGAGTCCTGCGTCCAGCGCTGGAGCCCTCAGCACAGGAAAGACATGGGCCTGTTGGAGCGGGTCCAGAGGAGGGCCAGAAAAATGGTCCGAGGGATGGAACCCCTCTCCTGTGAGGACAGGCTGAGAGAGTTGGGGTTGTTCAGCCTGGAGAAGAGAAGGCTCCGGGGAAACCTTCTTGCAGCCTTCCAGTACTTAAAGGGGGCTGATAAAAAAAATGGGGACAGACCTTTCAGCAGGGCCTGTTGCGATAGGACAAGTGGTAATGGTTTTAAACTAAAAGAGGGCAGATTTAGATTAGATCTAAGGAAGACATTTTTCACAGTGAGGGTGGTGAACTACTGTCACAGGTTGCTCAGAGACGTGGTAGATGCCCCATCCCTGGCAACATTCCGGGTCAGGTTGGATGGGGCTCTCAGCAATCTGATCTAGTTGAAGATGTCCCTGTTCATGGCACGGGGGTTGGACTAGAAGACCTTTAAAGGTCCCTTCCAACCCTAACTATTCTATGATTCTGTGATTAGGCTCCTCTTTATGTATGAGTGTGTGTAGGACTTAGCCCTAAGAGTTATTTTCTGCTTCATTAAAATTTTCTTTTAAATTTTATATCCCTTAGATTTCTCTTGAGGAGCACTCGAATCAATCATGTTGGCCAGTATGCAAAGTAATATGCCCTGTCTCTTGTGGTGTCTACGTAGCCGTAGCTCAAAAATAGTAAAGGTAGTGAGCCAAGCTAGATGTACTGGGAGGCAGATGAGATGCTCTTGGCTTGATTTGCCATGAGTCTAGATTTTGCCATTTTCCTTGGAGTTTCCATTGTTAGTGGAGCAAAAACAACAATTCAGCGGACCAAACATAGCTTTCTGCTTTAGGGGGAGCTGACTGGCTCTCTAGACTCTGTTGATGATGTTAATTATATTTGTACTGACTAGAATGAGACCTCAAGCATCTATCTCCTAGGTACCCAAATGTATGCGGCTTAATATCGAATGGAGTCTACCCCAGTATCTCAATTAATTTCTCCACATGTAGGAGTGTAGTTAAATTTGAGTATTATCTCAGTTACTGTAGAGTATCTGTGACATCTGTATGGGACTAGTCTGCTGAAAAGCCTTGCCCTCCTGGTCTGGGGTTGGGAGGCCAGATGAATTCACAGCAATACCTAAATTGACTCTAGATGCTTGTGTTTAGGGAGATGAGTCCTGTCTTGTGTGTATGCACGTGCGCTGGGTATCTAGGTTCACAAAATAGTCCGTAAAGTCCTCCTTGTAGTGGGACTTAGTGGCCTGATCTTTTTAAAACATCTTCTCCCTCTACTCCTCCATTTCCTAGAACTGAAAGATGTAGAGGTGTAGCTCAGGTGTGTATGTTTTCATGCTCAGGGCTGCAACAGAGCAATCTGGAACCAAAAAATTATTTTGCATGACATAACGGTAGCTCTTGTGGCTCGACACAGCACAGGTATGGGAGTAGAAAGCAGTCAGATAGTTACATGCAGGAGAAGGGAGGAAGCAGACCAGAACACTCTTGTGAACCACAAGTAATGCAACACACACGTGCTCCAATATTTTAAGAACTCTGGGGCTTGGGGCATAGTTTTGATCAATGTGACATTTCATTTGAAGTAAAAATACTGATGTTTACTTGAAATGTGCATGCTGTGTATTATAGGAATGTGCCTGCTTGGTTAAGAGTTTTCTCTCTAGACTTTGGGACGGTGAAGTAGTGAGTAATGTGAAAACTTTATCTGTTGACTATGAGACCTAGCACGTATTGCACGGACTGTAGCTTGGGCAGCTGTACAGCTTGTTACTCATCTCCCTTTACTGTGAAGGGGACTGCTCACCGCTGCAGTTCATCACCAGCATGGACGAGAAAATCCATGACGTGTTTTCTGGTTAGCTAACATGAAACCCAGTTTGTTGGCATTTCTTCTTAAAGAAACTTGGACTTTGATTATTCTGTTACTAAGATGCAATGTTTGAAACAATCATATACAGAAAACAACTTTTACTTTTCTCAGGTCGCTGTACCAGACAGATGCAACCTTCTTACATGAGGATATTATACCTCGGTACTTGTATCCTTCAGTTCCATAAAGAAATGGAATCAATGGCTGTGTGAGATGCAATGCATGTGAAATGGAAAATAGCTAAAATGAATGTAAGTATGTATGCTTCAACTTTGGTTTCCTTGAAAAACAGTTTTGTAGCATCTTTGGAATTAGTTTTTGTTGTGTTTTTTTTCTTCTCCCCATGTTTATTGTTGTCATTATCATGAAGGTTGTCTTTTAACTCCTATCATTGCTGTTGCTCTGAAGCTTACAGGTTTTCAAAGGTGTGGTGATAGCCATATATGCAGATTCTATTTTCTTGTAGGGTTTTGTTGTTCTGCTGAAATGGATGAGAATTTCATTTCAGAGGATGAAAACAGTGTTTTTGACTAGTCAACAACTCTACTGAGATGCTAAACTTAATCCCCTGAATCTCTTGCCAGAACTTGTTTTTATTTATTTATTTAGCTTCCAAAATTAAAAAAAAACCTTTAATCACTTTACAGCCCTTATACTGAACCTTGTGTACTGAACCATGCATCAGCATGCTTGTCAGAGAAGCACTTCACCATTTCATGGAAACATTTTAGAAAAAAAAAAACAAAACATGTTCCCATGACAAGCAGACAAAACCTCACGTATTATCTCAATATTAGATAGATTGCAACAAATGTTCTTGCAGGTGCATCTGGTGTTTTGCATAATCACATTTGCATTTTGACAGATTTGCGCTCATGGCGTGAATCCCCTCTTCATTTTGCATCCCTAGATACTTGTGTTCTGCAGGAGTGAGAAATGAACATGCTTTTTCTTGTGACTGACTATTGAGCCTGTGATTTGTTGGGGGGGTGGGAGGGGCTATGCACTCCCATTTTAAGATAGCGCTGGCTGCCGCAGAAATTGCTAACCTGAAGTTCCAAACTTGTTTTTGTTTCTTTGTTTTAGTGCCAACTTGCAGATATAAAAATGCTTTGATGTTATGTACATCTCTGCATCTTATAAATAAATAAATAAATATTGTGGTCACTGGTGCCCAGTGACAGGGCTAGAGGCAGTGGGCACAACCTGAAACATGTGAAGGTCTGTCTGAACATCAAGGGAACACTTTTTCACAGTGAGAGTAACAGCACAGGCACAGGTTGCCCAGGGAGATTCTGGAGTCTCCATCTTTGGAGATATTCCACAGCTGTCTAAACATGGTCCACAGCAACTGGCTCTCAGTGGCCCTGCTTGAGCAGAAGGGTTGGACCACTAGACCTCCAGAGGTGCCTACCAACCTCAACCAGTCTGTGATTCTATGAAATTGTATGCTTGGTCAAAGACACTTGATTCTCACTGGGGCTAAATAAGATCACATCTTCCTTGTACAAGTCAGAGACACATTTGACCCAGGAGAGGCTGTTTGTCTTGACTACCTGTATCAAGGAAATTAGTTGTAAGAGCAGAACCAGATGGTCCTCAGCACATGGATGGGGCAGGAAGCCCAGTGAATCTGAAGAACTTTTTACGATTGACTATGATATATCAAACAATATATAAAATTCCTTTTCAGGAAGAGGAGAAGCCTAATGAAACATTAACTAAATCTGCCAGTAAAGACTACAGAAGTGAAAGACATGGCTGGAAGGATGCTGGCTTATGTTTAAAAATAAAGAGGGTTAGTGAAAGGATATTTCATTGCAAACTCATTTCTTCAGCTCCGATTTGCGCTGCCTTGCTTGTGCTAGTACGTGGGAATAAAAATCATTACACTTTTAGTAGATGTAAGTAGTCTATAACAACAGAAATACCTCATTTCCACTTTGTTCCCTAACGAAAGAGGAGATCCTCGGCACACCTAACTGTTGAAATCGCAAGACTTTGATTTAAAAGCTGCTCTCCTGCCCTCTAGTGTTACTGTACAAGTCTCGAATCAGCTGATGGATTTGTGTGTGTGTGAATTTCTGCTGTCTTTTGGAAAGCTGAAAACTTACAAATTGATCCTTAGTCTAAGTGGAAAATGACAGTGGGAGATTAAGAAGTGTTTTGAGCTTTCAATAGTTACCTGCAGAGTTAAAACAGTATTCTTTTTCATGGCGTTATTACCTATTCTCTCCTTTTTTTCTTTTTTTTTTCTGATTGTCGTCGTTTGTTTTAAAGTAGGATAACATTTGCAGTTTATTTTCCACTGTAAGTCTAATAAATGTGTGAAGATATGCAACAGGTAGTGATTTTTTGGAAATGTTTCATAACATTAACTCTTCCATTGATCCAAATTGCTGTGTAAGTACCAAAGTAAAATACACAATAGAATAGGTCTATCTTTAAAACTTCTATATGGAAGTAAAAGAATTATTTTTGGTATTCTGATGCAAAACAAACCTGTGAGTGTGTTATTTATCCATAATGACTAAGCTTGCTATTGGAGGATGGAGGGAAGCTTGGGAACCTGACTGATGGCAACATCAGTAATAAGAGAAACTATAGAGCACTTCTGAGTGAAGAAGAGTGACTGAATAAAGCCTTCTGTTATAGCTGCTAGCTGAGACTATCTTATGAAAAACCAAAAACCAATAATGAAACTTTCTTCCTATTGAAGCTAATGGGCCAAGATTTCTCATCAGTGCTTAGAGGATGAAATTACTTCTCTTTCCCTGGCGAATTAGCTTCACCTAGGTTTGTTGGTTTGTCCATATTGGTTTTGCACTTTTTTTTAAACACTACTTTTAGAAGTTTTATCTTCTGTTTTTAGGATGTGACTTAAGTTTTAACATATTTATGAACTCATCTCTTTTTCTTCAAATTAAGAATGAGAACTACATATTTTTAATGCCTGAAATAATAAAATGTCTGCTTGTCTTCAGCACACTGAACTCAAACTGAGCTGACAAAGATAATACAGATACAAACATTGATGCCTGAACTGTGGCCTCATCCACTGGCCCTGGAGTCAGTTGTCACGGCAGTGCTCCACCCTTTACAAGTTCAGGCTCTTAGTTAGCCACTTGTTTTGTTGTGCTTTCATGATTTTATTTATTTAGTTAGGGTTTGCTGATGGGAATATCCTGGTTAAATTCAAATCAAACTAGCCACTTCACATGAGGTTATGACTCCATATGGTTTAATCTGGGTTTGCAAAATCTGGGTAGTGATTGGAGAGCTGTACCCATTCTATCTTTAATGTTTCTCACAGATGACAAAAATGTTGTCATAAAGTTCATCGTCTTCTCTAGCTTCATTTTTCTATGTAAGTATGTTTACTCATGCAGCCATTATGCCTAGGATCTGGAGTTTCTCTTCTACTTGATTTTCAGATTCCCCTCTCCTTGCCTTTTATACACTTGCTCTACTCTTTAGATATGGCTCAGTCTCTCCCTTTTTGGTGGTCCTACATGGCTCTCATCAGAAATAGCTAGTCAGCATTTAAAAGCCTTTGAAATCCACAAATGTTGACCCCAACTTTTGCCCAAATAGGTATTATGCCATGACATTTTGCACTATGTAAATAATGTAAACCAAATATTAATCAAATTTGTAACAATAGGCCCAACTGCAAAAAGAAGAGAATTTCACAGTGAGACATTGTTAAAATAAAATATCATCAACAAATTTTTCATCTAGATCTCCATTGGATGTGCCAATGGAAGTTTTTCTGGATGGTTTTTATTTTTTATAAACTATAAAATGATCCTCGAATCCTTAGCCAGACATTGGACACTAGATCTTTACGATACCAAGGCTAGAAAGAAATGGCTAACCAAGACAGAGCAACATAGTGTGCTCTCTGTTGGATTTTTGTGGAGTCCTGTGGGGCTGAGCATTGATACAGTCCTGCAGCATGGAGGCAGGTTCATTTTTGTCTGGTTTATTCACTTTTCTTGCCTAACTCCCAATAAAAACCAAAGATGCTGCCGAACAACACTAGGGGTCAATGTTAAACGGGATTATAATGAGTCTTCGAGCAAGTTTCTCTGCAAACTGATCCTGTATTCCTCACATCCATATATCGACCATTCAAAAAATTGGCTGTGTTTTATTTCTCTGGCTATTTTATTTCACCTGGAAGGAAGATAAACAAATCATAGAATCATAGAATTATTCAGAGAATGGTTTGGGTTGGAAAGGACCTTTAAAGGTCATCTAGTCCAACCCCCCTGCAATGAGCTGGGGTGTCTTCAACTAGAGCAGGTTGCTCAGAGCCCCGTCCAGCCTGACCTGGAATGTTGCCAGGGATGGGGCATCTACCACCTCTCTGGGCAACCTGCACCAGTGGTTCACCACCTTCATTGTAAAAAGCTTCTTCCTTATATCCAGACTGAATTTAACCTCCAGTAGTTTAAAACCCTTGTCCTATCACTACAGGCCCTACTAAAAAGTCTGTCCCCAAATGGATACCAAGATTTAACTAGGGGGATGTGGTGGGTTGACCCTGGCTGGACACCAGGTACTCACCCAAGCTGCTCTGTCACTGCCCACCTCAGCTGGGCAGGGGAGAGAAAATACTATGAAAGGCTCGTGGGTCCAGATAAGGACAGGGAGAGATCACTCAGCAGTTACAGTCACGGGCAAAACATTCGGCTTAGGGCAATTAGTTTAATTTATTACCAATCAAATCAGAGTAGGGTAATGAGAAAGAAATAAACCCAATCTTAAAAAAAACACCTTCCCCACACCCCTCCCTTCTTGGGCTCAACTTCACTCTCGATTTTCTCCACCTCCTCCCCCCGAGCGGCACAGGGGGATGGGGAATGGGGGTTGTGGTCAGATCATCACACGTTGTCTCTGCCGCTCCTTCCACCTCAGGGGAGGACTCCTCACACCCTGCCCTGCTCCAGCGTGGGGTCCCTCCCACAGAGACAGTCCTCCATGGACTTCTCCAACATGAGTCCTTCCCACGGGCTGCAGTTCTTCCCGAACTGCTCCAGCCTGGGTCCCCCATGGGGTCACAAGTCCTGCCAGCAAACCTGCTCCAGCCTGGGCTCCTCTCCCCACGGGCCACAGGCCCTGCCAGGAGCCTGCTCTAGCGTGGGCTTCCCATGGGGTCACGGCCTCCTTCGGGCATCCCCCTGCTCCGGCGTGGGGCCCTCCCCGGGTGCAGGTGGAGATCTGCTCCAGCGTGGAGCTCCATGGCCACAGAGGCACAGCCGGCCTCGCCATGGGCTTCCCCAGGGGCTGCCGGGGAACCTCTGCTCCGGCGCCTGGAGCCCCTCCTGCCCCTCCTGCTGCTCTGCCCTGGGGGCTGCAGGGCTGCTGCTCTCACACATTCTCACCCCTCTCTCCAACTGCAGTTGCCCACGTGTTTTTTTCCTCCCCCCTTTCTTAAATCTGTCACCCCAGAGGTGCTGCCACTGTTGCAGATGGGCTCGGCCTTGGCCAGCGGCGGGTCCGTCTTGGAGCCAGACATAGGGGAAGCTTCTAGCAGCTTCTCACAGAAACCACCCCTGCAACTCCCCCTGCTACCAAAACCTTGCCACGCAAACCCAATACAGGGGGAAAAAAATTATCTTCTGATTTGTGAGACATCTTTACAAAGGCATAACTTCTGTTTGCATTCTTCCATGCTCATTTGTCCCAACATGAAATGATCTTACAAGTAGTTTTAGTCTTTTTGTGATGAGCAAACTGAGATAAATGCCCTGTCTCGGTCTAGATTCATGGAACCAAAGAGTGATCACTCCACAGCACCTGGTGTCACGGAGTCACATCAGTCAGCAGGGGCTGAGGATACCTCTTGCAGAACTGCTACTTTTAGCTCCTGTTCAGCATGGCTAAGCAGAGCCCTATTCCTTGTGTATTTTATTTTTTAAGAGTAATTAAGGAATACTTCACAAATATTTTAAGTTTGGAAAAGTTCGGAAGTAATCTCCTTTTGTTTTTTATATTGATGAGAGGTGACAATTGCATCACCCTCAAGTCTTTGTCCTGAGTTGCATGGGAAATTAGAAAGCTTTCTATAGCATGCATTATTTTCATCTTCTGAAGATGAAAAATGTGAAGCTGCAGGCACTGGCTTGTACAGTGTGGGCACACCTCTTTGGATTCTGTGTCTGTCCTCAGCAATATCTTATTATGCGATCAAGATGTACTGCAGGGAAGGTTGCAACCCTAGAAAGCGCCTCTTCCAGCATAGGTCCTTTTTGCCTGTGTGTGGGAGGGAAGGGAGGGAAGACACCTAGTTGGAGGCACAGCCTTTGCTGCTTTGCAGTGCAGCCACCTCGCTCGAAGCGGCTGAGGGAACTGGGGTTGTTTAGTCTGGAGAAGAGGAGGCTGAGAGGAGACCTTATTGCCCTCTACAACTACCTGAAAGGGGGTTGTGGTGACGAGGGCGCTGGTCTCTTCTCCCAAGTAACCAGTGATAGAACGAGAGGAAAGGGCCTCAAGTTGTGCCAGTGGAGGTTTAGATTGGATATTAGGAAAAATTTCTTCACTGAGAGGGTGGTCAGGCATTGGAAGAGGCTGCCCAGGGAGGTGGTGGAGTCACCAACCCTGGAAGTGTTCAAAAAACATGTGGATGTGGCGCTTCAAGACATGGTTTAGGGAACATGGTGGCGCTGGATTAATGGTTGGACTTGATGATCCTGAAGGTCCTTTCCAACCTTAGTGATTCTGTGATTCTGTGATTCTGCCCCAGGACCAATGGTCTGGAGTTGGGGAGTTGCTGCTGCTACTGTGATAAGTTGAAACAGAGGTCAGAGGACTGATTTTTATGTGTGAGACTTGACAGCTCTGCTTACAAACTGCAGGAGTATGTGCTTGCCGCACATGTCAGGCAAGTGGCTCCTAAGCAGCTATTTTCTGCCTGTCTGTTCGGTGCCTGTTGAGCACTGAGGAAGATGAGGATGAAAGAATGGCGCTGTGTATAACTGCTGATATGGGAAGCTTCAAGTGGTCCTGGCATTTTGCAAACTGGAGTGCTGAACAACTGACACTTTTTTTCTGATTTTAGAGATCTTCAAACTGAAAATTAATTCAACAGGGTGGGGAAAGGAGCCCTGCCCCGAAGTGTGTGCAATCTATCATTGCTGCTATGAGGAAAGCTGAAACCATGGCAAACTAGTTAGAGCAAGGCTTTGCTACCATGCCCCTATTTTGTTTGCTGGTCAAGGTTGTGAGGCCACACTGTTATTATCATCTGCCTGTCAGCTTGGATGTACTAAGTTTTAAAAGCTATGTCCAATCAATGCAAATATTTTAGGGAATGTTTTAGGCATCAGTGGGCAGAACTGTAATGGTTTGGGCATTAGAGACTGGAAACGGGAGGTAGGCCATCACAGCTTCAAGCACTTCAACAAATGTTTGCAAAGCAAAAACCTGGTTTTGATGGACAGCTTATAGGACCCTTAACTCATCTGTGCTCAGAATTTTATGTGCTAACACTGTGAATGACTTATCTTCAGACAGGAAAGAAACAACGCTGTTGAGAGAAATAAATATGACAAGGAGGAGGGGGAAATACACTGAGCTTTCCCCATAGATAGGAAGGAGATGGAAGAGTTGCCCAGGGAACTTCTAGAGGGAACAGGGGTATGCATAATGAATTTGGTCCTAGAAATGCTGCTAGTCTGATATCTTAGCAAATTACTTCACTGCACTCACAGAAGCCAAGGATGCTTTTGGACTGCTTTTACAAAGCAGAGAAGTAACATTATTGTAGCTGTGATGACTGGCTGCCTTCACCATAGGAATGATTTAAGTTTTTTTATTAGAATCTGTCTATGAGCTGGTGAAAAAAATGTCAGCATACTTCACTACTCATATGGATAACAAAAGAGCTTGTACCACAGACGAAATTTTTCCTGGGCTAAGAAGTAGTACCATGTTCTTGTACAATATATTCTTTCAAAGCAAGTCTCATGAGCATTGTGTTAACATGCTTTTAAAATTGCTTCATTTCATTTCTGCTGCTGTTATTTCTCAATTTATCCTAGCTCCCAGTACTTGCAGAGAGATATACACGTGAGTATACATACCTGCTCATCCGTCTCTACCAAAATAAATAAATAAAGTCAAGAGAGAGCCTGAGCTGTGTTCCTCAGTGTATTAACCTAGACCACCCTACCTGTCCTTCAACAGCCAGAAAGATAAATGCTCTCCTGATCTTCTGGGTTGTACTTTGCTACAGTTAGATAAATTTCACAGAAAAGTAACAAATTCTATAGAAAAATCTGCCTTCCTAATACACACCTCACAAAAAAATATGGCAGGAACTGGAATGTTGCTTGTCGAGTTCAGGCTTAATACCGCATTTGTTTCCATTTGGTTCCTTAGTAGATTCTATGCTTGCCTTGGGCGATAGCAACATGTTTCTTCGTGATGAAATGTGATCATTTATTTGGATGCTAACTGTAAGAACGTAAGTGGCATTTCTGTTGGTTTGGCATGGATCTCAAGAGGTACCTTTTTTTCTAAGTGCTGGCTTGATTATTCTAGCCTCTAGATTAATGTAGTCTGTTTGTAGCTCAGCAAACCAGCCTCTGTGTGCGTTACTGTTATAGATGTTATGATTTTTGCTAACTGACTCACCTTTGGCATGTGTTATGCCTCCCATTGGTTCTGGCAAAGTCAACACCCGTTGACTTTTTGATTGGACATCATTCAACTGACCTCATGGTGCATACAAATCTTCATATCTACCTGGACCTTGATCAAAACCTGCTTGGAGATCTTATAGATCCAGAAGGTTATGGCTGGAGGGAGGGACTGTGCAGCTGAGGAGCAACTTGCAGAGAGGTCCCAGGTTCTATCTCTCATCACCAACTTTCTCTAGTTAACCAGACTCAATTTTTCAGTTGATGCAGGACTTGCAGATGGCCAGTAAGGAATTCTGCTGGAGAAGGAAATCTCCCAGCTGCCATAGAACCATTTCTGCATGCTATTCTATTTCCACCCCTCCTGCCTGGCAGCAGCTGATAGAAAAGGACTGAGGCTGAGAAAAGGGGATCTCGCTGAGCTTTATGTGGCTCACTGGACCAAACTCTAAGTTACTCTCTCCTGCACTGGGTTTACCACAGTCTGACCCAAAGGTCTGGGAGGCAGGACCTGCTCAGAGATGCATTCTTTTCTTGTTCATTGTTAAGAGGGAGACCTTGCACCTCTGGCACCATTTTCTACAGGCAGCGTAAATTACGTGGACATCCAGGATGCAGAACCAGCTAACATGCTTGTTTATGTTTCTGTTCAACAGTGCGGTAGGAACTTGTGAGACTTACTGCACTTGTGATGTTGATTGTGGATGGGCATTAGGCCTCGTGCATGTTCAGGGTACTCCAGGCTTACTGCTCAAGGACATATATTTGCTCTGAGTACACACTTTAACTCCGGGTGTCCAAAATGTGTCGGTTACCATGGGTGAGTAGAGTCTGACATGCCTAGGGTAATGGTTTCGTTGTGCGTGCAGAGCAGGGTTCCTCTGCACAAGAACCACAGGTAATGGCTGCTGCATGTGTGCAGTTGTGGTAGTTTAATCCCCAAAGCAGCCGGGTGAGAGATGAAAGGAGTAGAATTGGGAGCCCTATCTAAACACAAAACCATGCACATGGGCCAGCTTTCTCTATATTCCTGTCTGGATCTATCAAATCTAAACAGGCTGAATGAACTCAGTCCGGAGTCCGGGCTTTCAGTATAAATGGACTCAACTAAGTTGAATTGTTTGGCCTTGCAGAAAATTTGAAAAATCCTTGCAGGATTTGAAAACCACGGCCTAGAACTTCACACGTTCACCACAGTCAAATTAACACGGTCACTTTCTGCAAGCGAGTCACAAGTAGCTGGGCTTTAAAAGAGCTGTGCATTTCACTTTTGTGGGATAAAAATTCCTCATCTGGAGCCTAGAAAGAACATAATTCTGTAGTGTAAAAAGAAAACTGTCTTTTCCTCCACTATTCAAGCGATTTTCTCAACGTGTGTTCCAAGAGGCATGTGGAAAGATCTGCAAAGATCTCAGTCACTTTTGTGGACAATATGACTATTCCCACTCTTTCTAAGGCTATTAAAGCAACTTTTCCAACTTGTAAACTGTTTATTACTTTCTTCTGTGCAAATAAGTTTATTTCTTCAGTTGCATAATTGAGCCAAATTTTATTTCAAGTTAAACAGAAAGGCTTGTTGGGGGGGCAGCTTTAAAAGTACTAGTGAATTCAAGTAAACTAGAAAAATCCAAGTAAACTAGAAAAATCCAAGTGTTTTACTAAACTTATCTAAAGAGTTTTTTTAGTGATTGATAAATATATATATTTGTGTTGACTGGACTATGTATGGTTCAAGTGAAAAAGTTTCATCTTAAAAGTTTAACCACAAATATGCTTGGGAGCAGTGATTTTGATGAAACCTTCTCCAGACCACTGAGGTTGAAGAATGAATTCTAGACCTGAAAAGGCAGGACATGACATGCACTCAGAGGTGCGGACTCCCCAAGAGTTTTTGTTTAGATAAATTAAAATGCAGTACTTGCCCCCCTCTAACTGTTAATCACATCCGTGCCAGTATGTTTGCTTAAGTTTATTTTGCGCAGCTGCTGCCAGCCAGTGCCAGATGGCAACCTAGCTCTTGTAATGTGAAGAACTGAAAGAACTGGGAAAGTCTCGGATCTCCATGTAAGGCCCTGATCCTGCAGGCAGTGGGAGTTTTGTGTATGAAGGGCTTGTAAAGTCAAGTCTTTTGCATGCTTTAACCTAACACAATTAGCCTGCCCTTTGATTTTAGTGGCTTGAGCTGTTTGCCATTACAAATGTGGTCAGATGAACAGCATTTATAAAATGGAGGCAAACATCTTAATTCAAATTTGATTATCTAATTAAGACACAGAACCATATTTAGGCAGCCAACAAAAGAAGGCTTGATTTTTTTGGTTTGCTTTCTATCTGAAAATGCTGGGTGTCTTTGAAAACAGGATAATTTATTTGGGCACCTAATGTAAACTTCCAAATCTGAGATTTTTTTTTCCCCCACAGTTTCCAGGTGGGTTTGGCGTGTAGGCCATGTATCTTGGAGTGAGAATGTTCATTGCACAGAACACACAGACTAAATATGTTGAACTCTAATGTGTACCTCTGGTATTGCAGGTTACATAGCATGCAAAATATTATTCTTCTTATAAGAAGACCCAATTACAAGCAAGATTTTTAAAAAAGTGTATATATTTACAAACTCACCATTCTAAGAAATGATAAACATCAAAATAAAATTGTGTTTACAGTGTAATAATTAGTCGCATCAGGATAATACATTATATGATGGAAAAAATGTGCAAGTGTGCGTCTATGCCAGCCTTGGTCCTTTTCTCAGAAAGGTCAGAGGATAAAAGTATTGTGCCCTGTCAGGCAGCCAGCACCATTTTACAGCTGTTATAGTTGCACTCAGGATAGAGGAAACGGGCTCTTGCCTTCAGCTGACAAAATCAAAGCCTGAAACGAGTTGTGCAAAGCATTCAGATAAGATCTCTAATGTACTTGAAATCAATCTTGATTCGTGTCCAGACTAGCTTTATGCACTTGCACACATTTGCTGGAATTTTGTTTGTCTGATGTTTTCCAGCAAAGGTGGATATGAATCTTTTTTTTTCACCCATATCTGAACGTTTGCAAACTTTCACGGGTTTTCATGGCTAACGCTATAAATGTGATCTGTATTTTATACTTTTTTTAGCTGATGCCATCAAGAGTTTGGAAATACCACTTTGGTTTTTCACAGTTGAAGTAAGGCTCACTTCAGCTGATGTTCTACCATAATCTGATGGACAGAGCTGCCTCCATGTATATCTGCACCAACAATGAATCTGAACCAGTCAGGTGGTCTGTATCCTTATGGTGTGTCTGCCAACCTGTGTATCTTTTCATGTTGTTTAATCCATCAATCAGTTGCGTTTTGTCTAGCCTGGGATGTATCTGTGATGTTGAAATCTTTAGCTAATGGCTGCTAATAAGTTCTAGGAGTGGGATATAGGGTGTATCAGTACTGCAAAACACAGTTAGGTCAAAGCTTTAACTCAAATCGGTTAACCAAAGCTAACGTAGGTTAAAACAGCAGCAAAGATGAAGTAATCTGAACTTTAACTTCACACAAGAAACTTGCTTGCAAGGCTGTACGACATGCTTAGCAAAGAGGGTATTAACGGCTACAAAAGACATAAAGCAGAAAAGCTGCAGGGACTCTGACTAGTGGGTAACCAGCATTTCCTGAGGGTTTATACCCTCTTTGCTTGTCTCTCATAGTGGGTTTTCACAGGTGTTTATATAAGTGTGCCAAGCTACAGCTGCACCCCGTTTGCTATGTAGCAGCTGGCCCAAAATCCAAGGCGTGTTGTCCTCTGAAAGATGCGAGCTATGCCTGGTTAAGAACACATTTTCTTGCACTGTAACTTGTTACTATATATTCTAATTTGTGCTAAGCGTCAAGCTAAGGAGTCCAGAAGTGAAATGAATCTCGTGCTACGTAGACTGTTGAAAGAACTCAGGCAGGTTTGCTTTGCACGCTCCCGTCGCATGGAAGCCTGGCAGAGAAGGGGAGACCAAATTAAACCAGTTATCAGTAACATGCTGTTCAGCAAATGCTTCTGTTTGCGACGCCGTTAGCAAAGTGGCGGGAGCAATTCAAAGGCCGCAGTCACCGCAACAAAGCGCTGGCAGCGCACGAACGATGCAGCAAGCGGCCCCGTGAAGGACAGCTGGGGCGGGTGGGGAAGGCAGAGGCAAGACGTGATGGTCTGTCTCCTGATAATGGGACCAATTTTCAGTGCAGCTATGCCAGCTGAGCTCCGGGGAGGCACCAGGGAATCCAGCTCAGTGGGCTTTAATTTGTGCCTACGTGTATAGATTATATAGGACAGGCACAATTCCACATGCCTTCCAAATCACGGCACTGTACTTAAACCCTAATGCATGGATAATGCAGATGTGAGATAATCATAGCAACCTTTGTCATACTGAAAACTGAAACTCTTGAGGGCAGAGTTTAATCAATGTATTATTGGAACTAAAATTCCAGCCTTACTGTGGTGATTGTATTACTAGGTGCCATATTTAATTCATGAAGAAAATGACGAGTTTTAAAATTTAAATGAGACTCAAAATTTGCTGGTTGATGCAGAATGTAAAATTAATTTTCCGTCGGTTGTGGGCATCAAAGAAATAGGTAGGAAAAAGCAAAAAAATCTTTCTCGTCTGTTTCTGGATACCTTTTATCAGATTCTAAAAAGGTCTCAAAAATGTTACAAGAAAACACTGCAGAAAGGTAGATGTGATTCGCTTCACAAGTTTCATCTCTCTTTTTATCAGAGAAGGTTTTTCTTCTATTCCTTTAACAATGTATATGAATGTCAAGCTTCTGTAGGCTGCAGAAAGATTTCAGCATTATTTAAATATATATTTGTAAGAAAATTATTACTTCCCTATGGTTTTGGTAATTATACCTTCTTTTCAGATAGGTGAATCGCTAGGAGGTGGTAATATATCACTTCTACATGCATGTATAATGGCAGTAATCATTACCCTTGTTTTTGAGCTTGTATGTTTTCCTACCACTTTGGCAAGATTTGCTTTAATTAAAAAATAAAGAATCTGCTGATGCAAAAGAAAATACCACAGTGAAATAAATCTGGGTTATATTTGGCTAATAAGGAAACAGAGGATGATGCCGGATGTGGAGGTGACCGGGATGTTCCATTCCAGCTTTCCTTCCTCATTTAACTTTGCTTTGGCTGCTCCAGCTAGAAATGCTGCATGGAACAACAGCAGGCATGGAGGCTTTTCATTACCTGCCCCTCTGACACAGTAGCACAGCAACCACACCACCTCCACCTTCCTTCCTGTAAGCTCCTTCTTTCCCACCCTGGAGATATTCTTTCTCCTGATGTCCCATATCATCCCCCATCTATGGTTTTATAGATACTGTTTGCAAAGTCCCAGCAGAAGTTAGCTTGTAAATTGGAGAGCTGTAACAGCACTTCAGGATGACAAATTACGTAGTGTCTTCCTGTAGCCCAACAAATTCTAGTACTTCCACACATTGTGGTTCATATGTTTGTTCAGACTCTGGCTTTTCATCTGTAGAAAAGCAAAAGAATCACTGGACCTCATGTTGGCAAGGAAGTGACATCCACACATGATATTTTGAGTACCAACATCTCACTGATTTGTGAACCTGGACCTCGAACTCTGTGGTTATCTGTGTACAGACTTAAGTAAATGTGCTTGAATTTGCTGAAGTGGCTGGGGACAGTTAAATTTATATTATATTTAAGAGTAGAGTTCAAATTATTCTTATACCTGAGCTGCTTTGCTTGGCAATCTAGTTGGTTTGTCCTGAAATGTAGATTGATCTTTAAGAAGTATGTATGTGAGTTTGGAGTCAGATGCAAATATGACCCTCTGGCTAATGTGGCAGGAGCCCTTATGCCGGAGTTCCTCGTATCTGTGCTGGAGGTAGCGTTTCCGTCCTTCACAGTAGGGTCTATGGAGGAATAAATGCATTTTGATTCTGAAGGGACAAATCAACAAATCAACCACAGATTTAAGCAAACCACCCTGCTGTACTCTGTCCTGGTAACCTCTAGTTGTTGCTGCATGATGCTGCTGCTTTTTTGCACTTCTTTTTGTGCTGATTTAGTTTTTAAACACATGCAAGTTGTATGTTAATACACATACTACATCCCTTCTAAATAGACCTTACCATTTATTTTTTGAAACACATTTAAAACACAGAGTAATTAAGTTGACTTCAGTGAGGTGAGCAAGGAGGGTCAAACATGAGTGTTGGGAAGGAACAAGATCCTCACTCTTACAGTTTTATTACAACTTTTGTGGTATCTCTTTCTTCTCCCCCCCCTGCCCCTTCAAGTTCCTGCTGTGGCATCAAGTGAAAACCCTTCAAAAGAAGGTTTCATAACTTCATTAGAGCAAAGGAAAACTTGAAAACATGAACCCTGCATATTCTGTAACTACAAAACAAATAAAAAGATTTGCAATTCAGATTTCAATTTCACAACGTTTAATGCAATAATACAAGTGCAACATTTTTTGGAGGCCTGATTTATTTATTCACTTTTTAAAACTGCAGGCAATATGGTTTCAACTCATTATTCTTGCTTAAACTCAGGACCTGGAAATCCAGGTGAATAGTTTTCTTGTGAAATCATAGAAAACTCCATGTCAAATAAAAAAGGAAAAAACCTAATAATTCAAGGATATTTAAGTAATATTCCTTTTATTGTGGCAAATATACAGAAATAATAAAAGGAATACACTCATACTTGGTATTTGTCCAGTTAAATGGAGGGTGGTGGTGAATACCAGATTTGTCGTTCCTAACTTGGACAAGCCCTAATTGTGTCTGTATTAATAATTTTTCCATGGTAACCAACATGGATTATTGAGTTGTGACCATTTTGCTGGGCCCCATGTGTTTCTATTGACCCTTAGGAGAGCTATTTTGGTGTTAAATACTGCCAGGCAGTGAGTAACCATTTTTCCACTTTACCAAAGGAATATGTGGCTTTACTTCCTTGCATCAGCTATGGCGTCAATCTTAAATTCATCTTCAATGAACAGACTCAACTCATTAACCCACTGGAAAAACTATTCTCCTTTCAGAAAAAAAAAAGAAAAATAAGTTTTCCTTTATGATTTTTATCCTGGAGTTGACCTTGCTCAAGGTTTAAAGAGCACAAGTATTTGTGTGAGATAAACAGAATGGAAGAGGGACGCAAGGAGAGGGCTAAAAGGGAGAGGGTGGTGTCTTGTTTTCCGTGGCAGTGAGCTGGTAGTTAAGTTCAGCCCAGTCATCTTAAAACTTAATCGTGAATTTTCTTTCGACATGGTTTCTTAATGTAAGGTGGTTATATGCACAGCAATTGCAGTAAAGATAAGGCTGCTAGCCTGAATTTACAACAGTGAAAATGGAAGCAGAATTTGACCCTCAGATTAACATTTCCTGTGACTCTTAACACTCTTTTTTATAGTGGTACCTTAGTGCTCTTTTGTTTCAAGTATTTGGCTTGTAATCATACCAGTGTTTCAGCAGCAAAGTGTTTTAACTTTGGGGCCAGAGATTTGAAGAGAGTAACATTTCTACTTAATTATAAGGCAAGTGGCATTCAGTCAAATATTTTAGGTTATTATTATCCCAATCTGAAGCTTTTAAAGAAGAAAAGGAACAAAGAATTTTGTTTGGTTCAGTGGTATAACTTGTTAAGGATAGCTGGCCCCTTAGGGAGTGCCCTGATGATCCAACCTGGAACCACATGAGGCAGGGGACTTTAGGGGTGTTTGACTTAAGCCATAAGAGCATAGGACATTTACATGTAAAAATAGAACTGCTATTAAAGCCAAACTGGCATCTTCTTTCTGATAGTGAGAGAAGTTTTGGTTCATTAAATTACTGGCTCCTGTTTAAAGGGTGCATAACCCTTCTTTTAGAAACAAGCTACTGTTGGAGGGAACAGTTGATGCGTGTTTGCCCAATGTGATTGCTGTAACAGAGGATGTGTTTGTCTATCCTGACACTCTCCCATCATGGCTAGTGGCTTGAGATGACCTTCATCCAGCCATGGAGCCCTGTGGCTGACCACTGCATGGAAGTCAGCCCCTTTATGCTGGGTCTGGGCATACTCAGTGCACTCTAGGACACATATTGCCACAGGACATCAAGCCAGTCCCACTATTGCTTTGCGCGAACAAGAATCCTTTTTCCTTCTTGACCCAGGCACTTAGGTGCCATGAAACTTTTCTCTCTAACGTGGTGGATTTGGGGATCTTGCCTTGGGAAGCTGTGAATTTTCCGAAGCCAGGAGTTTGCAATTGTACGGCATAGTTGCTGAAGTACTGGAAAGCTGATGGTTATGGTAGCTGTTATTTCTACTCTCAGTTCAGTACTATAAAGACGTAACACAGTACAGGAAAGACATGGATCTGTTGGAGCAGGTCCAGAGGACAGACAGAAAAATGATCAAAGGGATGCAACACCTCTTCTATGAGGACAGGCTGAGAGGGTTGGGATTGTTCAGCCTGGCAAGAGAAGACGTTCTTGCAGCTTTCCAGTACTTAAAGGGGGCCTATAAGAAAGACGGGGACAGACTTTTTAGCAGGGCCTGTAAGCGATAGGACAAGGGGTCATGGTTTTAAACTAAAAGAAGGTAGATTTGGACTAGATCTAAGGAAGAGACTTTTCCCGATGGGAGTGGTGAAACACTGGCCCAGGTTGCCCAGAGAGGTGGTAGATGCCCCATCCCTGGCAACATTCCAGGTAAGGTTGGACAGGGCTCTGAGCAACATGATCAAGTTGAAGATGTCCCTGCTCACCGCAGGGGGGTTGGACTAGATGACCTTTAATGGTCTCTTCCAACCCAAACTATTCTATTATTCTATTCTATGATTCTATACTCTTATATTTTAGAATTTCTGTGCTTCAGAAAGTAAGTTTTCATCCTTAGTACTTCAAATATTATTCACTGGTCCACACTGCAAGTGAGAAAGGAGAAATGTCTTAGAAAGCCTTTCCAAGTGCCAGGAAATGAATAGTTATTGCTGTGGTGTCCACTTGCAAAGTTGGCAGGCTCTAAAATGATTCCAGATGAAATTCTACTCCAGATAAAAGCAAGAGCTGATGTTGGTTCGATACTTGGTTTTGACTGATTCCTTTTCTGAGAGAACTGATGCTACCTCACTTGGCTATGCTAAGATCAGTTTGTGATTTTAATATACATTTTCTTTTGAAGAAGTGTAATTAAAAAGTAAGAAATACAGAATACGTGTTTCAGAACAAAAGTGTCTGTTCCCTGAACTGTAGGTCAATGGTAGTCTAAAAGAGTAGTAGATTATAACATGCAGAGAGCCGATGGGTCATGTGGTGCTGTGTCTCCTTGTTTCAAGCTGCTAAATCCCATTAAAAGGGAAGCTGGAAACAAATTTTATGTCTTTTCAGTATTTTCACTCTGTGAATGCAATTACTGCGAGTGACACAAAAATTGCCGTAAAATCATGAGTAAAGAAAGAAGTGGTCTCTGTCACTGTGCTGGGAGGGCATTGGTCCACCAAGTGCTCTCCCTCGTTTGCAGCAAGTGGCTCAGAGGTTTCAGAGAGCCTCTGAAGCCTTCCCAAAACGCTCACTCTGAAGTATTTACTGTCGGCCAACCGGGTCCTCACTGGGGAGACCTTGGATACTGAGATGAAAATTGTCACATGGAAAAAAACCTCAAATCTTAATCAGATCAATTAGTTCTGCTACAGTTGCTCGCTTACAGTCCTTTTCCCAGTTAGGCTCCTTCTTTGCTAGCTTTTATAAACTCAGAGGAGTTCTGTTGGTAATTATAAAGGAAATTGCTTTTATGCCATTTTGCTTTATGCTTTTTTTACTCTACCGAAGACACAGTGTCTTTAATATCTACACTCTTACAGGACACTTAAACGTATAGTAGTCTAAACTATATGAGTCCTTCCACCTGATTCTCCCAGGCACCCCAGCTCATTCTGGAGTTCTGCTTACAATTTTTGCTGAGCTTAGCTGTGTAGTTGAAAAGGTTACCACCCTCATGAGTCCAGCCATTTCCAATGCTGGAAGTTATCACCCGCATAGGAACAGGGGTATTTTAACTTAAACTGCAGAAATCAAAGTATGCTGAGGCATAGGGTCGCAATCACAAAATGGGCTTGCAACCCCCGGTTCTTCTGGTTCCCCATGCCAGGAAAGGAGTGACTTTCAGAATAAGGGCAAAGCAGAAGGCTGAGGACAGGAAAATTTCCAAATGCCCTAGTTATCCAAAAGGGAGCAAAGAGCCCTTTGCTACTTCCTAAATTGCTTTCGCAGAAGTCTACTGGAATAATGCTATTTCTGGAACTTGGTCGTGTTCTAGTTGTTCTTTTCCTTTCTGTGGTGGACATGTTCTCTTTCTTTTTCCTTAATCTTTCTCTTCACACCTTCTTCTTTCAGTTGTTTTTCTCTTTTTATGTCTTGTTTAGACGTTTTCTTTTTAAATTGCTTTTCCTGCCAGAAAAGAGAGAAATCAATATAAACATATGTAAAATAAAGAACCTGTCACTGCCTTGATTGTGGAGGCTGGAAAAAAGGGTTTTCTAGTGACTACTTCTTACAGGTGTTCTAGTACTTATTAATTACACAGCACAGACTTAACGGTTGATGTGGGGAAGTTTGCAGGATGTATTTAGTTCGCTACGAGAATTTGTTTATGCATTTATAAAAATCTGCCAAAATCAAAAGATGGCAAACATATAAATACCTGAAAAATATCTTACAGCCATAGGTACTTTCTGATTATGGAGCACCTGGCTTTACAACCTTACTATTTTTAACATAATTCTTTGGTTTGTAATGATACTTCCATGGTAGTTAAAGCTGCCTAATATTTTCCATTGTAGAAGACTCTCTTTTAGTTGCTTGTTTCTTTCTCAAGTCTTAACTGTTTGGGTTGAAGCTTTCTATACTTGCTCTCTGCCTCAGACTGAATAGTTTTGGAAATCTTTATTAAAAATTACATAGCTCTATTCAAGAATGGTCTCCAGACAGAAGTTGGTGGGAGGTTCAGTTTCTTATTTTACAATGCCACAATTTTTATTGCTTTTTCTTTTGAGTGCTTTGCCTCTCCTGAGAAAATCCTCTGGAATTAGAACTGGGACCAAATGTTTGGCAAACAGATTGTCCTGGGGTAAAAGAAATACTACTTACTGTCCTCTGAAGACTCAGATAGATTTGGATGAGCTACACCTTTGAAAATCTTTTTATGTATGTTCAGAAACTACAGACTTCAAAAAGATTTATTTCAGTGGCCTCAGGCTAGAGGTAATGGGTAAGGTAGTGAACATAGGGGCTGAGCAACACCCATATATATTGAATCAGACTCACATGACAGGGGACATACCTCCCAAAACAAGACACATGACCATAGAGAGCCAGCAGTCCAAAGTCATAGGAAGGATGGGTAAAAGCAGAGCTAATGCCAATGCCCTGCCTGGTGGGCAGTGCTGCAGCTTCCCTCTGGTTGGGAGTTTGTGAGTTAGTGGGCTCAAAGCCAGGGAGTTTGGCTGTGGAAAGGTTAAAGAGGGTCAATTTTCTTCCTCTGGGAAAGCTTGCTGATACCTCATATAGCTGCTTTGTTGTTGTTTTCTTTACCTCTGTTACTAATGAAATAAGAAGCTGGTTACTTTGTCCAGAATGGCTGGTGTTGGAGCCCTCAATGCATATGCCCACTTGGTCATCTTAAATGTTGCTGCAGTGTTTGGCTGTTTCTCTCAGGGAACTGGTAAGATGTTGCTTCTTTTTTTTAATAATTATTTTAAAATTTATTTCTGAGAGCACCATCTCTCCATGGTGGATAGTCTGACTGTAGAAACTACAGCACTTACAAATCACCTAATAAAGTTTGAAGAGCACTCTGGGATTCATTTGATAAGAGTGGCTGTATAAATGAAAGGCTGTTAATTGTGCAGCTGGCTGCCACGTGCAGTTAATCCTCAGCACAAAAGCACAGTGAAATGTGCTCTATGAGCAGTTCCGATCCAGAAATAACAGGGAAGGAAAGAACAGAAGCTCAGGGCTACCTTTCAGCTCTGTGATTTACACCGCCCACGAGGATATCTCGCAATGTTGGCCACGTATTTTTCAGCTTGTTGCCAATCCTCATGCCATCGCTGAACTTGATACTGAGGCTGGGACTTCATAATTCTATCCAGAATGGCGCAGTTCTCCTGGTTCACTTTCTGTACCTCCTGTTTTTGTTTTTCTCCATTTAAACTAGATGGGAAAACCATATAAGCAGAATCAAAATTCTTCAGGCTTGTTTGTGTTCCCGTGCTTGGGAACCCAGAATGTGACATATCTGTCAATCTTGTGTCAGGGGAAAATTTGCCTAAGGTTTTATACCCCTCCTGTAGGAGAGGGACTTGCTCCTCCTTGATCTGCATTGACTGGCCCTTGCAGCCCAATCCTTTTGTCCTTCTTAAGAGCATAGTCTTTGTTCAGTACCTCACAAATACAGCCCTGCCTATCTGGAGGTTTGGTACATTTTACAAGAGGAAAAATGCTAGTTTTATTTTGGACTAATGCCAACCCTCCAGTCTTGGAATTGCTGTAGTGCGGTACTGTAGGTAAGGGCATGGCTTAACATGATGCTTAACAATCAATTTCTGTCACTTAACTTTATTTATGTACAAACCTGATATACCAAATTGGGAAGCATGAAGACAATGGAGACAAGCGTACTGCCTCGAACTCCTTGGAAATGTTCTGTGGGTTCTTAGACTGTAATTTCCCAGGCAGTTGAGCTGATCTGGTAGCAGTCTCCTGCCACCAAAAAAGGGAAAGCCTTACTCTTTTCCTTCCTCTGCTCATCTCCCCACTGCTCCCAGCTGTGTGGTCTTCTCCACCCCTTGCACTAGCCCTGGAATTCATCACTTTGCAGAAAGTGGCAGCAAAACTATCCAGGTTCATTTGTTTTTGTTGGGTTAGTTTTCTGCTGCTGTCTCAAGTTTAATTAGCTAATGGAGAGCTTTGATGAAAATCAGAGCTTATCCAAAGAAAACAACAAGAGTTTGCCACTCGAATCAGGAAGAGAGAGAGGGAATGAAAAGGGGGAGGATGCTCTTCTCCTTCCATATTTTGTGGATCACACCTTCTGCAGCAGAGTTAACTGATGCTTGTCGATACCTGCACTGATCTGGGTACTACTCACTAGGGACAAGCCATAAGTGCTATGATGTGGATTTGCATAATGTGGACATGACCAACTCTGTTTTCAAATCATTTCTGTCTTCCCAAGGAACTGTGCAAATGTCAGGATATTTGTGATGGTGACGTGTAGTGAGTTCTACTTAGGTCATTTGCTGTGATCTGCGTTTTGTTGTCTGGAGACACTTTAGGACCTGATGAGCAGTCAGTCTGTCACGAAGTAGTCTGTCTGTAAATGAATCACAGGTGGTAACAGCTGCCACCTGAGTTATACAAACCATTCTTTTCACTTCAAAAGCTTGTCCCTGCTGTTGACTGGTCTTCTGTGCCCTATTCAGGTTGTAAATTTTCTCCTGAATCAAAAATATGTAAGGTGGTTCTCTCTAGAGATAAATCCTCAAGGCATATTTTGCTTAGTCTCCTTTGAGCAGTAAATTATATTTGATTTCTGCCTGCTTCCCGCTCCACTTTTCTTTTTAATTTAAATTCTATTTTTTGCTCAGTTTTTATTTGATCTCTAAGCTTTGGATCTCCCTCTTTCCGGTGCTGTCTGTAGGAACAACTGGCAAAGTCAGCAGCAATGACTCACTTAGCAGGAACAACAGCTTTGCTGTGACATATTAGGTTTGCTTCATTTATTTCCCTTAAAGTAGGGCAGTGTTCTCTCTCTCTCTCTTTTTCCCTCCCTTTTTTTCATTCCCTCAGTTATTAAACTGAAAAACTAATTTAAAGCCATCTTCTCTTCAACAGAGGGTAGGAGGAAAATGACCCAGCATTGGATTTCATGTGACAGGGCAAGCAAATGGCTTTCTGAAGTGTTGATTATACCTTAGGCTGCCTTTTAAAATATGTGTCTTCACAGAGCAGTTTATCCTTAGTTATGTTTGTCACTGGGAAGGTAACTTGATAACTACATAGAAATAGTGCTGCTGATATTACCTTTTGGCCTTATAGTAATTTTTGTTGTCGATTTGTCCTTTTGTACTCATGATGCAGGACATCTTCTCCAGCAGCAAATGGTTGTCTCTTTCGATGATGGAAAGTTGGTCTTCCTCCAACTTTGTGTACAGAAAGGGTAAAGAAGTGCTTTTGTTTTTACAAGGCCATAGCAAGCAGCACTGATACCTAACACGGTCTTCAAAATTGCTGTTCCCTTCTCTACACAGAGTGTAACAGTCACTGATCAGGTAAAGCTCTGTGCTAGTGTTGAGACAACCCTTTGTTTCACCATTTTAATGGTGATGCAACGAGAGAAAGTCCTTTGCAATGCTGTGAATTTGACCCTGAAACACTTTCCTGCAACCACAGCAGCAGCCTGCTTGATTATCAAATCTGTATAAGCAGAATTTCTATAAATATTTGTGAATGTATTTTCCAGGATCATCATTATCATTTGTTTCTCTAGCAACCTTCATAGGCTCTCGTCAAAATCTAGGATTGTGATGAACACTGTACAGACACATGATGGGACTTACCCAGGCTGTTCTGAAGTCAATGGGCATCTTTCCGTTATCTTTGGTGGGCTTTGGATCAAATGGTAGTTTTTCTATTGACTTCAGTGAGATTTGTCCAGTGCAGGCCATTTTTGTCCTGCAGGGGTTGCAGGCAAGTGTAAGAAAAGAAGCAACAACTGGGTGTAACAAAGAAATGGAGAGAGATGTATAAGGCAGTATAAACTAGTTCTGTTCATTCTCAGCATGATTTTAAGCCTCTTTACATTTGATTTTAAAATAGAGGATGTTCATAATCTCAGTCTCTGAAGTTACCAGTGTCAAAAGCATGATGAAAATTGAAGGAGTCCAGTGGAGGAGAGAGAATCCCTTTAGATATCCTGGGGCACTGTCTAATTTGTAAAGAATGTTACCATACTGTTTTTTGAGGAACACCAATCCATGACCAAAAGTGTTTTTGTGGGGATTGGGAAAGAATAGGGGAGAAGTGAAGAGAAAAACCTATTTCCAAGGTTATCTGAGTCCCAAGAATGCCTTCTCCCTCAGGGCTGAGATGGAGGTAACCAGGGAGAGGCTGGATGGAGAAAAGCAGGGAAAGCACCCTTTTCATAGCTGGACTTCAACATCTTATTCTCAAAAGCCTCTCAGAAATAGTCTTGTTTTGAGCATGCTAATTCGCTCTTCTCCTTTATCCTCTTTTTTTCCCCCCATATTTGATTCTAGGCAGTCCAGAGATATTGCAAGTCCTGTATAAAACAAATAGGAAATCCTGCTCATCCTACTCTGATAGTTTTGAGTAGCTAATGTTAGAGTAGCAGGTTATTGTAGGGAATCTAGTACATCTGCCTTGCCTTGACCAAAACAGGTCAGATGCTGGTCACACCGTAGTATAAAAGTACCTAAAACTGGTGCATTAAGTAATCCCATCAGGGTCTGAATAACCTTGAGGAGAACAGCTGTAAAGAAGAACTGGTTAATAGAAGATTGCAACATTACAGGTGGGTTTTTTTTTTCTTTCTTTCTGTAGCAGTTTGGAAAGGAGGATGAGAAAGAGACTAGGACCACAGCCTCACTTCCAGTTATCAGGACCTGTAGTTCAATGGAACAGGCCTGAGAGCAATGGGTTCCTGTTGGTGGTTTTTCTGTTAACCTCTGTGTGAGGGGGGCTATGCAATATTTCCTTTTCAAAGGTACTTTATCAGTGTCATTTTTACAGTAATAGGAAAAAATTAACAACAGCAATTGAATCCACATCCTAATATAGCATATGATTTTATGCATGGAGAAGAAATGAATTGTTTTGCTGGTGAAATGATTATAAGGTGCCTGGGGATTATTATGTCACACAGTGAGATGATAAACAATTTTAAGGAAATTAATTCTGAAATCCTTACATGGGCTACGCTCCCATTGCCTGAGGGGCACTGTGTTGGAAATTAAGTCTTTGTCAGGGTTTAGCTGCACGTATTTTCTACTGTGCTCATGTTTGGGTTTTTTTAATTCTTGTTGTTTCCTTTTAGTAAGCAGAGTTAATTAGGTAACAATTTATTTTCCACTGTCATCTTTTAATAAAAAATTGCCTCTTGGGAACAGTAAGATTTTGAAGGATAAATGCCAGTCAAGGCTACCCATTGTTATTTCATGTGCTTTGAATATGTTAACATCCTATTATTCAGTTCATTGCTCTGTGTGTATCTTGATGATTGTGCTATTCTTGTTATTCGTGATTTTTTTTCATGGCTGTGCAGAAGTACCTTTTAGGAGGCTTTTTGAACACTTTAGCACTTGTTAATCTGAAGCGCTCTGATTTCATCAATAATCATAAAGATAAAATAAGTTATTTAATGAGGCTGAGAGTGTGCTATTCATGGATCCTGATAGTCCTGTTGCAACAATCACTGCACCAAGGAAAAAAAAAAAAAGGCCCTGAAATTGTGACCATCTGGTAGTCTCTTTGTTTCCTTTGAGAGGAGACGTGAAGGTAGGCATGCTAGTGCTCAATGAAATAACCAATACTATACCTTCAGCTTCCCTAACTTCAGATGAATGTGGCTGTATATTGCAGGGGCACTTGTGTCCACTAATGGTTTTGCTGCCTGGATCTGCAAGAGAAATGAAATATTTGTCCATTTTTGTTGGAAATACCCATGCATATCATTATGGGAAATCTTTTAATTCTCCTGTTTTGTTAGCCAGCAGTAACACTATTAAACATATGATTCATTGTATCAGCAAAGCCAGACTTGCCCAGAAGAGTAGTAGTGCGAAATCAAAATGTTAAAGGCAGTTGTTCTAAAGTTTGCTGGAGATGCAAAGTGCTCTTTTTGTTGGAGAAATGTAAAAATACATACAGTCTGTTTACAGTGGTGTTGATGTTATGATACAGGAAAGACTGTCTAAGAGAAGGCAGGCAGTTTTTATTAGGCATCCAGCAGAAATAAAAAGGCTAGTTTAAGAAAGCCCTAGGTACTTCTAAGCTGTGTCAGGTCTTCCAAAGGGATGCACATTTAGGATGCTGCCAGAAAGAGGTAAGCAATGCTGGAAAAGGACTTCTTGTGTTGAAAGTATTCCCAGGCCTTTTCGTATTAGCACTTTAGAATGATCATCAAAAGCAAATTGTGCATCTAATTATCATAATGGAGTTGGTTGTTCAGTGGCACAATAATATTTATCCCCATCCTGACCTAAATAGCCATGCAATATATGAGCAAGAATAATCTATGAGCTGTCTTGGACTGAATAATACCCATGGAAGAAAAACTGGTAACGGGGAGTGGATTTAGAGACAGGATTTAGAAGGGAGACCACTCTCTCTCAAACTGGGGTCCTACAGGGAGTGAGACTAGATCAGTTAAAACAACTATACCACGACTTTTGTCATGAAGTATATGTGATAAACATTCTCCCTCTGTTGTACCTCAGACCTGAACTGTTCCGTATCAGGCAGACTCAGGCTATTTAGAACCATTTTTCAGTGATATAGAAAGAAGAGAGAAATACTTGCTATGTAAAAAAAAGAGGCTGCCAAGTAAGAGCAGCAGGCACAGCACCAACGCAAGCCCCATGCACTGCCTGAGTGCAGCAGAAGTTTTCCCCGTCTCTTTCTGTAGCAGCTTTGTGATGAGCGGAGGACCCAGCTTGAACCCCTGGTGGCTGACCTGTTGTACATACTACCAGGACAGGCTCCTTGCTTTTATAACAGATAATTTACAGCACAGACTGGGACAATGTTTAGCAGTTTCTAGCTTTGTCTGGAATTTGCTTGAACTGTTTGGATGCTTGTGAAAACATGAAGCTGTTTTTCTGTGGCAGTCATCTCTGAGGAGGTGGGATCCCAGAAGGGGCTGGCTGGTCTCAACTCCACCTGATTTCAAGGGGAGACGAGAGTGCTCATCTTAATCTTTTCTAGATCCCATCACATTAAAGAGCTGATTTTTACTGGATAGCAGAACTAAACTTGGTAAATCTCTGAGGGTTTCAGTGATTTTGGCTTCTGCTGCTGCTAGCTCCTCTGCTTCTTCAGGTGCTTTAAATTATCATGCTATTAAGTTATTTAAAAAATAACTTTAAGAACACATGCAATTTGTAAAAGAGGGATGTTATTGTATCAGTCAGTAGAAGTCACTGTTGTGAAGAATAAAATGTGGTATTTATGTATACTCTGATTTTAATTTATAGGTATACAAACTGTATCAAACTTGAACAACAAAAGGTGGGTTTAGAAACAACATTTCTTCCGTGGAATTAATTTTCTGGAAATTGTTATGATTGCTTTCTTTTTTGTCTTTACATGAGTAACTGTAAAAGGTAAAATCTGGTATTTTTTAAGCCCATGCTAATCTCTGTTGTGGCACTTGCCAGAGCCATGGTGTTTTTGGAGACATTTTATATTTAATTCTATGCAGAATGTTGCAGAGAGGACATGTAACTCTGCTTTTTTCCCCCCCGTTCCTTTCTTCCATTAGAAAATAACAAAATTGTTCAGGCTGGAAGAATTTGCTCTTGCATACATAGAAACATGCTGGCATTTTTTTGTACCATAGCATCATGGAGAAGATTATTCCTAACTGTTGCCGTCTTTTTAGTGGTCTTCTCCAAGAAGTGTACCTTTTTTATTTTTTTATATGTTACCTTTTTTCCTTCCTTGCTCCCTATTTTTCCCCTTTCTTTCTTGCTCTGTTTTTTGACTGTTGTGGGTTTTTGGGTTTTTTTTTGTGCGTTCCTTCAATGCAAAGCCTGCACATCACCAAGAAGAGGCCCTTACATTTTCTTAGAGTGATCCCTGTCTCCATTGGCAGAGCAAAACCCTGTGCCACGTGTGGGCTGTGTCATTCAGGACAACCTGCTGAATTGCTCTGCTGCCTTCAGTTACACCAGCCCACAGGTACCACTGCTCTGGTAGCCGGCGTTCACTGCAGCAAGCCTGAATTTATGCCAGCAGAAGGCATGGTGAAATTTCCGAGCAACTAGCATGGGAATTTAGGAGCATGCCAGCATGACACCACAGGGGCACTTTGAAGAAGCCTCTTTTTGACCGTTGGAGACCTTGTTAGTCACTACTTGAGCCAGGTGTGAACCCTGTAATAAGGAACAAAATTATGTACCTGCTAAGCCATCCTTTGCCCAACATGATAGTTATTCTTTCTCTTTGCTTACACTCAGAAATTAACATTTGTGTTTAATCCAAGAGCAGTTGAGTTGTGGGAAATGTTTTGTTCTCTATAAATACATTTCTTCATGATGATATCTAACCTCTATTCTTGGCCTCTGAATGCCTTAGCGCATATATGAAGTGCTCTGTATGCTGAATAACGAAGAGTTCTGTATGCACAGCGGATGCCGAGAGTATTTCAGCTACACTAATATCAATTCCCTGTTTTAAAAGAGCCACTGTTTAAATAGCCATGCTTATATACAATAGTAGGCCTCTTGTGGTTAATTCACACATAAGGAAAAATATTTATTTATTTATTTCAATATTGTCAATTTGGTTAGAAAAATATGTCAAATTCAATTCTCTACCTCATCTTTAACTTTTTTCCACCTGCAAGTTAAATTATGAGAGGAAGGAAGGAAAGGAAGGGAAGGAAGGGAAGGAAGGGAAGGAAGGGAAGGAAGGGAAGGAAGGGAGGAAAGGAAGGGAGGAAAGGAAGGGAGGAAAGGAAGGGAGGAAGGAAGGAAGGGAGGAAGGAAGGAAGGGAGGAAGGAAGGGAGGAAGGAAGGGAGGAAGGGAGGAAGGGAGGAAGGAAGGGAGGAAGGGAGGAAGGGAGGAAGGGAGGGAGGAAGGGAGGAAGGGAGGAAGAGAGGAAGGGAGGAAGGGAGGAAGGGAGGGAGGGAGGGAGGAAGGGAGGGAGGAAGGGAGGGAGGGAGGAAGGAAGGAAGGGAGGAAGGAAGGGAGGAAGGAAGGGAGGAAGGGAGGAAGGGAGGAAGGGAGGAAGGAAGGGAGGGAGGAAGGGAGGAAGGAAGGGAGGAAGGGAGGAAGGGAGGAAGGGAGGGAGGAAGGGAGGAAGGGAGGAAGAGAGGAAGGGAGGAAGGGAGGAAGGGAGGGAGGGAGGGAGGGAGGAAGGGAGGAAGGAAGGAAGGAAGGAAGGAAGGAAGGAAGGAATTTTTATACAGTTAATGAAACAGACCTGGTCTGGAAACAATGAAGAACTATTTCTTCATATTAAAGCTAATTATATTGTGATACAATCTTCCTAAGGTAGCAATACAGTTGAATCATCACTAATGGTATTCACTCTTTATGGATTTTCAAGAGGGAGCAGTCCTGCATTATTACTGACTTGGAGCAGATGACTGAACGAATCTTTTTCACATCTAAATTTGATGAACATCATTATAATAACTCTAAATGGACACAAAAGCTATACCTACATTTGCTGGATATTCTTACAATACATCTCTTGTACCTTATTGCTGATCAGTAGTTTTCCTAGCAGTATTAAGAATGAGTAGAGAGATGCTGTAGCCTTTTGGGGTAAGCTTATTCTTTCATGAAGGCCTCTGCTCTTTATCAAACAGTTGTACCTACCCTTTTCTTGTGTTCTTCATACTTCGCTTTGTCCCATTTTAGCTGAAGATATTTGTTGCCACATGGTAAAATTGTCTGGCATCTTGCACAAAATAAAGCATCTCTGAATCTGGGCTTTAAAAACAACAAAAAAACGTATGAGTAATGCCAGTCTGAGCCTTTCCTAAAGCAAAGCCCCAGAGACTTGTGGTATGTTTGTAGCCAGTCACGTGGGGGTTGTCATGGCATCGCTGCTCAGAAAAAGAATGAATAGCTGGTGCTAGCATTTCAAACAATACATTTAAGGAATAGCAAACAAGAACTGAATGTTATAGCAATGCATTCCAAAGAGTATTTTATTCATATATAAAATAGATTACCAATTATACTTCACTAGCCAGACCTACCTCCTTGCTGATGAAGGAAAGACAGTGGTGTAAGCTGTTAATAATGCTTCATACACTACGGTAAATATGCCAAGAACTGTATAATAGACTATATTTGCTGAGCCTTGAATCGAACGGCATGTCTCAGTAATGCTCCGAACAAACCCACAGTGGGAGGTGTCATCTTTTGCACTGCAACAACTTGTTTAAAACATTTTGTTTTTCATTGATTAAGTATGCACTTTTCAAAAGCCACAGCAAATATGTTCATAGGGAAATAGTTCTGGTTTTTAATAGCCTTTTCACCTTTCTTTATCTGCATGCCATCTGATTTCTAATGAGTTACTGAAAGATCAAACAGACTTGCAAAAGCCAGTTATTTACCAAGCTGACCACTGGTTCTCATGTAGGGCCACGTAGTCTTTCATTCTTCATAGGCTATGTCCAGTAGGGAGATGAATGGGCAAAGATGTTTTCTCAGGCCCACCCAAAAATTGAAAAGCTGCTTCTGCTCATTTAAGCTCAGCTTGGCCTCCTCCAAAGCTGGGCTTGAGCTGACACAGCTCATTTGATGTTTCTACCCTTGTGGTGCGGAGCACCCTGAAGCTGTGTCCAGCAGGCTGCCCAAGGGCTTCGCTTTGGCTCGTGCATTTTCCCTATAAGGCCCGTAGCTCCTAAGGAGAAGACTTGAATTACATCTTACCACTGTAGTGTGTCTTTAAAACAGGTAGGATAACGCATATTATACAATAGCACTGAGAAGTGAGGAGGGAACCTATGTCTAACAGTACCAGAAGTCACTAACCAGAATGGGTCTGTACGAGGATGAACCACGGGATATTCCATTTTAGCACAAGGCTGTTCATGCAGGTTGTTCTTACACAGTGTTTCATGTGGGTGCAGGGGAAGAGCAATACGCCTCACACAACTACCCAACACAGAATCAGGGCCAGTGGTCTCTTGAATCTGTATCTTGATTAACTTTTGCATTTCAGTAGCAAAGTAAGGTTGGCTATAGGGTGATTTTTATTATAGTTGGTGTGAAATGGTGTTTAAACACAGAAGCAGACAAAATTAAAACCTTGATACATACAAATTTTGCTGCAAGGCAAATAATGCTCTTATTTTCAGACAAATGATGGAAGGAATTGAAGAGTGGGTTTTTTCAGATGCTTGGGTTCTTGTTATTCTCCTGTCAATGTAACAAGAAGTTGTGGAGAATGTCAGTAAAAATAATAGAGTACAGAGTTGAAATGCATTTTTTCAAATATATATAAAATCTAACTGTGTACATTAACACAATTCTATTTTGTTCTTGAGCAAATAGAAATGCTTAGGCCCTTGTTTGCTTGGTGGGGTCTTGGCGTCGGTCTTTTAAATGCTGCATGTGCAATGATCTGTTATGGATAGATCGAAAGGGCACCATTATCATTATCTTTTCATTGATTTTGATGAAGCCCTTAAAATATAAGGAAAACTTAGCCTCTTACATTGGTGGAAACGTGGCCCAGTAAGAAACTGAAATCACCTTGAATAGTTTCTCAGCTGCTTCTGAATTGAAGTTTGTGACAGAAGGGAAGTGGCCTTAAACTTCCTCTGTGGTTATCTGTTCTCTCTCTCCCCTCAGAAACTGTGGCCCATATATGCATTCATTCTAAACTGCGTTTTGTGTGGGTTTTTGTTGTCACTGGATTTTGTTTTGGACTAAAGAAAGAAAAACTCAGCAGTTTGCAGTTTCAAAATTGTCTGTCTTTGTGTCCAGCAGGTCCTTTCTGTCAGAAGGTGGTGATGGAAGACAGGAACAGCAGGTCCTACCTCTCCTTCTAATTTCATGGTCTAAACTTACAGCTACAACAGGATTTTTTAGAGTGGCATTTCACTGCTTAGTCAAAGTAGTCTCATGAAGTATCCTTAACAAACTAGAGGTCTTGGACATACTACCTGTACAAGATAAAGTAGATATTTGGGAAACTTTTATTCTGTATACAATTTTATGAAGCAACAGCCATGGGAATTTCCATGTTGCATGCAGAAACACTTGCATGTAATTTCTTAATAGCAAAAGGTACTTGCTGAAGAACAGATGAGAAACAAGTAGATGATGAATGTACGAAGGTTTTTGCAAAAAATGCATTTTCCACTATACATCAAGACACATGCCTTCACATGAAGCAGAGAGAACTGTGTTTTCTGCAGCATAAAAGCAAGATGGTGAATACCAGACTACTTTTTCATGTGGCAATTTTGGAGTGTGCTGAGCCTCTTTGAGATCTCCGCACCCTACGGTTCTCATAGGTTTCTGGCTTAGTTTTTTAGTCTCTTTTTTGTTTTGGTGTGACTTTTAAGCAAACCTGTTCATATAATATATAGGGCTGTAAGGTCTGTGGGTGGTATTTCTTCGGGAATTTGAATCTTGACTTACTTCCCCCTTGAACTATGTTGCAAGGTTAGTGAGTTGCTGCCCTTTCCCACTGTCTTTGCCAGAAGAAGGACTTGAGCTGGCTCAGGAGCTACCAGCTACAGCAGCTGCTTATGCCTACAGCCCAGTTACGGAATAAGTTAAAGAAGATGCTTCTTCTCCCACTGCATACCCAATATAGATCATATTTTTGGAGGTACCATGACGATAAGTGCCTTTTCCGCTGTTTGCTTTTGCTGTGAACTTTGTATATATGGTAGAAGAACGTAAGAGGCTGAGTGTACATTTTCTAAAGCTTTAAAGGTTTTCTGTATGTCTGAAGAGGAAAATAGGTCCTGGGTTTTTTTGTTGACAGCTTTGCTGGTTATTTTAAAGTTATGGCAATTTCTTGCTTTTTCTATGAAGTGTTTTACTCCGACTGACTTTGAGCATGTGCACAGGCTGAACTGCAGGATGGGAGTCACTTGTGGGTGTATTTGAAGATTAGGCCCAGTCTCCCTTCATTCATTGCCTGTCCCTGGATAGGCATTTGGAGATGCTGAGAGAAGCCTTCTTTTTTTTTTTGTCAATTCAGCATGTTACATTATAGGATCCAATGCTGTGACTTTGACCTTGCAATCACACACCCTTATCATATAATTCCCAAGCAAACCACCCGATGGAGTAGCTGAAGAGTCCATCTGTAGTCAGGGGGATAAAAAAAGCAATGGGAAAACCTGCTGTGGTGAGTGGGACCCACTCTGTCTGTGCATGCAGCATACCTAGCCGCTTCCATCTGAGGGCTGCCTGCAGTCATGCAGAATGTGTCTTCATGCATATGTGTGCGGCAGAGCAAACCCTTCCCAGCGTGGCAGAAGTGCCTGCTGCGCTGAGTGGTGCAAAGGGAGGGGGATGTGAGGGCTATGGCTCCCACCACAATACAAAGCAGATTTACCAGATGCTTCCTTTAGACTTGACCCTTCTGGAAGCTTTGAGCAGGAATTAATTTTTGGCTGGGAAAAAAAAAAAGGTTGTTTCCCATTTATTGTCTGAGAAATTGAGAGAAGGGAAAGGGGGTGGGGAAGAGAGGAAGAGGAGGGGAAAAACATTGCCATAATTATACAGAGTTTTATTTATCTATACACATGTTTATATCTACATACACAATTTTAAATCTTTTGGACAATGTTTGGTAAGATCCAGGATTTCCTTGATCTACAGCAAAAATGCCAAGTAGACTAGTGCTGATAGTTGATTTTCCTCAGTGGTTTTAACATGGGAGGAGGGCATGGAGAGGAAATGGCTGTTGATGATTGACTGAGCTTCTGCATCGAGGTCAGTTTGCTTCTGCAGTAGTCCTTAGCTTTCTGAGGAAGGCTGCTCTTACGGCGTGGGTGCTGTGGAGTATGTACGCAGAGATAAGGCCAGGGCTCTGTCCCCTACCTTTGCCCAAGAAAGGGAACGCTTTCTGGGTAACCCCAGAAGGCCCTGGAGAAGGTAAGTGGGCTCAGGCTGTTGCTGCTAAAAAGCTGGTCTGCAGCCAGAGGCCAGCATGCCTGGGGACAGAGGGCTGGGTGAGTTGGCCTGGCAGTCCCATCTGCTCCAAGAGGAGCATCTGCGTTCAGCCATGTGCCCCCTTGGACACAAATGTCACTGCAGCAATGGCTGCAGCAGAGATGATAACATTTCTGCTATGTGCAGGCTGGGGATGTTGCTGATTCTTTGTCTAGCAGTTTTTTAATTTGTGGGTCTTCGCATCAAACCCTTGTCAGGCTTTACAAGAGCAAATCTCAGCCTACTTGTCAGCACGCGGTGTAGCTACATTTGCAGCTGGAATGAGGGCAACTTGCCAGTGCAGGCAAGGCCCACCTTGCTGGAAGAAAGGTGGTGGCCTCCTAAGAGCAGCACGGGGGAGAAAACTTGGAGGGGCCTGAAGCGTAGCGACCTCCTAAAAACAGAGAAAAGCACTGTGAAGCGGCAAAGGCTTTCGTCTAAAAGCAAACGCCAACAGAAACGTCGTTTTGTGCATTTGTAGGTGGGTGCACGGCGGCGCACACGTGCTACAGGGATGGGCTGTGATTAGTGTTCCCCGTGTGAAGGCTGAACGCCGCAGCAGGAGGTACGGGCCTCAGCCCAGCCCAGCACACCTCGGGCAGGCCTGGCCCCTCCGCTCCGCAGCAGGCATGAAATAGCAGCTGCCAGTGTTAATTCTTGCTAATGTGTTGCTCAGTGTTTTAGATTTGTTATATTGCTTGCAGGGCTTATATTACTTTTTACTGCTGTAAACATCTGATTGCTTTAGAATGGCCAAAACAAGTTCGTGGAAAAAATGAGGAATTAGTTATAATTTTATTGGGTCCTTGGATGTGTATTCTCTTTTTCTCTTTGTTGCTCCGCTCCATCCCTCAGACTTGGAAAACCTTCAAAAATCACTTGTATCCCCATCTTCATTTTTTATTCTCTTTCTTTGACTTCAGAAATAATTGAAAGGTACCCAGAGAAAGGCACTGTTTCCCTGAATGCATGCTCTATCTAAACTGAGCTGTTCTTCTAAACCCATTGGGCACACAGAGGTTGGCTGCTTAAGGGTGTGGATATGGTTTTTTTTGGAAAAAAAAAAGTCTTAAACTCTAATCTAATTGTACCTGTCTCTCCCCACTGGCTTGGGGAGACTGGCAACTGCAAAATTACACCAATACAATTAGTCCCATCACCGTCCTGTCAGACACAGTAAGCCAGCACACTGGCAAGAACTGCTAGTCTTACCTGTGCGTCCTGCTACCATTCAGCCTGTTCCACACAAGTGAGAGAGCAAAGTGAGTCTTGCAGTGCTGCCTTTGGATTTACCCTCTGGCTTACTCGGATTACTGACTCTGGTTTGCTGGCACAGAGGCAGCAAGTTACAAGGTTTTGGTGCTCTGAGGAATGCCTCATCCAAACCCTCTCGCTGGCGCTTTTTTTTTTTTTCACTGAAAGCAGATGTCTTGGACAGGCAGGTTTTGTTCTCCTTGAGGGTTTTATTTGCCACCATAAAGCCGGAATGGTCAATCTCTGTAAATGAGGCTCAAAGACAATGCTAGACTATATGGGGTAGAGGAAGAAATCCTTTGTGAGGATGGCACAGGGGGACCTGCAACTGTGCCCTTTCCAGCAGAGTGGCAAGAGCACTGTGCCAGCTTGAGATGGGATTAGCTGGGTGCATTAGTTTCAGATTATGTACCTTGCCTTCTGGTCAGACACAGGCAGATAATGTTATTCCCAATAGCAAATTAAATTTCTGTTTGTTTAACAATGTCATGTTATGGCTTCACTGTGAATGCATGTAAATACCCCCATGTGCAAATTAAACTTGCCCTGTGGGTGCAAGAGGAAGAAGCTCCTGGGTACAAGAAGCATATTTTGATCTTTGACAGTTCTGCTTGTTTGATGAGTGACCAAGACCTTCCATCTGTGTAACTTAGTTGAGATATCACAGCTATTTCCAGCAGGTGGCAGATGATAATCATGCTAGTAACCAAATGTGGGTACAAATGATGTGTTTTCCAGACTGTTATTCAGATATTGACTTAAATATACACATTATATAGTGGCTATAAATGTGTTTCCAACAGCAATAAAGTAAGATTGCATAATTGGAGCCGATTAGTAGTTACTCATGATAATATGTAATTAAATACTTGGGAATCAAGTGTGGTATGATTTTTTTTTAATTCAGCTTTGATTTTTTTATCTCCCAGATCAGAGAAATTGTTTCTATTCCAAAAGCCTCCAAATAACCATCTGCCTAATTGTGTTTCATGGTATAAGATTATCTTCGCTCCTGTACTGTGATGGGAGAGAGCTCCTCCATGCAGTCATGCCTGGATAATTAGGCGATACTTTAAAGAATTACATGCTAAAAATATAGCGCCAAATTGCACCACATTGCCTTTCCTAGGTAGCATCTTGCCTGCAGAATTGCTGTGCCTGAGTGGTACTACTGACTGGGGGAGAGTGTTTTTCAGATTAGCAGTCCCTAATGAGGACCGGATTTTGCTTCTTTTGCTCTTGTTTGTAGTTACTCACACAGATGAGTAATCCCAGTGGGCTCAATGGGAGCTATTCACAAAGCAGAGAGAGGGTGGCATTTGCAAGCTGACCCACCAGCATTGGCTTCAATGGGATTTTTGAGCAAATGGAAGACCACAGAACTGACCCATAGTAAACGCGTGACTACATGGAAAAGTCTGCTCAAGGTTTATAGCTGCATGTGGGATAGCTGTGTCACTCACGACACTGGCTGTGGATGAATTATGCAAAGCTTCCCAAAGTCAGCGTGTAAACTTTATAGCATCTGTCATATATTTCTTGTTCATAGCACATAACTGGGACCTATCTTGGAGGCAGAGAAGTGTTTGTTTTATGGGTGTTTTTGGGTAGCTCTTGGTAGTATAATCTCAGTGGCTTCCCTCTAGGGAACTGTACAATTGGGGTAAGAGCTCTCCTTGCAGTGCCCTCAGAAGAGATACTATTGGTACTGCTAAACTGAGGGGGTTTGAAGCTTTGCCTTGGAGGTGGAGAGTAAGGATGGGGTCCTGTGGTGTCAAATTAATTCTCATAAAGAACAGAGAAGACTGAAGATGAACTGGTGACAAAAAAGCGAGGAAGATAGGAAAATGATGATGATGGCTGCCAATATGCAATGAGTTGTGAAATATGGGTGTTTGTATGCCTGCTTGCATAACCACTTATTTATTGTAAACAGCAGTACCCAGTATTTTAAAAAAAGTAGAAAGTCCCATTGCTGCTCAGTTTTTCTTTCTCAAGATTATTTGCTGTTTTCACTTAGTAACAGCAGTTCCACAGAAGGCTAATGTGGGAGAAATTAGAATGGATGCATACTTACTAAACTGCAGTAAAATTCACCGCATTTCATTCTTGTACATAATCACTGTTAGTTTTTTTTCCTGTAAGATCTTAATGCAGTTTTATTACATGATAATCTTTTATGGAAGGATAAAGGGATTTGCTCCTTAATAGGAAAGTAAAGTTTACAGGCTCAAGTAAAGCAGATATGACCCAGAACACAATGCTTCTGCGAGCTTAACCAGAAGGTATTTCATGTTGGTAAACTTCATCAGAATCCTGCACATTCTTTGCTGGCTGCTGAAATGACTTGGATTTTAACATAGTTACATATTTTAGGAGGACACTAGACTGGCAGATTTTTAGAAATGATGAACAAGAATTAAAAGAGCAAAATGTTCTTTTTTTTTAAGAAACAGATTAAAAAAACATACAACATGAAAATTAGTTGTATTGTCTCAGCTATTGTAACAACCAGTTCTCACTGGCCCCTTTTTCCTGTAATTAAAGACATTTTTCTTTTCCCCCTTCTGGCCTTTTCCTGGTCCAATGTTCCAGCAACAACTAGCGAAAATGTGGTATTTTTTGAAAAGGCAAGTAGTAAGAAGAACAGGTAGACATGCTTTTCTTCCTGTACTCAGGGGTCACAGTGGAGATCTTTGCTTTCTTTGTAAAAGAATTGCAGTGCAATCCCCACTTTTCCTGCTTCTGATGCATAAATCTATTTTTATCCAGTGTGTGAGTGCACCATATGTGTATATATTGGTACACACACAGAGTTCAGTAACAGCTGTCTCAGTGGTGTCCACTCATTCCCATGTTTCTCCTTCAATTAAACTTTGTCACTTCCGTATTTTTGTGAAATATGTGCTTTCTTGTCACTGTTGCTGATGTTTTGCTAATGAAGACCTTCTTGTCATCGTTCTCTTCCTTTCTTTTTTTCGTTTTGTGTAATGGCCACAGTGTTTCTCTGACAGAGTGATTATACAAACGATGTCATTACTGTTTCTTCATTCTTCTGTAGCTACATCAGATGCAAACTCTTAGCCTTTGGAGACACAGGTAATCACAGGCTCATTCTTAATTTGCTACTTACATAGTACATTTCTGCCATACTTCACTATGCATGGAGACTGGGGAAAGGACTGCAGCCCTTTCCTGACCAGCTGGTTGGTTCTATGACTTCAGGAGCAAAAGAAACCAACCTACCACTATTTTTACTTACTGTGAAAGGTATCACTGCAACAGCTGAATTTACCATTCACTCAGGGAGTAAGTCAGAAGCACTACCAAAGACATCTTTGCTTCTCCACTCACTTTGCCAGGGATAAATGTTTATTGAGTCACCCTAGTCAGAGTAATCATACCATGCAGCATCTCTATATGGATAGTAGCTGCCTTTAGGCCTGGTATAGATATTATTAGTTGAAACTATCTATGTCTTCCTAAAATTCAATCACAGTATCTTGCTCAGTCATCAGATCATAGTCTTACTTTGTGTTACAGTGATATTTCCTTAGATTCGTCTTAAATATATTGTTCGTTCACATAAATACAGGTAGCAGCTTTGTGCTACCCAGGGGATAGTAGGTTCATATTTTCTTAATTTCTTGCATAATGCAAAAGGAGATTAGAAAGCTTCTTATATTCTGTTTCCTCCCGAGAGAAAGCTATCATGTAGATCAAGAGAGGAAATGATTTCCTTGCTTGGCACAAATGAGTCACAGAAAATGACCTTCTTTGTAGTCTAATTTAGACCCAAGAATCCTCTGAAGAGCTGATAATATAAACCCATATGGCTTGGATGAAGAAAGTTGGAAAAGATATTGTCATTAACAGACTCATCCACATTTTAAAAAGCAGCATTTCACTTTGCCTAGATTTTTTGATGAGACTGTTAGCAGCTGCAAACCTCATGTTGGCTGCACATGTTATCTGCAATACACACATACACATGTGATATGCTGCTGCTGAGGTTTCATTTCAACAATGAAGATATTGAAAAAGCAATGCACATTCTTTGGCTGTTTCTTATAATGCGTTTAACATCTTTAAAAATACATATTCATGTGAGTTTTGAAACATTGCCTTCATTTATGTTGTTGGACTGTACGGCATGTAGATTCGGAGGCAGGTATTTATTACAGAGGAAACAAAAAGGCTTTCAACCTTCTGTCAAGAAAACAAGGGACAACAGAAAATAAATTATCACACTGATACACGAAAGCGCTGTCAAAAAGCTTCAGCAGAAAAGGGCTGGGGTGGGAAACCAGAAGAGTAGTTGGACAGCACAGCGAGCCACAAATATAAATTTCTGGATTCTCACATGAGGAAGCTTGATTTATTCCATGGCAAAGAGTGTAAGGCAGTGCCAGCTTTTTTTCTTTTCTTTTTTCTTTGCTGTAAAGTTTTTTTTTAATTACTAGTTGGTTTTTTTTTCTGTTTTAGTGGGTTTTTTTTTAACATTGGTCTGTTATGATTGTTGCTAACTGATTCTGTAGGCATCTTGGTAGTTTCTTTTATGCTTAAGTGCAGAAGTTGGTGATACTTGACTATGTTTTAAAGGAAAGGCTGGGTTTATGCTTCAGTTTTGCCACAGCCTTCCTGGACATAGCCGTGCTCTTGGTAAAGCTAGGCCATCCTGAAAAACAGCCTGGAAGTGTAGCTGTGGATAAGCACGCACTCCTAAAGCTGCCCAGCATGCCACTGTGCCCCAGTCACACCTTTGGATCAAGCTGCTTTCTGCTCAGGTTGCATATGATCCTGGTCAAAGAATTTCAACATGTCCTGGCACATGGGGCTCTTGTTTTTCATAATATAGAAATGGGAGTCATGACAGTTTGCTTGTGTTTTTTTTTTTAAGCAACAAACATCAAACACCACACACCCTCGTGAGCACATTGCTAGCACAAGTTGCAAGCAACACCTGAAGTTAGGATGTGGGGGGCAACCATCACCTTAGATAACACGGTGAAGTTATGCTGGGTCAGATGAAATTAGATTTAAGTGTGGTGGGCTCTGACTGCAAATTTGGCTGCACAAAAAGGTGTGGGGAATTTATGTATAGCCTGGTTTTGGAATGTAGAACTGGGTTATGGGTAGATATCCTGTTTCCTGGACATAAAGGAGATGAGATAGATAGAAGCACGATGACTGTCTGAAAAGAACACAACTGCAAATTGGGAAGTACAGTCTGTTGAGTATCTGCTAAGAGTAACTCTTACAGCAGCAAATACTGGGAAGAGAATTGATAAATTGATTTTTTTTTAATGACTATTTTGGGGTCAACTTTCTGCAGATGAGGAAAGCTTCAGATGGGGAAATGAGGTCAGCTGATGTCCTTATGTACCAAAGGCAAACACAGAAAACAGAGAGAAGTGAAATATTTTATCTGAGATGTCTATAGTATTTAGAGCATGGAAGCAGGTTTCTCCCTGATGCTGTTGGGGAGAATTTATCAGTTCCCAGTGTCAGAGTGTAGAAGATGTTTCTTTGGTTACTGATTCAACACAAATACGAAGATAACATGTTTTTAAAGAGATAAGCTCGATTTGTGAGCTTGTTTAGGGTCAACAGATAGGGATCCTGACAATACGATCCATTTTCCTTTGCTTGTAGCTAAACTTCATCCACTTGCTTATGGCTGAAAGTCCTTGTTTCTGCCTGTATACAGCATTTAGCAGTTGTTTGCCATTCTTCTTCAGTGAGATGACTCAGTGGGCCTGTATTTATTTTGTGCAAATATGTTCAAGGTGTGCGCATGTGTGGCGAAGGAGCAAAAGTAACAGCCGTTGAACATTGCTTTTTATCTGTGAGCATGTAGAGAGTGTTAAAACAGACCGGTACAACATGTATACTCCAAACCTGTTTGTTTGGCCCATCCAGCACCTGAGAGGCAACAACAATCTGAGTCAATAACCTTCTTAAAATGTGAGCTCTCTGATCAGCATTCTTGTAGCTTCTGTTTAGGCTGCTGCTTGTGCTGCCACTTGTCCAGCTGGAAGGTGAGACAAAAATAGGGGAGTCAGAAGTATTGTGACAGGTGAAACGGGGTCTATGGTGAAGAAAATGCTAAAGGTCATTAGGACAGGGAGCACTGAAGGTATCATGGGGGATACAAAGGACCAGTGAGCTGAGGAGCTGAAGTACTGCAGTGAGCTGGGAGCATTATGGAGAAAAGATGACACATGGTAGGTGGAACGAGGATAATGTAATGAGATTGCAGTGGACACTGGGTATACTGCAGTGAGGAGGAAGGAATTACGGCATGGATCTTGGTAAATGGAAGGCTGTGCTTTACAAAATCCCTTCAGAGTCTTGTGCTATAAAAGTATTTTTATCAAATTACATATGTCACTTGGCTATGCAGACAAGGAGAACACAGTAAGTCAGGCAGTGCCTTAAGACAACTCACTGCTGCCTTTTTTGGCTGTGAGCTTGCCAGTTTCCTTCAGCATTAGGCCCATACCTGTGTTGGAAAACCCAGATGCTCCAGGCTTTCCTACAAGCTGACTTCCACTGCCATTGTAGCTCCTTCCCATGTTTTCATTGGCTATTATATATTTCAATATCTCACTTTTTTTTTTTAACTAAAGGGAATTCATTATGTGTTGTACCTGCTATGATTCAAGCAATGGTGGGCTGCCCAGTGGTATTCTTCTAGCTTGCCTGGGCAGCTTCTTGCCTAGAGACTTCATACCACATGTGACTGACTTAGGATTTGCCTTCTGATTTCTTGCTGTCCTTTAACAGTTTGGTTCTTCCAATACTAGGTTCTTAATATATGTATAGATTGTCCTTAGTCTGTTTGCCTTTCTCTAACTGCTGAAATTATAGCTAGACTGGGAAAGTATTTGATGGTGGGTTTTTTCCCCCATCTTTTTTTTTTCCTGTCTTTTTTTTGCTGCAGGCTTGAGAAAGGGCATTTTGTTGCGCTTCTTGGATGTGCTGGACTCTGATGCACCTGTGCTGTTCTGTGTAGGGATGTTCTAAGCCTCCCCAGGGGATCTGTGACTGTCTGCACCAAAGGTAATTTGATTTTTTTACTTTTTGAAATAACGTAATCTGTAGACCTCTACTGAACTTTGTGTTCTACTTTTGCCAGGCCTCTAGGGAGGGAGCATTTCAATTACTGACTTCACAGACCCAAAGTTTGGCGCCGAATACTGACACAGGTCCTGCTTCTTGCTGTTTAATGTGTGATCATGCAAGCCTGAAATCTGGATTCCCTGCTCTTCTCATGCAATCAGGTAGAGCGAGCTTTGCCGCTGATCCGATGGAGCCCGGAGACAGACGGGCCTGCTCCCAACGCCCAGACGGGTTTGTTCGTTCCATATGTGACTCCTCTTCCCCGCTAATGAATGGGTTTCAACCCGAGGGCATCGCAAGTGCCCCTTCTTCAGGGCTCTGTGGGAGCGAGGGCTTGAACATCTTTCCCTCCCTTTCGCCACGACGCGCAGGCCCCGCGGCCGCGGCCAACGGCTGCTCCTCGACGGTTGGTCCAGGCCGGCACTGGAGACAGGCCATGGAGTTACTCAGCCTTCCCCCTCCCCCCGCTGCCACCCGGCAGTCCCGGCGAGACGGGGGGCAGCCGCGGCCGGCCCCCCACGGCCACCTCCCCGTCCCGGCGCTGCAGGGCACGGCGGCGGGACGGGGGGAGGGCGGCGGCGGCAGCCCCACGGCGGCTGAGGGGGCGGCCGAGGCGCGGCGCGCGCGCTCCGCAGCTGGGCGGCCGGCCGGCGCGCGCCGCGCTCCAGCTGTTGCAAAGCACCGCAATACTCCCCCCCGTCTCCCCGGGCACCCCGCTCCCCCTCCTAACCCTGGCAGGCAGCGGTCCAATGAGCGCCGCGGCCGGCTGCCCCACTGGCCAATGGGGGGACGGCGGTGGGGCGGGGGTGGGAGCTGCCAGCGGGAGGGGAGTGGGGGGAGAGGCGGGCGCTTGCGTTACCCTCCGCTCGGCTCGGCTCGGCTCGGCTGCTTGCTCGCTGGCGGCAGCCCGATCGCGGCGCGCTCGCAGCCGTCCGCTCGCCCTACTTCCCGTAGCGGCGGAGCAGCTCGCCTGCCTCCTCCTTGTCCTCCTCATCCTCCCCGGCCCGGCCTGGCCCGGCCCTCGCGTCTCCGCGGCGGCGGGGCTCGAGCACCGCTGAGCGCCAGGCACGGCGGCGGCACCACCACCATGGCGGTGGAGGAAGAGGGGCTGCGGGTCTTCCAGAGCGTCAGGATTAAAATCGGTGAGGGCGCGGGGTGGGGGCGACTGGCAGCGGGCGGGGAGCCGCCGCTGGAGCGGGTAGTGCCGGTGCGGCGAGGCACCCGGCTCCGGCCGCTCCTTCGCGCTCCGCGTCCCGCCGGGGCGGGGGGTGCCCGCGGCCCGGCGGGGCTCCGCGGCGCCTCAGGCCGGCGGCGGGGATCGGTGCCGTCAGGGGCAGCCGGCCGGTTGCCCGTGAGGCCGCCGGGTGCCGCGGTGACAGGCCGGCAGCGCGGTGCGCGTCCGGCTGGCGAGCGGCGCCGGCGGGGGTCCGGGCGGCGCAGAGTATTAGGCGGATTTTGTGATCTATTTATTATTTTTTTTTCCCTTTCCGTTGCTAAGCTACGCGCTAAAAGTTTGAAGGCGGTCACCGAGTCTCAGTACTCTGTGTCACGGGCAAAGCGGGTGCGAAATCGGCCAAAAAGCGGCGGTGGGAAGGAGCCGGTGCCTCAGCCCCTCGCCTCGGTGAGCGGGACGGGCTGAGGCTGCTGCCTCACGGCTTCCTACGAGTCGCCTTTGGAGATTCGCTCTTCTTGGTGTTGATCGAGTTCCAAACCACATTACTAGAAAGTAAGCGACAGATGTCAGCGTGCGGATTAAACTCTCCCTGGTAGAGTTCTGCGTGTGCCGGCTGGGAGGGACACCCCTCGTTTCCCTGAGAGAATCAAACCCGTACGCAGAGGGAGCGGTTTGCCCGCCTTAGATGGGGCATGATGCCTGGGAGCTGGAGGGGAGTGGGAGAGCTGAGCGCCGGACTCGCAGTGGTGGGTACTAAGGGAGTTGGGCTTGTAGCTCCCTATTAACGCTCTTGAAAAATCTCCTCTTGCATATCCGTGTGTAAAAGCATATTTGCAACCACCGATTGCCGTGTTCCATAGAACTTGAGTTTGCATAGGAAATCTCATTATTAGATAGTGGCATTAGCATTTCAAAGAGACCATTGCTAGGATCTTTTCCTTATTAATTGTTAGCAGGTAGTTTAGTGATAGCAGATTTTAAGAAGTAAAATTCTATGATGTAAATTAAAATTGCGTGTTGATTCTGTGTTCTTTTATACATCCAGAAAATAGATTCAGTAACACTATGAGGTATGGTCAGAGTTTTGTTTTCTGGCTCTTGTCAAAGAGGAGAGGGGGAGAAAAAAAAGTCTTTTTGCAAGGGAGAAATTCGGACAACATGCAAGTTATGCTATTGCAGGTTGTTCCTATCTTGTGATTTTTAGTGAAAGGAGTGTGTACACACATCTCATGTATACAGTGATGACTCTTGGATGTTTGTTTTGGGTTTTGTTTTTGTTTTGAGAAGAAAAGTGATGTTGTCATACCAAAATGGTTGATGTCACTAGAGTGTGGGAATTCTTTGAGTGGTAGAAGAGATCAAAGATAATAACAGCAGCAAAAGACTTGAGATTAATCTCATTAAATCATGGACTAAAGTTAATCCTGCTGCTGACTTAAGTTATCAGAGTCCTCATCGGAGCTAAGCGTTTGATTAATGTGCAATATTGCAGTAAGGATTCCTGCTGCCTTTTAGCATGGATAGTAAGTAGGAAAAACTGCGTGCATAACTGGTACACTGGTGCTTCACTTTTGCCTTCTAAACGGAAGGTTTTTACTGAATGAACTGCAAGAATAATGCCAGGCGCCCAGGTTTTCTACTGTAATACAGCAGAGGGCGGTGGTAAGTACGCACAAAAGCAAGCTCTTTCCTTCTGCTCGCTGGAAAGTATCTGAAGGCATATTCATCAGCTTTTGTGGCAGGAGCACACGTTTCTGTGATTTGTTTTTGAATTAAATACCTTTTTGTAGCTGACTATCTTTTGTGAAATTTGTCAGAAAAACAGAAATGGCAGGATCGCTCTGATTGGTTGAGGGAGTATTTCTAATCTAGCAGGCCTTGTAAAGCAATCTGAATCTTGAAGAAATTGTGTATGGAGAGTTGCAGACTCCCTGAAAAAAGAAAGCTGTGAGTGGATTTGAAAGGAGAATGTGAACCTTGGAGGGACACTACTTTTGTCAGCTATTCCCAAGAGTGAATTTGTCTTTTAGCAGTTCCTGTTCACTAGTATCTTGTAAGTTTTTATCTTCTCTAGTGACCCATCTTTTGACGGGTTAAGGGATAAGTTATTTGAGGACAAAGGGATAAGTCATTTCCCATGTTGATTTGCTTTGATTTATCATGCTCCAGAAGTGGCCAATTCTGTTCTTCGGGAGCTTCTTTTGTGGCCAAGATCTGACTGATCTCTGACTTTCAGACATTCTGTGCTTGATCTGGTAAGGTGCTTCCTTCTCTGTAGCATCTTTGCTGGCAAATCATGAATGAGGGCACTGATATACAAGTATGCCTCAGTGTAAATCTCAAGAAGTGTCAGGCTGATGTTCTGAAGAATCAGTGGAAACACACTGTGAGGTCAGGGTGGGGCACCCATGGTGGCATGCCTTTCTTAATAGAGAGGCTGATGCAGTTTGGAAGCTTCAGGCTGTGCAAAACATCCATAGCCTAGAGATGTTTGAATGCCCTAATGTAACGTATTGCTATGGCCGAGTCTTGTCCTGTATGTCCAAGAAGCTGCAGGTAAATGAAGGCGTTTTCTACTGCTGTTGTAAACTTGTTCTTTTGAGACTGATGGGTTGTGTACACTCAGCCATATTTAGCTAGATGGATAATTATATACCAGATCTCCTAAATGCTTCCCCATTCTGAGTAGTGTTGTTTCTAGTCATGTTTGGATTTGACTTACGCCATCTGCTTCATCTATTGGAAATGTGAACCTTTGAGCTTCTTGCGAACCTGTGTTTCCATCATTTGGTCGCAGTGCCAATGATGTGCTACTTCCAAAAAATCTCTCATTGTGGTACTGAAGTTGTGGAGCAATGGTATGAACTCTGTCATTGCGGGTGGCAGTGTTAAGAGAGTACTGAAAGAGCTGGCGGAGGAGCTTGCCAAGCCACTCTCCATCATTTATCAGCAGTCCTGGTTAACAGGGGAGGTCCCAGAAGACTGGAGGCTTGCCAGTGTGACGCCCGTCTACAAGAAAGGCCGGAAGAAGGATCCTGGGAACTACAGGCCTGTCAGCCTGACCTCTGTACCAAGGGAAGATTATGGAGCGGTTGGTCTTGAGAGTGCTCACAGGGCATGTGCAGGACAACCAAGGGCTCAGGCCCAGCCAGCATGGGTTCATGAAAGGCAGGTCCTGCTTGACCAACCTGATCTCCTTCTATGACCAGGTGACCCGCCTAGTGGATGAGGGAAAGACTGTGGACATTGTCTACCTGGACTTTAGTAAAGCCTTTGACAGTGTCTCCCACAGCATTCTCCTGGAGAAACTGGCAGCTCGTGGCTTAGACAGGTTTACTCTTTGCTGGGTGAGGAACTGGCTGGATGGCCGAGCCCAGAGAGTTGTGGTGAACGGCGTTAAATCCGGCTGGTGGCCGGTCACAAGCGGTGTTCCCCAGGGCTCGGTTCTGGGGCCGGTCTTATTCAATATCTTTATTGATGATCTGGATGAGGGAATCGAGTGCTCCCTCAGTAAGTTTGCAGATGACACCAAGTTGGGTGGGAGTGTTGATCTGCTGGAGGGTAGGAGGGCTCTGCAGAGGGATCTGGACAGGCTGGCTCGATGGGCAGAGGCCAACTGTATGAGGTTTAATAAGGCCAAGTGCAGGGTCCTGCACTTTGGCCACAATAACCCCATGCAATGCTACAGGCTTGGGGAGGAGTGGCTAGAGAGCAGCCCGGCGGAAAGGGACTTGGGGGTGCTGGTTGACAGCCGGCTGAACATGAGCCGGCAGTGTGCCCAGGTGGCCAAGAAGGCCAACAGCGTCCTGGCCTGTATCAGGAATAGTGTGGCCAGCAGGAGAAGGGAAGTGATTGTGCCCCTGTACTCGGCACTGGTGAGGCCGCACCTTGAATCCTGTGTTCAGTTTTGGGCCCCTCACTAAAAGAAGGATGTTGAGGTGGCTGGAGCGTGTCCAGAGAAGGGCAACGAAGCTGGTGAGGGGTCTGGAGCACAAGTCTTATGAGGAGCGGCTAAAGGAACTGGGGTTGTTTAGTCTGGAGAAGAGGAGGCTGAGAGAAGACCTTATTGCTCTCTACAACTACCTGGAAGGGGGTTGTGGCGACGAGGGTGTTGGTCTCTTCTCCCAAGTAACTAGTGATAGGACAAGAGGAAATGGCCTCAAGTTGCGCCAGGGGAGGTTTAGATTGGATATTAGGAAAAATTTCTTCACTGAGAGGGTGGTCAGGCATTGGAACAGGCTGCCCAGGGAGGTGGTGGAGTCGCCATCTCTGGAAGTGTTCAAAAAACGTGTGGATGTGGCGCTTCAGGACATGGTTTAGGGGACATGGTGGCGCTGGATTAATGGTTGGACTTGATGATCTGAAAGGTCCTTTCCAACCTAGTGATTCTGTGATTCTGTGTGATTCTGTTACTGTGCTACCTTTTGTCCAGTTTCTGGTTTCTTTTGTGATTTGTTGAATTGAAAGAACTCAATGCCTGCCTACTTCTGCTCATGTCTGTTGCAAGGAAGTAACATATAGTAGAAAGAAAAAAGTGGTATCTGTGTTAATGAATGCACTGTTCAAATGTCTATTTGAAATTGATTTATTTTGGCTTCCCATAACTGAAACTGTTGTCCTCTTGTCTTTTTTTCCTTTATTGAAAATTATTTTTACCGGAATCCCTTATACATAAACAAAACAATGTGTCATGTAAGACTAAACAAACACTTCCTATAAGATTGCCGCTTTGAGGAAGTGTGCAGTGCTGATATTTCCATGAGTCAGTGTTTCAAAACCTGAAAGGAAACAACATAAGGCTCTATGGCTGATGATTGGCTGGAAAAACTACAAAGAAAGTCCTTCTGCTTGACAACATGACTTGTGTTGTGCTGTTAATAATATTTAATAAATATACTGTGCTTAATTGCTACTTTTTTTCTCCTTAAATGGCATCAACTATTAAACTTCCAGTTGAAAAAATAAAAGCTCATATTCAATCTTTCCACTGTGGAAGGCTGTATAGTGGTTAGAGGAGAACTTTCTGACAGATCTTACTTTGTGAAATTATTTATGCCTGAAAAATCTAAAGAAACAGAATTCATTTGTGAATTCTCACTGTAAAGTAGCAAACTTCCCATGTGAAGTTTCGTACTCTTGTATCTAGGAGTATTGGGCTCTGCTCTAAAATTGTATTTTCCTAGCGGTAGCAGGGCTTACTATAGAGGTTAAACTGTTCCATGGTTTTGGGATAACAATTGGGACAGGAGGATACTGCACATAAAGAGGCTACCAGGGGCTATAGTATAACGAGGAGGACCCCGTTGCTTATCGTTCTGTTGACCTCAGAGATCATAACGGTCCACTTGCACACTGTGAGGGCTTGTCACAATTTAAGACATTCATAAACTTCTATCATCTTTAGAAAGGGATGGACCTTTTGTGATTACAGGTGTTGAGGTCATAGTCTAAAATGTAGGACTTCTGGCAGCATAGCCTCTCCTTTGTAATGTGATCAGAAGCACGAAGCTGTGAAATTTTTGTGATAAAGGCTGGCTACTGCTTGATGTGGGTTGGTGCTCTGCTCACAGCTTACCCCATTCAAAGGGTAAATCTGACATTTTCTGAGAGCTCAAAAACCTCATTTACGTTGTGATGGTCCAGTTGACTAGATGAGGATTGCTGGTCTGTACACTGTGCTGTCTGACTCTTAATTTTGCTGTGCCTTCTTTACTAATTCATACAGAGCTATATAGTTTAACACATTGTGAAAACAATTGAGTTTTTCTTTCAGAAACTGAGAGTTTTGGGTGAAGTCAAGTGGAGTATTTGCTTAAGTGCTAGTATACTAGTGTTTAAGCAGGTCAATTGCCAAGAGAAGATATTTACTGCCTTTCTACCATTAAACTTGATATAGAATAAATGTTTGAGAGATGCCTCTGCATTTCTGTAAGGTTAAGGAGGAACCATTTTGTCTCTGACAAACTTAAGGCCTCCCTTAAGTCTAATAATCTTAAGGTTGATCAGGGAATCCATTTTGCCTTGAGAAGATGTCCCTTTTAATGTTGTCTGTTGGGATTTAGTGCCTTAAGTGGTTACTTGTAGAAGTAAGTACAACTAAATATGCTCACTGCATAATGCTGTAAAAGGATTTATGCCCATTTAAATGGGGCATAAGGTTATTGAATAGATATTTTTAGAATGAGAGAATTTTTCCCAGGTACCTATCTCTAGATAGTTATATGTAGTAGGAAATTACTATTGAGGAAATGTAAACTGTTTCTTATAAAGATAACAGTGATTTTTCTAGTGTTTTAAAGTTCGTGGACCAACAAGTAAAGAATGGAAGAAGAGTTATTTGCATTTCACCCTGAATGCATTCAAGACTTCTCAAGATCATTTCTGCACATTAAAAAGTTAACAAGTACAGCTTAAACTGATGTTGCGTAGGTAAAATAACGTGGCAACTTATGTTGTTATTGATTGACTGCAATGCTATTTAAGGCTTGAGTCTGACAGGCTGTGGAGGGTGCAGAATATATTATGCAGATTTTTCACCGCTGGTTCAGTACTTCAAACTCTGCTAAATTTGGTGGTTGTTGTGTCTGACTGACTTGTGTTCAGTGTGCTGAATGGAAAAGATCTGGGACTGGTGCTATTTCTAGAGGAGGAGTGCTGTGGCTGTTCATGGACTGTCAGGAGCAGCCATGGCTGGAGCAAAAATGGAGACCAAGGCATAGTTTCTGCAAGTGAGAGAAGGAAACAAAGGTAGCAGAGGAAAATGCTTCAGTGAACTTAGTTTTGAAGAAATGGAAGATGCTTGTGTTTGGGGCTGCCAGCCTGACATCAAATTATCCATAACTTAACTTTCTTTTAAGTAAGAAATGATTTATATATGAGAGTGGAAGCCAATGTGGCTTGGCTTTTAAGAGTGTGTAGAGGTAAATTCACAGGAGTGAAACCATTAAATAGAACTGTTCAGAGTCTTTGATGTCAGGAAGCAAACTTTCTGGGGTTTTTTTGTCCTCTTTTGGAGTTAGTACATTTGAAAAAAGTGTTCTCTAATCTCTCTCATGAGAACTAATAGTGTTTTCTTGTCTTCTCATTGAGGTGATTATCTGCTGGTCAAAGTACCAAGCGCTCTTACGTGAGGATGTTATGTAAGCGCTGGGTATCAGCTTTGCAGTTTTCCAGAAAATGCTTTTGAAAACTTTTCATTGCATTGAACTACTCTTCAGACTGGGTGGTGGTTTTGTGTGAAATTATTTTTTTGTAATTTAATTTAATATTTTGTTTTATTATTATTCTTTGAAAACCAATTTCTATTTCTGATGTTACTGGGTTAGGTAGATCCTCATATTAGCTTCTCTTCCTGTGTTCTTTGTCTCTCTTCTGCCTGATGCTGTTCTCCTCCATGTTTCACATGTTGCTTTGTGATTCCATTCTCATAGGTGTAGTCCAAGGCATGGCATCATGATATGCTAACCCAAATTAGTAGCTTGTTGCTGCTGAAAAGGCAGGTCTTGCTTTTCCCCTTCCCTACTCATCTTGCTCCCAGCTATGAAACAGTCTTGCACTCCCCACCCCAAACACACCTGCTTTTGACAGTAACAACAAAACAACAACAACTCCAGTAACAACAAAAAAATCCAGTTCAATTTGCAAAGCAGGATCAAAGAATGCAACTTCTTTTTCTTGTCAGGTTTAGTTTTCTTCCATTTTAGTGAGCTGAATCTGTGCACTCAAGTGAACGTCAGCAGTGTCTCTGGGCAAGTATCAGAAGCTTGACTGGGAGCGTGCGTGTGTGGGAAACCAGATGGAGGGGACAGCAGATGCATCCCCTGCTTTCATGTCTGTGTACAGGCAGTGTCATGAGACTGCTTGAACCTTTCTACACTCTTCAGTCCACTCCCCTTCCATAGTACATGTTTTCTTGATGATGCTGTATTTATTAGTCTCCAATATAGACTGGCTTGGCCAGCTGCTCTGGAGAACAAATGTTAAAACTCCAGCGAGACCACCAAGAGGATAGTCTGACAAACTGATATATCTATATCTCTGACCTTCCACCTGAGAACTGCTTGCATCTCACACTCAGTTCAGGAGCCGTAGCTGCTTATGAAAGTTTAGATGTTTCAGTTGCTAGTTGATTGTTAATAGTTGCTAGTATTTTAGTTAATACTCACGCATGCTGCCCTGCTTCTCCATCACACACTTGTCTTAAACTGAGGCACCTAATGTTGATTATCATGTTTATGCTTAAACAGACCTCCCCGCCCCCATTTCTTTGCATCACAGCAAGATTTCTACTTATGCAGATAATGCTTTAAAACACTCTGTTATCATACAAAGCCATTTATTGCACTGATGCTCCCATTTAAGGAAGACCTTCTCCTGCAAACACTGAAGGGTGCTGCCTACAGCAAGATTAGAAAATACAATTTAAAAAAATCTTCTAGAATAACCTAGTGTATACTGTCAAAGGTAAAATTCTTGGATCAGCTAAACACTATAGACTGCAAGTGGATCTTCAGGTGTTCCCTTTATGCTTTCTTGGTCTCTGACTGATGAAGGACTGACTGATCTCCATTACAGGACTGTAAATTGTGAATAATTCTGTCAAAACCAATAGTTACACTTCTGTGAGAGCTGAATTAAGTCTTTGAGCAGCTTGTGTAGCAGTTTTTCTCTCAGAGGGTATGGGGGAAAGGATGAGGCAAAATCCACTTGGGGTTGTTAAGGAGTACTTAGTACCTCTCATGTTGTGATGGTTTACTTGTGAGAAAAACCTCTGCAAACTGGCGTGTTTGGAGAATAAATCTTACTGTTTCCCCGTGTGAGAGCAAGAAGCCTAGAATAAAGACAGAGGATTGTAGTCTTGTCTGAATACTATAAAAGATGTAAATGTCAGACAGTTATATTACAATGATTTCAGACCAACAAATATTCAGCCGAATATGTAGAAGAAAAATATTTGTGTGTGCCAGTGGACTATTAATGTATCTGGGGAGCAAGTCATTCAAGGCATATATTAATGCTTAAAACATGCACTAGTACGTCTTAATGTGTTTTTAAACCTTCCAGTGCCAGAGATTTATGTATTTTGTGGTTATATCAAGGAGAAGCTTGAGATATGCTTGGAGTTAATAACAGGTGATATTTTATTGAACTGAAAAGCTGATCATAGACTTGCACATTCTGAATAGCTATCTTCTGATTTTAGCAACATTTATTAAACCTAATGAAGTATCTGTTCTTTAGTAGTGCCAGTTTGATATCTTCAGCATAGTGGACTGGTGGCTGAATTTAGGATCCAACTGAAAGCTTTGTTTTGGAAGAAAACCAAAACAAATCTAACTTCCTTCCTCTCCCATCCTAACCTCTACCAAGGGAAAGCAACTTCCCTGAAACTTGACATGTTGTTTTCCTTCTATAGAAGACTTTCTGGGTGAAAGTTTTGCAAAATGAGATGTGAAGCTTCAAAATTGTTAAGAATTGGATTTTTTTTCTATTTTTGTTTCTTGAAATTTTTCATGAATCGTTGCCAAATGTAAAACACTTTAAAGATTCAATGGAAAGCATGAGGGCTTTGAGGTTTTTTTCCCCTTTTCTGCCTGAAAGGGAAAAAAGTGTAGTGTATCTGTATTTTTGAGGTCTGTTGAGGAAAGAACAAAAATTGAAGACTTACAGCCTGGTCTGATTGGCCTAACTTCTTAGGTTTATTAAGAGTTCTGCTCTTTGGTTTTCATTACAGACTTAATAAGTCTTATCTTTTTTTCTACCTCACTAGACACTGGTGTGTTTGCTTGTTATCACCTCTCAGGGAGCATTGGGGCAAAATGAAGATCGCTTCATTGGTCCTGCAACTGAATGTTATCGTCCTCTACTTGCTGGGGTGTGTAACTGTGTGGGTGCATCACCATTAACTAAAATGGATTAGTATGATGTGATGGTAAAAGGGAGAGTGTTTTACTTTCTTTATGAATGACTGGTAGGTTTGAACTGGTAGCATTTGATGCAATGTTTAATTTGCATAAATATTAATGTACTTTTATAAGCTGGTAGTAAGTGGATGAACATTAGGTGAAGCATCTCAATTTTGCCGCATGCAATAAATTAATGAAAAGCCTTGAAGTTGGGAAGAACACCTATTTCTGCAATAAACATAGTCTGTGTTCCATAAGATGCATGCTTAAGCTTTCTTTTCATCTTTTACAGTGACCTTAGGAGGAAATAAACTTGTCTGTTTGTCACTGTACTTGTTACTCAGAGATTTCAAAATCTATTTAAAAGAAGTTTGCATTGAAAGGCCTGAGTTTGATGTTCCAGAAAAGGAACGTAAAACATTAGAGACATTGGGTTACATGGAGAGCAGAAGGATATTTGAACTCGTGAAGGAGTTCCGCTTCCAGTGTTTTTAATCTAGTGTGGTTAATTTTTTAATTTATACCTGTAGGAACAAAGTTTTTGAGTGACTGAGAACTTGTTTTTTAGCAATTTACAAATTTAAATTGCCATTCAATTCCAGTTACACAGAAGGCATGTAGTATAAATCAACTTTACCGTTTTTTATTTTCCTTGCTTTCAAGTTTCATTCAACTTTAATATTCCAAGTATTGAAATACTGATGACTTGAAATAGTTACAGTTGTGCTTCTGTTATGGCTGCTTATACAGAGTTCTTATATTAAAAAAAGCAACTCCAAAACCCAGATGCACTGATAGCTCCTTAAAAATAGGAGAGAGGGGAAGAAGTTTATTTTTACTACTGTTTCCAATTTCTTCTAAAAATATTTCTATTTACAAATTGTTTACAGCTACTTGCTTTTGTTCAAGAACTCTAGAAGAAAGCAGTTAGTGGTAGCCTTTTACAAGGCTGTAGTTGATTTTTTGCTTGTATTTCTCAGCTGGTGTTAGAGTACATCTGGAATCTATGAAATTCCTTTCTTTGTTCCTCATTTCCTGTTCCATTCAGTACTACAGTGCGGCGTTCTGAAAGCTGTTTCTCTTGGTATCTTTTTCTAAGTTGTGTGTTTTAAAGCATTTAGTGAGTTCTTAAAGGTGGTTGTGTTTCACAGTGTAGTTGAACTACATCATGAAACTTCTTAGATGTTTTGTTTTGATATTTCAATGAAAAACAGTTTAATTGATTTTTCTGGAGGTCATTCAGCTTGTAGAATTGTAGGAAGGAGGGTGGTAGAAAGAGAAGAAAAATCTGGTAGATAGTATAAAAGCTCCTTTCTTAGTTTCCCTCTCTCTCCCTCCTTCCCATGCCCAGGAACAATCACCAGTTTGTAATGGAAAATTAGATCTATTTTGCAGGAGACACAGCGTGTGACATCTTACACTTGCTTTTAGATCCTGGTTTGAAAAGCTGGTTACTGCTACAGAACACGTGAACACAACCTTGGAAAATTGAGCTCTGATAGTATGACACAATGTGAGAGTCCTGTGTGTCTAAAGCAAAAACAATTAATCCCTTCCAAACCAGCAATGTTTAAGTTAGTTTTACTGATTGGGATCGCATTGTCCCAGATCCCTAGTAGTCACTAAAAAAGCAAGGGGATGCAGCGGTCTAACGGAATTGCTCTTATTTTTTGTAAGATTGTGTTTTATTCTAAGAATGGAACACCTGAAAAAATTGTGATTTTATGAATACTTACGTATCTGAGTGGCTGCCCCAAGTTTTCCAGAACAAATGGAAGTTTATAGTTCAGTGGTTGGCTGTTCTGTTGTTATCATTTGCCACCTGTGAGTGCTGTTTCTGAGATCATAGCCTTGTTCTCTGCATGCTCTCTGTAGTCTTGAAAGATCTGTAGTGGTACAATACATGTTCAAAAGCTGCTTCACGAAACACCTGCTATTAAGATGAGGCTTGCATTATGAGCATTGTTTCTTCTCTTTATAAATGCACTAACTGTTTTCCCTTCCATTGTTGAATAGTGGAATATCTCTGAAATGGCAGCATTTGCTCTCATGGAGAACTTAATATTAGGGAAATCCTTATCTTACTTTTAGCTGCCTCTTTTAATGCAGTTTAACAGAGAGAAGCAAGAATGCTAGCACTGTGAGACCTGTCAGTGCTCTACAGATGAGAATTTCAGATCTGCTGACTCCAGTTGTCTATCTTCTCTTGACTTTTTTTTTTCGGGTGTTCCTAACAGAAACTGTATAATTGATTATATTAAAAAGAATTGTACATATGGGTAGTTGCACATTTATTCCATGTCTTATAAGGAAACCAGGGGAAGTGTTACTTGTTTCCCACGAAGTATGCAAAAATAGTGGCAGAACTGTGAAACTCCAGCAGTAGTCCGAAATCTGTCTTTCAGTGGATCATGTGTGTGCAGTGTAAGATAGCACACTTTTTTCTTATTTTAAAGTTTTCAAGTCCTCTGCTGTTATATAAAAGTAACAATACTGCTCAGTGTGCCTGCAAATTGGGTAGAACCAAAGTTATTTTGCTCTGTAGGTGATTATTGTTACTTTAAGGCTGTATTGTGCTCTGTTGCAGGGAGGCAATAAAGGTCCTAGAAAACTTGCACCTGCTCTGCTCAAGTCAGAGGGGAGCTGTGTTCCCTAAGTTTTGTGCCCTGCATTGACTGTCAGTAAGGTCCTTGTCTTTATCTATGCAAATTCTCAGTAGCCTAGACCAAGTCTGGTCCTAGAGACCTCTTTCAGACCATGTTTCCCTGCAGCACTGGGACATTAACTCCAACTGCCTCCATGAACCTAATGGTTAAGTTCTGACTTTGATGTGAAGTATTCCCCAGTAGATAAGCAGAAGGGACCCGATAGCTATTTCTGCAAATGTTCTCTGATCTGTTTTTGGGAATTTGGAGTCGCATTTTGTAGTGTAGATATTTGACATTTGGGACCTTGGCTGATGTTGCATAATATTCTAATGTCAAGTTAAGATACCCAAAGAACCACACTTGTGCTCTGTTAGCGTCTCTTGACCCAAAAGTAAGGTAGGAGTTGACCAGCACTACTCTTATTTCTGTAAACATTAGTCTTACCCTGTGTTTGTAGATTGTTCTACATAGTTAATTTTGCTGCACACTGTTAGCCAGCAGTCCTTGGGTGATTCTGCTTGACCAGTGTGAACACCAATGTTCCTACTAACAGTGTACAGTACTTTAAGACAGGAGCTCCAGGTAGTTGCTTCAGAATAGGCTTAGACTATTAGTGCTTCAGAGATGATGATGGAGAAAGGAAGTTGTGGTCAGTGGTCATAACTCAACCTCTGACTAAAGCTAGGGGAACTGTTTATGCCTCTTCCTTCTTATATTGAAGTATAGAGCCACCATTTGTACTCACCGGGGTGGTGCCTGCAGTGGACTTCAGGAAATCGGTATTGCATGTTAGGGTTGGAAGGAACAAGATTTCAAGGTAGTGTAAGTGGTATACTTTTATTTTTTAGGCCTACTAAGCAAAATTGCCTGAGAGAGGGGAGGAAAAAGAAGGCTAATTTTTATTCAGACCAATGCTCCCAACTGTCTGTTTTTGAGTGGTGAGGCAGAAGTTTTTGACAGGGAATAAGAAGTGCCTAGGGCAATTTGGGATGTTGCAATAGAGCAAAATAACTTCAGTAAAAGTGAAGCTCTAACAGGCTGATAATTAGTGTGTTTTGACACCTGCTTCTGTGACAGTGTTCCAGAAAGTTGTGGGTTTGAAAGGAAAGAGATATTAACTGAATGACTTTTAAAGTCAGCTCCAGTATTAAATGTAACCAATCTCTGTAATAGTCTAGTGGGAAATGTTGTATATGTTGTCATTATTAGAGTTTCCTGATAACACCTGCAAACTTTTTGGTATGCAAACCCTGCTTCTGGTAATGGGAATTGGTGATCTAGTCCTGTGGGTAACTTGTACTTCATGCTCTTGAATATGAGCTTTACTTTCTTGTGCAAAGTGAATCTTTGGAACTGAAAGTGTATTTTTCTCCTGGTCCCATGAAATCTTACTCGGGTATAGTTATACCATGTCAAACTCCATGTCTTTTTTTTTTTTTTTTTTTGGTGGATGTTTGATTTTGGCAGTAACCAGAAATACCAAATGCTTGTAAGGTGGGGTCTATACTTCATCAGTACCATGGACACTGCATTGGGAACCACATAGGAGCAAATACTTTGCTTAACAGACTGTGCGGAGTGGCAGAATGAAATGGGGTCATGCATGAATATCTTATCTAAGAAGGGCTTAGAACCAAATATGAGCTTACATGTCTCTGAATTAGTGCCAGGCTGCGGGTATACCAAAACTCCTCTTGTACTGCACGGGGTTAACTAGGTTCTTCAGAATGTGACCGGAAGAACCCACTACTTGAAGTGACTTGCCTGGAGGAAATACTGGGTACAGGGCTAGGTCTGATCCCTTGCTGCTCTCCAGAACTCCAGCATGTGATATGGGGACAGTAGTTTCTGCCCACTGCCTCTGGGTGGGTAAGGAGTGTTCAGGCAGAAGCTCAGCATAAATAACCAGGTGGAAGTGATAGGTAGTGAAAGCCAGCTCATGCAAATGCAGGGTCTGTCTCTGCCCCCCTCCCTTTCAATTTGACTGAACCCTCTGAGCACCTGTAAAACCAGGGAAGGGAGAAATGACCTGCAGGGATCTTAAGGGATGCTGTGCTCTTTAAGGTTGTGTTGAATTTCTTTACTGAAAGAGTAGTCAAACATTGGAACAGGCTCCCCAGAGAGGTGTTGGAGTCACCATCACTGGAAGTGTTCAAAAAACATGTAGATGTGGCACCTGGGGACATGATTTAGTAGGCATGGTGGTGTTGGGTTGACAGTTCGACTTGATGATCTTAGAGGTCTTTTCCAACCTTAATGATTCTGTGATTCAGAGTATGGAGTCAGTCACAAGGCAGGACCTTGTAGTTATGCTTTAAAAGTGGGAATTTGGTTCCCTTTGTGCTTTTGGAGGAGGCAGTGGTGGTGATGTATCAGTGCTTATGTTGTATCCTAGGTAAAGCATTTGGTAGTCTTTGGTGTCACGATGAAAATGCTAATGTATTTTGCAGTGTACATATCTTCTAGGGTATCAGGCTGTGGGAGACAGAATTGGGGATATTTGTCTTAGGGCAGGTTGGGCTTGGACAGAAGCAAAGCACAATGAAGCGTTTTAGTCCAGTGCAGGTGTCATGTGCATTTATTTGATATTTCTTTTTGCCATCATTTTGGAAATGGATGCACACTTCTTTTTTGGTGTTTTACCCTCTGAATAATTTTCCCCCAAGTTAGAATTTGTATAGTGAATGAGGCTGGGCATGGCAGGGAGAAAAGAGTGTCTTGTGGTGAACACGTTTAGACAAACCACATGGGGTCCATGCAGCTCACCTGCTGCAGACGTCCTTTAAGAGGAGGACCAGTCTGTTTTTTGGCCAGTAGTCCCTGAGAAGGTGTTTGTTGCTTCTCTGTCCTCTGTCGTACACCTGAAACCAACTGTGCTGGGGTGCTGAGCCTTCATACCTGCAGGGAAAACTGGGTGTGGGAAGGATGAGCCACAGCCCAACCAGTGTGTGCTAGATTTTTTTGCTTTGCAGTGCTTTCTGTTTGTTGAATGATAGATTTCTTTGGAGAACATGAGATTATAACACTAAAATAGGCCAGCATAGGATGAAGGTGGCGATAATATAAAGCTTCAAAACATCATTTTGAGCCTATGAGTTTGCTTTATTTTAATCAGGATTTTAATTTTTTTTTTTAACAGACATTAAAGTAAAACTCTTGGACTAAAATAGCTTATTATCAAAAGTGTGCTTAAGTATTTCTCCGAGTAGAGCATTTACTTGGCTGTTGATGGGGAGTGATGTGAATTCTGTTGTAGGGCTGTGATTGAGAGCTTTTCTGGAAGAAAGGGAAAGAGGTTGAGGCTTTTGTAAATTAAAAGTAACTCAAGAGGATGCTGCTGTAAGTCTTCTGTGGTATTAGTGGTGCCTCTAAAAGGCCTTTAGTTATGCCCAGGCTTCAGAATCATATCAACATTACAACTTAGCTGTAGAAAGTGTAATCATGTTGCTGTTGGTTTGTACTCGTGTAATAATCCAGATTGGATGCTTCAGCCCCAAACCTTCAAGCCACTAGACAGTAAGCTTGACCTGGCCCACTTAGATCTTTTTACAGTCTCCTCAGGTGTAATTGTTTTCAGTTCATTAATTGCCTAATTAACCTTAATGATAAATGAGTTTTTATACTAGTTATTTGAAAGACAGCGTGATTTAGGAAAGTCATTGGAATGCATAGCTGCTGTTCTGCCTGTAAGATAGCGTGGATATTTGTCTCACTGTGACATTATGGTACCAGACATACCTCTTCATTCATGTTCCTGGCAGCTGTAACTAGTATCTAGAAGGCTTGCATTGTCTGCTGCTGCATCCACTAAGCACTGGTGAGCTTCCAGAGTCAAACACTTGACATTGAGGGTTACCATGATGAGGGTTGTCCATTGTAACCTTGATCTGATCCCTTTGTGGACACAAAATTCTTGCCACTACAGGAACATGTATAATTACTTATAACAGGAACATACTGTGCTGCATTCAGCCCATGGGATGGGTGGTACTGAGCATTCTGTTCCTATAGTTGAGTATGTGGTTTCCTGCACAAATATTCAGTTCAAAATCTGCTCTAGCACCGTTGATGAGCTCTTTCACTGCATTCCTTACTATACGATGGAATTCTTTGAGTTATCTGCCAGCCTTTCCTGAGGCAGGGGAGACTCTCTTAATTAGGAAAATGGTATCTACCAGTCATGGTGCCAATTTGAGAATAATACTAGACTTTCCTGGAAGGCGATTTTGTGCAAGTGGCAAGGATCTGAGGTCTGAATAGCAGGATTGGGCACTGTTATTCCACTGTGGCAGACTGCTTTCTTCCTGCTTACCTAATTCATGGTGAGATGTAAGGGGCACTTTCTTCACAGACAGCTCACTCAAAATCAACCAGCTTTGGTTGATCAGTGCCTAGGGTGGTGAGAGAGCTCTGCTAGGGGAAGAGACAGGGGACGACAAGCAGGATTCTGTTCCTCTGCCTAGCCAAGTCTTGTTTCCTTCTTTTCAAGATCCTGTTCTTGTCAGTCTGCACTTTGAGTGAAATGCCTTCTGTGTCCTCCTGGACATGGTACTGCTCTTGCGGTGAAAGTCCTGCCTGGCATATGTATGACTGGGGAAGTGAAATGCAATACCAGAGCAAATGGCTCTCACATGGATTGCAAAAGATGTTGATTTCTATTTTCTGGGAGATTTGGGGGCTTTGTTTTAATTCTTTGAGTTCCCACTGTGAACCAAGGGCTGCCTAATGACTCTGGTGTGCCCTGCAAATGTCAATGTTAGCTCTTAGCTGAAACACTTGAGGGGAGTAGAAAGAGTTCAGCAGAAAACAGTTTTAGTGACCGTTTGAATCTGGAGAATAGAAGCTGAGGAGGAAGGTATGATTAAGAAACTGGTACTGAATTGTTGCTTTCCCTTTTCTTCCCCCATATACTCCTCCACCTCCCCTTCCCCCCCCAGCAGAGCTTATTCAGACTCTTCCTGTTCTTCTTGTAGGTTTAACACCAGTTTTTGCCTTTCTCTACGCTGGCAGTAATGGAATATTTAGCATTGCACTACAATGTAAAGGTCCCAGGCCTGGTGTAGAGCATTGCAGAGCTCCCAGAAGCTATGCTAAGGCACATTGCGGGGCAGGGAGGTGATCTGAGACAGCCAGCATGGCTTCACCAAAGGCAGGTCCTGCCTGACCAACCTAGTGTCCTTCTATGATCGAGTGACCACATCAGTGGGCAAGGGAAGAGCTACCAGTGTCGTCTGTCTGGAGTTCTGTAAGGCCTTTGACACAGTCACCCACAACATCCCCCTCTCTAAATTGGAGAGAGATGGATTTGATGGCTGGACTGTTGGGTGAATGAGGAATTGATTGGATGGTCACATCCAGAGAGTAGTGGTCAATGGCTCAATGTTCACAAGGAGATCGGTGACAAGTGGTGTCCCTCAGGGGTCCATATTGGGGCCAGTACTGTCTAATATCTTTATCAATGACATAGTGAGATTGAGTGCACCCTCAGTAAGCTTGCAGATTGTACAGTTATACAATTGTGGAATTGTATAACCGTTGGGTTAGAAGGGACTAAGTAGTGGGTTGGAAGGGACCTTTAAAGCTCATCTAGTCCAACCACCCTGCAATGAGTAGGGACATCTTCAACTAGATCAGGTTGCTCAGAGCACCATCCAACCTGACCTGGAATGTTTCCAGGGATGGGGCATCTACCACCTCTTCTGGGCAACCTGTGACAGTGTTTCACCACCCTCACTGGGAAAAAGTTCTTCCTTATGTCTAGTCTAAATCTGCCCTCATTTACTTTAAAACCATTACCCTTTGTCCTATTGCTACAGGCCCTGCTAAACAGTCTGTCCCTATCTTTTTTATAGAACCCCTTTAAGTACTGGAAGGCTGCAAGAAGGTCTCCCCTGAGCCTCCTCTTCTCCAGGCTGAACAACCCCAACACGCTCAGCCTGTCCTCATAGGAGAGTTGTTCCATCCATTGTATCACTTTTGTGGCCCTCCTCTGGACCTGCTCCAACAGGTCCATGTGTTTCCTGTGCTGAGGGCTCCAGAGCTGGACACAGTACTGCAGGTGGGGTCTCAGCAGAGTGGAGTAGAGGGGCAGAATCCCCTCCCTTGACCTGCTGGCCACGCTGCTTTGGATGCAGCCCAGGACACAGTTGTCATCGAGATGAACCCAAGCTGCGTGGTGAGGCTGACATGCCTGAGGGACAGGAGGGCCATCCAGAGGGACCTGGACAAACTCAAGGAATGGGCACCTGTAAACCTCATGAGGTTCAACAAGGCCAAGTGCAGGGTCCTGCAGCTGGGTCAGGACAACCCCCAGTATCAATACAGCCTGGGGGATGAAGGGGTTGAGAGCAGCCCTCCTGAAAAGTACCCCCAAGTCCTGGTGAATGAAAAGGACATGAGCAGGCAGTGTGCTCTCACAGCCCAGAAGGCCAACCGTATCCTGGGCTGCATCCATAGCAGCGTGGCCAGCTGGTTGAGAGAGGTGATTCTGCTGCCCCTCTACTGTGCTCTGGTGAGACCCCACCTGGAGTCCTGCATCCAGCTCTGGAGCCCTCAGCACAGGAAAGACATGGACCTGTTGGAGCGAGTGCAGAGGAGGGCCACACAAATGATTAGAGGGATGGAATACCTCTCCTGTGAGGACAGGCTGAGAGAGTTGGGGTTGTTCAGCCTGGAGAAGAGAAGGCTCTGGGGAGACCTTCTTGCAGACTTCCAGCACTTAAAGGGGGCTTCTAAGAAACATGGGGACAGACTTCTTAGCAGGGCCTGTAGCGATAGGACACGTGGTAATGGTTTTAAACTAAAAGAGAGTGGATTTAGTCTAGATCTAAGGGAGAAATTCTTCACAATGAGAGTGGTGAACCACTGGCCCAGGTTGCCCAGAGAGGTGGTAGATGCCCCAACCCTGGCAACATTCCAGGTCAGGTTGGATGGGGTTCTGAGCAACCTGATCTGGTTGAAGATGTCCATGTCCCTGCTCCTTGCAGGGGGGTTGGACTAGATGACCTTTAAAGGTCCCTTCCAACCCAAACTATTCTATGATCATATGATTGTTTTGTGCAAATGTCTTCTCTTTTAGTTGCTTGGAGTCTAAACAATGGAGAGAAGTCTTCTGTAGCCTTAATAAATCAAATTTTGTATTCTAGCTGCTTACCATTCTGAAGAGCTGCTGGGCACTGATGTTTGAAATTTAACCTTTTGCTTAGCCTTGAGAAGTGTAGTACTGTTCTGGATAGCAATGATCACTTAAATACTGCAGTGGTCCTAACGACCTCAGTAACAGAACTCTCAGTGCCCTGCTAGTGTAGCTGGGTGTTTTACTAATATTTATAGGAGAACTGGATGAACAAATGATGAATTTAATGTGACTCTGAGACCATCCTATCCCATTTGTCATGGAGCACCAAGTGGATTTCTTGGTAAAGAAAGGCAAGCTGGAAGCTGAGTCTGACTGCAAAGCAGGCAGGGCAGTGATCTCACCAACAAATCAGGGAGTCCTATGATAGCCAAACAACAGGAGTAGAGCAGGTCCATGATGTTAACCAGGGTCAACCAAGAGCCCAGTTACCACCAGACAACTCTGTAGTAATGGGGTAGGGCCAAGGTAATAGGAAATTAAGTCAGCGGATCACGGTCAGTGTTGGTAAGTGTTGGTAAATGGCCAGCCACAGACAAACCTGCAGTATAGCTCTGGCAATGTCCAAGGGTGAGAGTCTGAGCTGGAATGCAGCTCCTGGGTAGAGAAAGGTGCCCAGTGGGGCTTGCTTCAGTGCTTTTTCACACAGCTCTCTTCCCAGCAGCCCGATGTGAGCTTACACAGCTGCACCGTGTCACAGCTGGCCTTGAGCCCAGGCTTTCAGACCCCTGAGGGTAGGGGAGAGATTGTGCTCAGGGCTCTGACACCACTGATGTTTTGGTAAGATCCTGTCTGGGCTAGCCTTTATCTCATAAAGTCTTCTGCATCTTCTGATCTTGTGGTAGCCATGGTGGGAATCCTGAAGGGTGAAAAGAGGAAATGCAGATGCAATAACAGCAAATAGGGCTGAGTGTTTCATAACACTAACTGTGGCAATAAAATGCATCCTGTATGCTAGGGGAGCCAACCCCCCGTTGCAATTCTTGAAGTCACTATGACTTACATTGGAAGGTGAGTATTTCCACAGCTCTTTGTGGATAATGAGGAGTATATGGGAGGCACTAGGTATTAGGTAGCTATTGCTACAGTATGTAACAATGATTGCTAATTGGACTGTTGGGAGGAAAAGAAAATAAATTCTCTTGAAGCCTCTTTAACCTTTTTCAGCTGTGCTTTGTCCCTTTATTCATCCATGTATTTTGGCTAATATCTTGCTCTCATTCTATGACATTTTTTAGTGATTTATTCTTCTTCCCTTTTTCTGTGGTTTGAAAACCATGTCCGATTTTTGTGAAGTTTCTGATGCACGTTCTTAATTCTCTCTAGGCTGTGGCAAGCCTGCCCTTACATCATGTCAGCACTATTCTGTTGATTAGCAGAAGAGAACTATTAGTGCAATGTTCCTTTATTTCCTGTCTCAGAATTTCTTCTCCCTTCCCCAGAAGGATTTTTTAGACTTCTGTCTGCTATTTCTGTGGGAGCTTGTATTGAAGGAGTTTTTGCAACAGGCAGAAGGGTTGTGTAAAAATTAGCTTCTGAGCTCATCCAGTGGCTCTCCCTGCAGACCTGGGCTCGAGATGAAAGGGTTCTGTTTGCATTCGAGTTTCCTGCTACTTTGAAAGATGGTGGTGTGTCTTATAACAGCACTGCTTGCAATGTGCTGCTTCCACAGAAGGCAGAGTAATGACCAGTGTTCTATAGATAGGCATGTGGTGCCTCAATCTTCCTCTTTAATTCTGCCTGGTTAAAAGCTAGGAGAAGTTATCAGTGTTAAACTTTTTTTCAGAAAGGTGAATAACTCATGCAAAATATTTTGAATTGTAGTCTGAATGTGTATCATGGAGGATTCACTTTAGAAAATACTAGAGAATACTATTAAATATAACTGAGTCTTGCTCTGCATAACCAAATTGCTCAGAGATTTTTATCCTCACTTAAGATGCATGTAACATCTGCACTGCGTGAGTTTAGTAACTCCTTACTGCAGGACAGCAAGTATTCCTGTATGTTTAGGGGCATCTTGCTTGTGTAAGAGCAAGGAGATGACAGGGCATCAAATTAAGTAAAGATGTAAGGAGACAGCAGTTGCGTGGTGGGCAGGCGGAAAGGTTTTCACAACTGTCATGTGGAGAAAGTGGTAGAGGATCTCCCTAAACCAAGAAACAGAGAGAGATCATGAGAAGTGTACAGTAAGTTATTGAATGTTTCTTTATAGCATGGCTTTACTGCTAGTGCTAGGGTTTTATGTGAGCTCTTTTACTTCAGTGCAGTGTTGATTCTGGCACTGTCTAGGTTAGATTAAGGTATTCCTTTGAGCTGAAGGATACAGCAAGGAGGTGGAAGTGGAGAAAAGTTGAAAGGATATGCTTATCTGGTTAAGTGGCTTTTTCCTCCCTGCTGGGAAGACCGTAGAGCTGTACTATCTATTCAGTAGACATCTTCCACTGGGTGTGAGCTGTTGGTAATTTGCTCCTCTTAATGATAAGAACAAGTGAGAGAACTTTATTTTAGATAACCCACATGATATAGGTGATTGTCATAAAGCTTTTTTAATGGGGATCTGTCAGGGGAGCAAAGGGAAGCTTGTTAAATGGGTGTCCTTCTCATTTTTGCAAGTACACTGTAACTGGTTAAAGCTCAATTATGTAATTGGATTCCTTGGAAGATTTGTTTTAGGTGGTTATTTTGGCAGTTGTCAGCTGTACATGTGCGCCGTCTCTTTCCTTTTGAATGTAAGCTTGACTGACAGCATTTATTATCTCTGATTCCTGAAGAAAACAAGGCAGGGTCTGTGCTTAAGATCAGAAATACAGCTTCTAATCTACAAGACAAATTTTAGATATATGTGTTTACATCTACTTTGCCTTTACAAAAGGGAGCAAACTAATGGAAGAGGTGCCATTTAAACAGGTTTGGGTGTGGTCTGATAATGGGGAATGGCAGTCTCAACATCACTTACTTGAGTTGTATGGTTCGCAAGAGAATAACTATTTGTGTGGGGTTTTTTTTTTTCCCCTCTGCAATGTGGACATGCATCAACTTCGGTTAGCTGTGCCAGCAGGAGTTACACAACTTAGTTGGAATGGCAGACTGTGCTGGACAGAGGATATCCCATGAATTTGAGAATGAAGCTTGTAGATGCTAAATGCCAAGGCAGGAGTTAATTTAGTAGCCACTTTCCATAAATAAAGGAAGTTGATTCATACAGTCACAGCTAGAGGATACATGAGCATGTCTGAGACTTCACTGTCTTGCTTGAGATCACAAATACACTGAATAATGTGGCAGTCAAATTGTAAAATACAATCTTCTTCTACCCTTAGAATAGAGGTCAGAAAGACAAAATGGTGTGGAAGGAAACATCTTTGTTTCTGTAATAGTCCACTGCTTGGGTTTTTAGTACTCCAAACAATTTCACTATTCCAGATGCTTCAGATGTACTTATGATCTAGTTAAAGATCAGCATCATATATTTGATTATACTTGAAGGAAAAAAACCCAAACCTCTATTCTGTATCTTACATAAAACTGTATCAAAAACTAGCAGAATAAGTACTGTCGGAATTAAAGTTTTTAAAATGTCAGCTGAAGAGATTTTCGAAGTTAAAAGTTGCTTGAAAGTTGTATAGGGTTTTCATGTATCTCTGTATAATATATGGGTATGCATTATAAAATATAATGAATTATAATTATATAATTATTGCAATATATTATGCAGACAATTATGATGCTATATGAGTGGTATATTTTATTATATATTATTATGAAGAACAGTATTTCAGTGTGTATTTACTGACCACAAGCGCTGCAATTTTGAGGCACAGTGGCTACAAATTACTACAATTAAGCCATCTCTGTTTCTAAATGTGCTAGCCATCTGACACAACTTATGTGTATAGATTGTTTTTTGGTTGGATTTTTCGGGGGGTGCATAATGAATAGAGACACACGCATACAGTGTAAGTTTTCTTTTGGACCAATTTTGCTGTTGCTGTAAAGCTGATGTCTAACCGCTCTGGCTATTTAATTTCTGGTTATTTAGAAATGGTGATAGAATCATTTGTGGAGGCTTGTACCTGGAATGCTAATGGAGTAGGAGAACAGAATTTCTCTGTGGATCTTCAGTGGGGTTTGGAAAGATGTTTAGATTGGCAGAGACTAGTTTGTTATGTTTTAGAATAAATAAATTCTTCTGCCTGGAAAAAAAGATGCATGTTGTATGTTCTTCAATGTATACCAAACTGAGTAGTCACTTCAGGAAAGAGTCTGCCCAGAAAAATGGTGAGTGTGGCATTGTTTTCTTCACTACTCTAAATGTGAGTCTAATAGACATTAATAGATTCTGAAACCTGGACTGGTAGTTTAGGGGTCTACTGCGTACAGCATTTCAGCCCTAGGCATGTCAGAAAAAAAGATAAACTCTTCACTTACCCTATACTTTGTGTTTCCTTAAAGTAGGTGGTCAAAAGCATAGCTTTAATTTCTGTCCAAAATTTTTCCTTCTGCTCTAAATTGGTGCTGTAGGAGGAACAACCAATTGAGTGTTCATTGCTGTCTGTCCAAAAATGCTGGTGTTTTGGTAGGAATTTTTGGAAACTTTTAAACAGTTGTTTCAACATGCGGTAGCTCAATAACACATGGTCTCCCTCAACCTATGTTTAAAATGTTATAGTGACATATTTATAGTTTCTTAAATTCTACTCCTAAGTGTATGGAATGCGCATGAAATGCAGTTGATGGGCTGCAGTTGATGCCAGACAGACACAAATAAAATCCCCTCATTATGTTCATAGGGATAATTAGTGTGACTTAAAATATTTTTCTTACTGTTTTCTACTCATATGAATCTTGATTGAAGTTGCTAATGAATACTAAAAAGAATACACCCCTATTCTCCACACCTGTAATTGCACTATCTTGATGCTGTCAGGCTTTATAGGTGTTTGAGAGGGGAGATAAACTATGTTCTCAGTGTTTTCGTAGGGAATTTACAGCAACAGCTTTGTGATCTAGGGTTCTATGCAGCCTGCAGTTTTTCTGTGCAATTTGATGTAGCCTTTGTTCTGCCCTTGTTTTTAATATGTTAATTATGCTATCAAGCTGTTACATATTCTACTAGCAAAGTAACATTTGGCATCAATTATTTTTACTATCCCATTTGGAGATGCCTGAGTGGAAGAAATCCTGTACAAGTGTCATGTTTTAGAGTTAATTTTTAAAAATTATCTAGCTCTTGTTATGTTGCCATCTGTTTTCTCTAGCTTGAAGAGGAAACAGCTGTTGCGAGTAAGCTCAAGACAGTATTTTTAATAAAGTCTAATAGGTCTGCGTACCTTCAGCTTGCATGTGTATCAGAGTGAATAAATATGCCATTTAGGAGGGGAAATGTGGTTTTACAGTAGGAACTGTAATGAGTTTGGTAATGCAGTGATTCTGCTATGCCTTCTCCATAGCTGGATTTGAATATAGCTGGAGAGATCTGTGTTTGTGGGGCATGCTTCACTTGCTGTAATTCTGTGTTGTCTTGTAGAGAGGTCGTAATCCACTGCTTCTGCCCTCTGAGTGCAGTGGTTGGCAGGCAGCTGGGGAGTTGAGTGAACCTGGTGATCTAATGTGAAAACTAACTCATGGCCCCAACCATGCCAAACTTCAGTTTGCTGATCAAGCGGAGGCAGTAACTAGCTATATTTGACTTCAGGGAAGGCGTTGGGAGATGGAGAACCAGTGAGACAGCCTGTTCAATTGACAACATGCAGTTGTACAGAATAAGGTGCAACACATGCACTAAGAAACTTACAGGAAATATTATTTTGGGGAAAATACTTCATTCTCAGATGGAGAATTAAATGTTACAGACAGTGAGTAGGGTATGGACACACTTAATGTGGCCAGCAGATTGATTCCCTTGGGGATATCTTGATTGTATTTTAGACTTCATTTTGGTAAGGAGTCAAAGAGATGCTGTACAATATAAGCTTCAATCAAAGTGAGGATTCAGCTGAATTAAAAGGTAGGAGAAATGACAGTAGACAAGCTGACTATCAAAGAAAGCCTGGAAAAAACAAGTTTAAATCAGCTTATTTGGGTGCAAGCATTGCAGAATGGACAAGATTTAGCACTGTTTTACATAGATTGGCTTTCTTCAGTGCTTTCTATCTAAATCAAAGGGAAATACCTTGTTAGGTCTGGAAACCTTTGCTGAATTAATAGTTATTTGAAGTAAGGGGCTCGACAGTAAAGTAAGTGGAGGAGACGAACCAGCAGAGAGCATTAACTGGTGGTCAGGGACCATAGAGTTGAAAAAAGAATGATCACTGATTGCATTGGATCTTTTTGTAGGTAGAGTGGCTTCTTTTTGTTAGAGACTTTGCTGCTTTTGAATGAGTCCTTAGATCATGGCATTATAGAACAACACTAGTAAGAGTAGCCTTGGAAAATGATCCTGTAGTCCCAAGTAACTGAGAGACTGCAGCCTCAAATCTCTTCCAAGAGCATGCAACAGGAAGATGGGCAACAAGCAGTCAAGTGGCTTGTGGTGGCTTCAAGTGGCTGTGAGGCTACAGTGTTACTGGAACAGGTGAGGCAATAACTGCTCCCTGCTTAGAAAACTCCTTTTAACTTTTTTGGAGCAGAGTGAGTGTGTTGGAATTCAAGAAAGTAAGAGACACTAACTTTCAATTCAGTTAAAAATTATAGTACCTGCCTTTGAGCTTTCCTACCCATTTTATGCTATTAAATAGTGTTTACTGTCTTTCTGTGGAGGAACATTCTATGTGTGCTAAGAGCATATTACTACAGAAACCTGTTATATCTGGCTGTCAAAGGAGAGAAGCTCTGATTAATGTCTATAAAAACTCTCAGAAAATAAGCAAATAAGTGACCCAGAATGTTGTCACCTGAGTAGGTACTTCTTTTAAAGAGTGATATTTTTCTTATCTTTGTAGGCAATTTTTTTGGTTGGGTAGCAAACTTCGATTTGTTTTCTCATTTGCAGGTATATCCACTGCTTCACTTCTGAATTTACGATGGGAGTACTTTAATTTCAGAACAAGTTAGAGCTGGAGATTAAGAAACAAGTAGTTTCTTTTGCAGAAGGCCCCACTAGTCAAGTATTTCAAAATATGTGCAAAAGTCAGAACAGATGGTTTCCTGTGCTGAATATTTTAAACTTTAATATTCACAAATGGTTCATCTTCTGGGAAGGTAGTGTCTCTTCAGATCTCATAAATCTGGCAGCAGGGTGGTGGTTATGGCATGGTTATCTCGGATGTAACAGTGCTGGAGCATGTAGAAGCAAACTTACGCCTCGGTGGGAACTGTTCTTGGGCTTCTGCCTGTGTTTTCCTGTGCTTCTGTTCCATGCATCTACCTTCTTGCCACTTGGAGTTCCTCTGCCCCTCTATTTTGATATAGTATACCTCAGGCAGCGTCCCATGAAGGGTGTCTTTCTTATCAAAGTAATCTCTGTTATGAAGCATTTTTTTGCCAGGTTTCTTTGCAAGCTGTTATAGTACCTTTTTCATGCCTGAATTGGTGCGCTTTCCACAATAAAGCCTTTGGGAGCCATTTCCTCTCTCTTTGTGTGACAGTACTGCTGGAAGTATATGCTGCTAACAGTAAGATTTTCCTGTCATGGTTACTGGGAGCTGTTTGTCTGCCTTACCTTTCTGTTAAAAGGACCAGATGCTTTGTCTTCTACTCTGTGTTGGTAAATCCTGGTTTGTGTTTGATTCCCCCTGACTTGTGCTGTTGCTGAAGTAGGCAAGAGGCTTCCCAGATCAAGAGGATGTTGCTCTTTACTTGCTGCGGAAGGGAGACCTTTGGTGTAAGGCATGTTGGTCAGGCTGGGTTGGCTTTGCTGGCCTCTTTGCAGCTAGCCCTCAAATGCAGTTTCCGCAACATCTTGTGCAGTTGCATTAGCACATAGTGTAATGCAAAACTCCAGTACGCTCTTTTATCTGAGGGATCTGAAGTTGCATTTTGAACATGAAGCGCTAGAGAGGTGGGTAGTTCAGGTGCGGAAGTTAGCTGTCTGACCTATATACACAATCACAGCTGGAGTCTGCAGCAGAACTGTGATGGAATCCAGACCTTCAACGAAAAAAGCTAACTTCTTGCACAGGAGTACAAACTTCACGCATGCTGTGCGGTATGGCTTTATAAAAACAAATGGACCATTTCTGAAACTAATGAGTAAGGGGTTAATTGAAGCTGAATGGCTTTCCATTCTTGGGTGCTCTTTGTAAAGAAGCATTGGTCTTTTTTTGGTAGCCAAATGTCTGATGTATTCATCCTCATCCCCCAGCATTAAAAATAATGACTGCAGCATGCACACAAATTTGTGTGCACCTACTGTATTTAACTTGCGTTCTACCCTAAAAGGTAAAAATGGGCGTCTTTTTATCTAACAAATAGTCTTTGGATAGGCATGTCTATTACATGCTTTAAGTTTTGCCCCTGCTTATTGTAAATATCAGCGAAGAGCTTTCTTACAGTCAGTGAAAGTGTGTGATATAATCCAGAAATCAACTTCATTTTACACATGATTATCAGAAGCGTTCCCTGACTCAAGTCTGCTGTTCTTTTGTAAGCCATGAATTTGCACAGGGGTTTCAGGAGATTATTTGAAGACGAGTGGATATTGCACAGGTATTGCTTGGCCTATAGATACTGATTGACACTGGCTGCATGTGATACCATAGTTTCACTTGACCCTCTGAATAAAGATGAAAGGACTTCTTGCTTTTTATTTTTAAATTTGTGATAAAGCTTGTACATGCTGTACCTGCAAGAAGAACATGATGTGTATTGTATCAGTTCTGTTGGGCTCTAAAAATTAACTATAAGTTGATGTGTGTGGAGGTAAGTTACCACTGTTTGCCTGCTTGATGTGTTCTGTAAACTGATGAGGACAGGGTTGACCAAGGTTTTGTGTATTTTGGGCTTTTGGTGACTGCGTAGTTGCAGCACATAACTGTGTATTCAAAGCTGTGAGTTTAAACTCATTGGGTGTGTTGTCCTTGCTGGTCACTGGGCTGAGGAATAAGCTCCATTGGCAGTGTTTGCTCCATCTGTGTGTCATTAAAGCAAACCATTGTCACTAACCAGCTGTGGTGGCCCTAAGACAGTGAAGTTGGATCTTGGTTTGATTTGGAAAAGTTTTCAGTGTAAGACTTTCTAATTAAGATTAACCTCACATTTCTATATATGTTTTGTATTGCATTATCTTTAGGAATGCTGTGCCTTTATACCTCCATCCTGTCAAATATCCTTCACCTGCCCTTCCCTTTTTAAAGCTTAATCCTCCCTTATCATGTATGAATGTTTGTGTAGGCTTAAGTGTTTCAAGAAAGAGAATGTCTTCTATGTTCGTACAGCTCTCGCTACAGTTAGTTGGACCTCTTCTATTGAAGCAAAGTCAGAGCTGGTTTGTGCTGTGTTGAACAGATTTGTGGAACTGAACATGCTTATAAAAATAAAACTTTGCAAATGTATTTCAGAGCAGTTGCCAGTTGTCCTTCTTGCTTACATTTTTGAATCCTCTCTCTTCTGCATAGGTATAAGAATTCTGCTTTGTCACTGGTAGTAAGTATGCAAAATACTTCACATTTCCAGAATGCTTTACAGACTTGCTCACCCCTTCTTCTACAACTGATATGACTAACTTGTAAACTGAAACTAGAAGAATAAAAGAAAATGAACATGGATTGAGTTTCATTATATTAACACTTTGCATAGTTTAGAAAAGGAAAGTAGGTTACTTTCCATTTTTAATACCTTGCTTTATACTTTGCATAAAAAAACAACAGCTCGATTGCAGACATTTCATTGATAGTTATACATTTCCCTCTAAATATGGATTTTAATCATATGAGCATTTTTAGAAATTACAGGGGAGTATTGCATTTTTGGCTTAGATGTATCTTCAGAATCTCAGCTGCTTATACCAGTGACATCTTTTAGGTGCACACAGCTGCACTAACTTCTAAACTCTGTGGTTTTGATCACTCCTTATAATATAAATAACTATGCTCAACCTCTTCTTGCTTGTTTTTCTGCACTATTGTGCCTGTGTTATCTATACTTGGTGCTAAGGAGTGAAGAAGTAAATGTTATTTTCTCTTCCTGTAGTCACTGAAGTTGGATAATCTAGCATTTGGTTCTCATCACATTGTCTGCACAGTGAGTCATTCTTTCTTGGTTAGGTTTGTTCCTCAGGCCAAGATTCATGTGATGTTCCCCCTCTCAGGGCGATCAGATTAGTCACTGTTTGAAATCTTGTTTAAAAAATAAATTGCACCACAGGTTGATGCCTTGCTTACCAGTTATGTGCTTCCACCCCCCGCCCCCTTTCTGTTTGTGTTCAGCAGCATCATTATATTGAAAAATGTTTTATAGTGATGGTAACTGATATATTATTGGAGTCCCAGTGAAATTGGCATATTAAATTCAGGACTGTTGGTGCTAGCAAAGAATTGGGTATAAGGCAGGTGAATTTAAAGTAGTTCAATGTGTGGAAATACATCTAGTTTAAACTTGGTCTTCCTTCATTATGCTGTTAAGAACAAAAACTACATTGTAATTCTGGTAGTAGCTTGAACTTTGTGAAACATAGAAATTAAAAAAAAACAGTGGTAATAGTAAAAGTTGTTAACATGGATGGCCTCTTATCATGATACTTGAATTGAACTTGAAGTATTTGTGGTAGAAACTCTGCTTGCAGAAATATCTGTACCTGGAAATGTTTGATGGAGTCAAGATCTGATGGAGGTTTCAAACAACACTAGGACAGTGGTAGAGTTTCTAGTCCCTATTGTGTGATACGTTGTTAGAAGGCTCTTGAAGTTCTTTATCTTGGTACTAGAAGATTTTATGCGTGGTGGTTCATTGTGGGAAATAGCAGCCTGAAAGCCTCACTGTACAGAAAATGTGAGGTGGCTAGATCAGAAGTAGGAAGAGAGAGGGGAAAGTATGTACTGTGTGGTTGTAAACACTTAACCTGGGCACTGATGCTAGCTGGCTAGGCTCCCTATCTAGTCAATGGACAGCGAGAGGAGCTCTTTCAAACTATGATTCAGAAAACCCATTCATGCCCCAAATCCTCTTACATGGGAGTCTGTGTGAACAGTGGATGCTAATGCAATCACCTAAATTGTGCAGAATCATATGAATATGCCTGGGAGCAATGTGTGGTTTGTGCCTTGAGAGGGAATCAGGTTATGACAGGGTGGAGGATTGGAAGCTGCTGAAATGAATGGTCACAAACACTGTCATAGCACATAGATGAAAGCCTGAGTAGAAGGAAAGATGAATTAATGTGCTGCATTAAACTTCGATTCTGACTCTTTTGAACAGCATTGTTTTCCATCTTTTGGAATGGTTAACAGTGTTTTGATATGAATGCTCATGAAATAGGCCAAGGTGCAGACCAGCAGGGTATGAGATTGTCATCTCTGATTTTCAGCTGATTCTTACAGATATCAGGCATAACCATTGTAATTATTAGTTCAGATTGTTTTCCTTTCATTCTGTGTGAGACAGATGCATGTAGGGTCTAAACAGACATACTAAAAATTCAACTTTGGATGAACTTTGTGGGTGTGGATGAGTAGCTTGTAGGGAATGCCCAGCTTCCAAAAATCATTGGCAGTTTTGAAAGATGCTCAGCCTCTGAATGACTACCTAACAAACAAAATTTATTTTTGAATCTTGCTCCCATTTCTGTAAGAAATAACCGCTGAAATGAGAGACCTGTGTTTCTTTGAAGTTTGTTTGCTCCTACTGCATTGGTTTCCTCTGGAAGGCAACCTGACCCTGTATTTTGGCAGTTAATTCTTTGGTGCAGAGATGAATATGTTGGGTTAAAGCTTTAGCCAAAGTGAATTGGCTTGTATACTGTGAGGTGGGGACCTGACCCTGTGACTTCAGGTTAAGGGAGAACAAGTAAATGCCTAGGTATTTCTTTGTGCATGTGAACTTCATTTACTTGAAAGGTTCTTCCCGCAACTGCTACTGCTCAGGAGACTGGAAACTTGAATGGGGCATTTCTTGTTTGTTTTTTTTAGTTTGTTTTGCTCAACACTGGTCAGTCAGTCCCATATACTGCTCTAGATTGGTGGGTGGAACTTTACAGCTCATATTTAAAAGTAATCTGGTACACTGTCAGCTTGCAACTCGGAAACTTTCAGATTTAAGCTTAAGTCTGTTCATATGCACGTATTTTAGACTTGCATGGATGACTTCAGCACTGTGAAGAATGAACACTTGCGAAAGGGGAAACATTACTATTACACTGCAACTCATAAGCAAAGAAGCTTAATAATACTTTTCAATTCATGTGAAACTGAAAGAAACAATTTTAATGTTTTTGAGTTCTATTTTTTTTCCCCTCTCTCCAGAATGAAGTGGCCTATTTGAATCCAAAATTGTTTCATCACTTCTTCAATACTTCTTTACATTCCCAGTCATATATGCAAGCTAACTGTTGCTTTGTTATTCTGCTGTCAACAGGCCTGAAAATATTTTAGGGTGCTCTTACAACTTGTCTTGCTAAACACTGTTTCTGGCTATCAGTGTGTTCCTCTAACATCATCATGTCCTCTTGTGAAGAAATCTTCGGTTGCCTTTTGTCTCAGCAAAGGTGCCTCGTCCAATATAGCTCAGCTTGCTAGTTCAGCAGTCCAACTGCTATTGACTCTGTTAAAGGACCACTTTAATAATAGAGGGTGTTGAACAAGCACTAACTGGAGGGAGGGAAGGAATATTCCAGGAAGAACCCAGGGAGAACACTGATTATTTATTTAAACAATATCTATATAATCGTAATGCCAAATTGGAATCTAAAAATACTAAGAGGTTAGCTGAATGTTGGATTGACAGAATTAAGGTTGGAAAAGACCTTCAAGATCATCAAGTCCAACCATCAACCCCTGTCCACATGTTTTTTAAATACTTCCAGTGGTGACTCCACCACCTCCCTGGGCAGCCTGTTCCAATGTTTGACCACTCTCTCAGTAAAGAGTTCTTTCCTAATATCTAGTCTAAACCTCCCCTGGTGTAACTTGAGGCCATTCCCTCTTGCCCTATCACTAGTTACTTGGGAGAAGAGACCAACACCCACCTCACCACAACCCCCTTTCAGGTAGTTGTAGAGAGTGATAAGGTCTCCCCTCAGCCTCCTCTTCTCCAGACTAAACAACCCCAGTTCCCTCAGCCGTTCCTTGTAAGACTTGTGCTCTAGATCCTTCACCAGCTTTGCGGCCCTTCTCTGGACACGCTCCAGCACCTCAACATCCTTCTTGTAGTGAGGGGCCCAAAACTGAACACAGGATTCAAGGTGCGGCCTCACCAGTGCCGAGTACAGGGGCACAATCACTTCCCTGCTCCCGCTGGCCACCTGATTCTGATACAGGCCTGGGTACTGTTGGCCTTCTTGGCCACCTGGGCACACTGCTGGCTCATGTTCAGCCGGCTGTCAACCAGCACCCCCAGGTCCCTTTCCGCCGGGCAGCTCTTCAGCCACTCCTCCCCAAGCCTGTAGCGTTGCATGGGGTTGTTGTGACCGAAGTGCAGGACCCGGCACGTGGCCTTATTAAACCTCATACAGTTGGCCTCTGCCCATCGATCCAGCCTGTCCAGAGCACTCTGCAGAGCATTCTTTCCCTCCAGCAGATCAACGCTCCCACCCAACCTGGTGTCGTCTGCAAACTTACTGAGGGAGCACTCGATCCCCTCATCCAGATCATTGATAAAGATATTAAACAAGACCGGCCCCAGAACCAAGCCCAGGGGAACACCACTTGTGACCAGCCGCCAACTGGATTTAACTCCGTTCACCGCTCGTTCTAGGCTTGGCCGCGCAGCTCGTTTTTTACCCAGAGAAGGGTACACCTGTCTAAGCCATGAGCCGCCAGTTTCTCCAGGAGAATGCTGTAGGAGACAGTGTCCAAAGGCTTTACTAAAGTTCAGGTAGGCAACATCCACAGCCTTTCCTTCATCCACTAGGCAGGTCACCTTGTCATAGAAGATCAGGTTGGTCAAGCAGGACCTGCCTTTCATGAACCCATGCTGGCTGGGCCTGATCCCTCAGTTGTCCTGCACAGGCCCTGTGAGCACCTTCAAGATGAACTGCTCCATAATGTTCCGCGGTATTGAGGTCAGGCTGACAGGCCTGTAGTTCCCTGGATCCTCCTTCTGGCCCTTCTTGTAGATGGGTGTCACACTGGCAAGCCTCCAGTCGTCTGCGACCTCCCCTGTTAACCAGGACTGCTGATAAATGATGGAGAGTGGCTTGGCAAGCTCCTCTGCCAGCTCTCTCAGTACTCTTGGGTGGATCCCATCTGGCCCCATAGACTTGTGAGTGTCCAGGTGGCATAGCAGGTCATTAACTGCTTCCTCCAAAGCATGTATTGTTCTTATAAGGTGAGATGGCATAGTTTGTTTTGAGAGAGAGATTTTAGCTGTTTCTGATTTACGAAGAAAAGGTACTTTCATGAAGTCATACCAAAATATACCCATTTTTCTTGAAGTATACTTAATCATTGAGTGGGAAAAACAGTTCCTGTCCTTTGAAAACAATTAAAAAATTAAGAAACTGAGCAGATAGAATGAGAGAGAAATGTTTGCACTTTAGAGGGAAGTTGTTGCCTGAATTTATGTTGGTATGCTTTATCTTCATGCAGTCCAGGCAGAAGGACATGTAGCACCTCTTTTTGCTGAGCCCTATTAGACCTAGTGGAACTGTGGTGGTGGGCTCACAGAGTGACTGACTGGAGCATTCAGAAGAAGTCTGCAAAGAACAAACGCAGAAGACAGTGGTAGCTGCCTTTGTCCTTTCCTCCCCATACCTCGGTCAGTTTATCTTCAACTATATTTTGTAAGTGAAAATTTTAGTTCAGCAATGAGCCAGGAATCCTGTGCTGATGTTTTTTAAAAAAATAAATAATTCTTTAGTAAGCCCACTGACATGGCAAATTGAATGTTTAGGATCTTGGATGGTGATGGTCCAGTTCTGTCAATGTGTGCATGTTCTGTAACTAGCTGGTTCTGGAAATTCTCATGGCAAAGTGTGTGGTAGCAGTAGTTAAGGCAGACTAGAGGCATGTTGTCCTCTTTCTCTCCACAAAGAAATCAGTAGGTCTGTAGATCAGTTGCAGTGTATCCTTGCTCATTTGCATAGTCTTAAGTGTTTAACTGCACAAACACTACAAATTGGTAAGTGATCGCTTTGTTAGTCAAGCTCAAATACTTCTAAGCATTTTAAAGTGTCGTAAGGAGAGATGCTGTTGGTTTTGTTTGACTAATGAGACTGCAAGCTAGCAACAAGAAGTTAGCATCTACGTAAAATCATGTGTTTTCAGCATGCATCTGTGCAATACAGGCTATTCAACAGTCAAATAAATCTTTCTTTGAGATAATTTTAAATACTTTTGAAGCCCACCAGGATGGAAAGGTCACCTATAGATCTTATAAGGTACTAACTTCAGGAATGACCAAGTGGGATTTATTTTTGTTTCACTCTACTGGAAAAAGTGCTTTGTAAATGAAGATCCAGTAACTAAAGCAAAACAAGTATTGTGGCTGACTTTGATAATGTCCTAATGTGAGCATTCTGCTCAGTACAGAGGTGTGTTTGCAACATAGCATTTGCAGCCGCCTAAGATTGCAATTAGAGAGTCATGATTTTTCCTTAAATTAATGTTTTCATTCAAAAACCATCTGTAAGCCAGTGTCTGAGAACTGGTTATGATCACTCTTTCCTTAAAATAAAGGACTTCCTATTACATTGTTCCTTAGTGCATATGATGCTCTTTGTGTATGAAGGAACACACGAGGAATATGTGGACTACTGAATATCAAGACCATGTCAACTTTGAAGTAGTTGTAGTCTTGCCTGTTACTGAGTTTAAGGGAAGCTGCGAGCCACTGCAAGTTTGGAGAAGGATGTTTCTGTGTTTGGATCTTGAAATGGAAAATTAATTTGGTCTTTTTGTAGGAAAGTACCTATTTTCACTGTTTTTGAAGAAAGGCTAAAGTAAAGCAAGTTGAGGAGGTTTCGAAACCTTTTTCTCTCTCTCATGATGATTAATTTTGTAATAGGAAGAGTGTTCTCTATATGGAGGAAGACAGTCTTTGCTCAGTTAATTCCTAAATCTTAGCTGGTTTTCAAGATTGCCTTGAACTGCTCTGCTCTGAGTCATCCTGTTTCTCAATAGCTAGATATTATTTTGGTTCTGAACACTGTGGGGCCAAAGGGCCAAATTGAACTTCATCTAAACTTGATCCTGTGAAACTCTGGTTAGTGAAGACATTTCTAAATAAGTAATCCTAAAGCGAGAGCAATTGTGGACAACGGAATCGTTAGAGGAAAAAGTTGTGGTTTCTTAACATTGCCGGTAAAGCTTCAACTTTTTAGCAATGACTCCTTTTGTTACTTGTTTTTTTAAGCAAAACACAGCCTTTTGCAGACATATTACTGTAAAAGTTTTTAGTGTCACTGGTTGTGATAGAAGTGATTAATGTCCTGCAAGAGAGAGGGCATCATTCTTTTTTCATTGCTTGTGGTTTTTTCCACACAGCTATAGCTTGTTGATCTACAATTAAAAAAAAAAGATATTTGTAGATAAAAATTGTCTTTTTTTGATGTGTGTGACCTGGATTTTGGTTTGTGTGTGAATAAAATAAATGAAGGCAGGTAAAAATAGATACTCACTTTCACAGAAACTTCTTTTTTTTATGCCAATGTTTTTGAGAACATTGCTTTTGTTCTTTAGTGATGAGTAGGCTCCTTACTATAGAGCAACTATCTTAAAGTTATCCTAGAGTCCAGAAACTCTCAAAAGGGAGTGGTTGAATTGATGTTGGGTTTTGGTCACGTTTTGTTTGATGTTGTAAATCATTTGCTTGTATTTCCTGTCTCATACTGTTCTTCTAAAAATAGCTGAAATTGCTCGCTGTTTGCCCAGCGCAGTTCCATGATGGAATAGCCTGTTTAAAGTTACTTCCTCTCAGCTACTCTGCCCCTCCTGCAGCATGAATCCTCTCCCTCATGGCCTCCCACAACAGATGTTCAGTGACTCAAACTTTGCTGAGAGAAGGTCTTTTATAACTTTAGGAAGCTGATTTTTTTTTTTTTTTTAAAAACAAACAAACCAAACACAGCCAAAAACCAAACCAAACACCACCCCCCCCCAAAACAAGAACAAAAAACCTACAAAAACCTGTGCAAGCCACCAGCCTAAACGAAGGTCACAATTCAGAGGCACAGAACACCCTGTAGCCGGTCCCTACATTACTGAAACTGGCAGGAAAAACCTCAAGTGCCTCTATCAAATGCAGCTGGGAAGTTGCATGAGATGTGTCTTGATGCAAACTATCATCTTCAAAACAGATGCTGAATTGAAAAATAGTACATGGGGAGCTGAGTCTAACATTGTATCAACACAGATAAAGAGACAGTTTGATTAATTCATGTGTTTTTCTGCAGAAATACAAGATAGTCACATCAAAGAAACTAGGAATGCTAACCCCAGAGCGCCACAGGTAAAATGAATTAGAATGAAAACTCCTCAAGAACACCCTTTTCCTGGCAGTATCCTACTTTAAAACGATCTCTTCAAAGTGTCCTTTAACACAAAATAACTTCAGTCTTGTTAAAAAGCAGCTGGACTGTACATTTTTTATTTTGTGGGATTAAGTTACCATCCTAAGGGATTCTTTAGAGAAACCTGATTCCTGCTGTTAGACCATGATATTGGCAAGTAGCATGCAACTGGTTACATTAATGAGTTGAGGAGAATTATGCTTCTCCTCTTGTACAAACTAAAATCTTAATTTGGCAAGCAGCTCTTGTGGATTTTGCTGTATTGACCTCTTTCCTACCAGCCCTGGGATTTGATTAACAGCCCTTGAGCTGTGAGCACTTAAGTACTTGAGATCATGACAAGATCTTTTGAGCCTCCTTGGTGTTCATTGCCTCTTAGAAGAAAAGTAAGGCTGTCAGCCTGCAGCTTCTCATTGCTCTCCGAGTAAAAAATGCCCAGAACAGTAAAGGCAAGATATTTGGATGGTTTGTTGGACCTTCAGGGCAGCAAAAGGAGAACTGGGATGTCTGTTCACTTGCATATAGGAAAGAAGGAATGTGGCTACCAGCCATTCTGAGTGATAGGTCTGAATCTGTCTGCTATGGGGACTATAGCTGATTAAGCTTAGCTATTGTTACATCTGATAGAAAGGTCTGTCATTTGCTGTCTCAGAACAGGTTTCAGATCAGAGGAAGATCTATATGAAGGTTCCTAACTGGTATAGAATAAGTTTAATCATGGGGGAGGGAAGAGGGTGGTAGTGTAGTTGTCCGGCACCATGTGTACTGGTGAAGTGGATTGTGCCGAAGGGATCTTAACGGATGCCAAAGGCTCCTGTTACTAGGCTGTGAAGGCAGTAAAACTCCACTGTAAGTACTAGGTCTAAGGAGGTATAAGTAGTTTTTGGCAATGAGATACCACTTGGTGGTGGTCTTCAGTTACTGCTAAAGGATTTAGGGTTGATGCTGCTTATTGCCCCTAAGCCAAGAGGGCTTCCATGTGCTGCTCTTGTTTAAAAAGTTGTAATTAATGTAGTGTGCTTTGTTTCCTTGCTGTTTACTTGCTGAAGCAGCCCTAGCTGTGGTATCAAGTTGCTCTGGGGTTGTTGCTAAGGCCCAGGTTGTCAGTATTGTTTTGCTGAGGAAGTGCTCTCCCTGAGTCTTCTAATGTGATGATCATTTCACGTGGAAAGAGGCTGGCGTGCAAGGGCTTAGATTAAGAACAGGTCATCTAAAAATCTCGTTTTCCAGATCATCAAAGTCTGTTCACAGATGGCTATTTTTGACCTGGTTTAGAAATCTAATGCAGTCTGTCTCTCCATGAGAGCAAAGCATGTGTGTGTGTGTATGCGCACAAATACCTATGGTTAAAGCAAAGAGAGATTGTTGCACAAATAGTGTTTTTAGCCACATCTGCTTTAAAAGAAATCTCACATTTTAATATATCAATTTTCTTGATTAGGAACATATGAATTTCATGTGTTTTTCTTATTTTCAGGCTGTGTGACCTATATACATCAGTGAAGGAGAGAGAATATTTTTGACACTCAGCATATATTGCCTAAAAAGCATTCATTGTTTTTAGTTTACTACAAAAGTACACAAGAATACTAGGCTACATACATAACTTCATAGTTGCATTCAGGGTACACCGGTTCTTGGAACTTCACTTTTTAAAAAAATTTTATTGCTTTTTCCTATTTGGAAAGGCAAAACTGAATTGAAACTTTCTGTTCTGAGAGTTACACAGTATATCTACATATAGGAATTATACACAAATGTAACTGTATGTTCTGCTTTCAAACATTATGTTAATTTCACATAATTATCACATTGGCTGTTTAGTAACAAAATCAGTTTCTGATGTGAATAGAAGTTTTCTAACTATGACCATTTTAATATTGAAAAGCATTTTTTTCCCAATATATCCCTCTTGAGATATTGCAGTCATATCCCTCCCCTTATCCGCACCTCACCCCCAAAAAGTACACCTTGCAAAAAAATGAACTGCTTTCTCAACATTCAACATGAACGCAACTGTTTTTGTTCAGTTTAAATTCATGCATAGGCACAAAAGTTAATGTGCTTCTAGGTATTTCTGCATGTTTTAATCGACATTGAGTGGTATTATATTTCTGTTTTAATTATAATTACTTTAAGTATTGATTGCAAAGTTGCTAGCATCTTGATATTTTACATATATGCTGGGGTTTGTGTATGAAGAGCTTTTTAAGCATAAATTGTGATAGGGAATTAGACCTGTGTGTGTACACACATTTTCCCTTTTCTGTTTTTGCTTGATCTATGGATGTTGAAGGAATAATGCTTTTTCAGAAGAAAGAAAACTTGAAAGGTGTGCTTGAGCGAATTTTTTTCAAATTCCAGCATCTGTATTGGTATGGAGTGGAGAGCTTAAGGAAGAACAGGAGAAGCTTTCCATTCCTGGCATTCATCACTGCTCTGTTTTTGTTCTTGACATGCTTGCCTATGAGCTGCTTTGGAGAGTGTTTTCCTGAAAATGGCAGAAAGAAATTGTATTGTTGCTGGTTTGGATATGTTGCCCTCTTCAGATTTCAGGTATTTTGTTTCTGTACTCAAGTCTTTCAGAATGCTCCCTGAAGTCAAATGCTGCAGCACTGAAAGTTCAGCTGCTTTTATTGGGTTATTTTTTGGAGGTAGGTTTTTGTTTGCCTCTTTGTTTTCTGAAATACTTTGGGAAATGATGCTCCCATGCCACCTTGATAAAATCAAATGTGTTGCTGCCAGAAGACAGCAAGCTAAATTTCTTGACACATTTACAAATTCTTCCTTAATGTGCTCAGATTGGCAGATGTGTGCTGGTGACCCAATACTAGAAGCACAGGAGCAGCAAATTTTATTCCAAAAGGTAGAAATAATGCCCGGCTGTAGTGCATTCTCTGCTTTTCAGAAAATTGCACCTGGGGAAATATGTCAAAAGCAAAAATGACACAATGCCAACTATCTAAATTAAATTAAAAATACCAGATGCTTCAAAAGATTAAACGTGGCAAAACCTTAAGGAAATGTATACATGTATGGATATATTTGTTTATTCCTAGAAACATTTTCAAAGTTTTTGTCTTTTTACCAATTATACTCCCAAGCATCTAAGCAGTGCTCTTCTCTGCCATATATGCAGGAGGCCCCTTTTTTCTTGCTTCTGTTTTATTGTCAGTGTCTTAGCAGGGCAGGAATGTATAACATTGGAAGGAACAAGGAAGATGAACATGGTGTTGAGTTTTTCCTTCCTCTTTTTCCAACCTGTTGCATTCCCTCTGCCTAGCTCAAGCTAAACTATTTGTGCTGCCATTTTTAAACTATAGTAACCCAGTATTCCTGGGGAGAAGATAGCAAATCAGTGAGGTACTCAGAATTGTATAGCCTATTTTTTAAGACTTGTCCAAAATACCTAATGATAACTAAAATTATCTTTGCTAGGTTTAAGTACTTAGTGCTAAGTTGAGTGCATCACACAGTTAAACTAGGACCATGTATATTAGAAGTGCAGGGATAGAGCCAAAAGCTATTGCAAACTTGAACTGATTATTCTGCCACTATGGCTCCAAATGGAAGTCTTATGGTCCAAAACAAAGTGCTTGTGTATTACATCTTAAAAAAACATTCTTGTTTCTTCTTAGTGGAAGTGTAAAACTGAAGGTTTTAAAGCTGAGTGTATTGACCTTTTATCTGCAAACCTTCTCCAAATTCTCTAGCATACAGGTACTTCACAAATATGAAGAGGGGAAAAAAAAAGTGGAACTGCCTCTTGAAAATACAATTGATGAAGAAGCTTCTTCTATACAGATAGGTTAAATGATTAAATTCTTGCCCAAATTAAATGATCTCATCAGCTCTGGTTGTTGAGAATATGGAAATGATGCGTGACTGTATCAAGTATTTTCAGCTTTCTTTTTTTCATTTCAGTAGTAGCAGAACCAAAAAAATACTGAGCAAATTGTTCAGCTTCATTGCAGATGCAAAACACTGCCACAGAGGGAACGTTTTTGTCTTGGAGGAATCTAAAGAGCAACTGAAGCTCTAACAGAGCGCATTTGTTGACATAAAATGTCTGGCTAGAGCGCTGAGTCTTTAGCTATGCTTGAAAGCTTGACAAATTTTTCTTTCTCAACTGCTCAGTGCTAGAGGAATCTAAACAGCTATTGGCTGCTGCCAGCATTGGGAAGAAACCTTTTTTTTTTGGTAAGCTCCTACTCAAGTCAGTAACATGATTAATATATTGGGTTGGTCAATTAATCCCTTGTTCTAGTGTCAGTGGTTTTTCAGGGCCTTTTTCCAGTTTGAAGAAAGAAATTACTGTAAGATGTCTTCTCCTGTTATCTTCCCTCTGTGCCTCACTTTCTAAAGTTGTGATGGTGGTGAGTTTTAATTTGCTATACAGACTGTGCAGGCAGTCATTTTCTAGTGATGCTAAATCGTGTCTTCCTTTACATTGCATTTAAGTTGCAATATTGTGGGCTTTCCTACTGTAAGTCTTGTAACAAAGAGAAGAACTGAGTTTTCAAAATACAGTTCTTACAGAGTGCTCTGACATGACTAAGTATTAACCTTAAGCACGTAAGTGAATGTTGTGCACTTCAGAAAACTGGAAATAGAGATCACAGAATCCGGAACTGGTTTCATGTGTGTGCATTAGTGTTGAAGTAGGAAGTGGAAGAGAGTAGAAAAAGGGAAACTGTGGGGTTTTTTTTTGTTTAATTTTGAACTTGAAGAGTTTTGTCCCGTTCTCTTGGAAGAACCGTGAGAATAGTGTGCCAGCCCCAGAGGAAGACTTCCTTATCGTTCTGCTATTGAAACTCTTCCTGTTGACATGCACACTCACTCTCTCTGGGGAACTTTACCCAGTCATCCAGAAAAGAGGCTGGCTTCATGTGACTGTAATGTGAGACTAGAGAAGAGAAATTTGGATGTTCAGCCCTTGGGGAGAGGAGACAAACTCTGAGACCCCAGCCTGTGTGAGGCTAGTACATTTGATCTGTAACTGAACTCAAACTAACAAGAGTAAAAGTTGGAGGTTTACCACAGCAGAACAGACTTCAGTGCAGGCTGAGCAAGCCATCAGTAATCCTCAATATATTTTTGGCTAGAGCTGCTGCACTTAAACTATTGCTAACACTTCAGCTTAGTTTAAAGCCATGTTGGGCATGCCAACAGATGTTCCAGTCACACCTTTGAATTACAGCGGAGACAGCTTTTTTTAAGACAATGTCTCACGACTCTGAAGGAAGTGGGAAGAATGCTATCAAGTTGCATCAGTTGAGCCGAGAGAGCAATCTTATTTAGAAGGACTCTGAAGTGAGGCATTACTGTCTGAAACAACGTTTTCATGTCCATTTTCAATGCCTCTTTATACGTTTTGTGGTTAGCTTTAGAAAACGTATGTGTGTACCATCACCCATATACGGGCCATTTGTGAGAAGTGTGGATGTGTGGCATTTCCAAGAGCATATCATGAATCAGTTAGCAAAAGTGTGTGAACAGTGTGCCAGAAGGAGATCGCAGGCAGAAAGACATGTAATCCTGTGTAAATTTATGCTTCTGCTTTAAACCCGAGGATGCAGGTTGGCTTCATCTTCCCTTGCTGTAGTTCTTCAGTATGTACATGCACATGCATCAGAGTGCTGTTGAACAAATATGCAGAAAGGAAAAAGTATGTCTTTACTGAAGATAGGGTTGAAGGAGACAAGATGATTCTGTTAATAGTATAAAGCTATTTGGGAGCTGGAGACTGGGAAAGGCATGTGTCTAGTAGAATGCTTTTAAGCCGAGCTTCAGACATCTGATAAAAAGTTATATTTGTTACTGTCATTTAGAGTTCCCTTCTCTACTGGCAAAGAAACATGAGTTCCCTTGGTTTGTGCATTGCTTTTTTTTATTTTTAATTTTTTAATTTCTATTACTTGTATTTGTACCAGGAGAGAATGATCTAGTTCCCATGGTATGTGCTAATAATCTCCAGGTACTGGAAGAGTGAAGGTAAATAAGACCACTTGCATTGTACACTTAGATTTAGTCATTCTTTGAGAGTTCTAAGTTTTGTCTTCAGAATTAAATCACTCATCCATGTAATGCTAAGGTGCTTTAGCAAAGCCGTGAGGAGCATTACCCCATTTCCTGTCTGAGAGTTCTGATTTTATCTAGTCTGCCAAGGAAATTTAGTGCTCAGCTTTGGTTATTAATGGATATGTAAAGGGGAAAGCTGTGGTTTTATTCTTGTTTCATACTCGTGTTTTGTAGTCTCTTACCCTTAGCTCCTCAATACTCTCTCTCTCTCTCTCTCTCTCTCTCTCTCTCTCTCTCTCTCTCTCTCTCTATGTATGCATCCTATATTTGTTAAATATAGGATGCATACATGTTTCTTGTTTCAGTTTTGAAACAAATGTTTGTTATGGAGAATATTCATGACTTGCATAGTACCTTTGTGCGAGGACCTTAGGCAGCTTCACAAGTGCTAATTACCTCATCAAAGTGCTTTGAAGTCGAATGTGTGGTGTAAGGCTGTTGGCTGTAACTAAGGTGACTGTTTTCCATCTCCACATCTGTAGAGAGTGGTGGAGCTGGGGTCAGTCCTCATTTGCTGTGTTCTGGTAATGCCTTTAGGATAAAATCAGTGGGCTGTATCAGAAAGCTTTATTACCATGTTGCTTTGTGTTCCTGGTATCTTATGAGAGGGCTGATCAAAACCTAAATGCAAATTTAGAAGGAAGCAGTGTGCATCCAAATATATGTGAGTAAATTGTACGCAACAAACTGAGTTGTTGCTGGCTACTGCTGAGCTCTAAACTGTAACTGTCAGGAGCTGCTGCCTTGGAAACAGAATACTGCTGCTAAGTTTAATAGAGACTTAACATTTGGGAAGAAAAATACAATGTAATACTTCACTTTAGCCGTGTTGCTGACACTGCATTAGTTGACAGATGACTAATTTATGGGTAATGTTTTAATATGTAATCCGTCTGGCTTTTTTCTTTCTTGTCTTTAGGCGAAGCCAAAAATCTTCCTACGTATCCAGGGCCAAACAAGATGAGGGATTGCTACTGTACTGTAAACCTGGACCAGGAGGAGGTTTTCAGGACCAAAATAGTGGAGAAGTCATTATGGTAACAAATACATGTATACATGTTCTGTTGACTCTTCTCATTCTCTACTTACTATGTTTGTTTAATGTTCCAAAGATACTTTTTGGGGGGGAGGATGTATATGATCCTTCTTCTAGTTTTAAGAACACTAGTGGTAGAACTGTTAATGTAATGATTCCTATCTGTATATATGAGAAAATGTCTTCACCAAGGCAAGCCGTATTAAGTGTTTTCCTAAGAACGTACAGCCAGTGCTCCTTTCTTTCTGCAATACTTGTTTTGAACTTCCCTAAGCTTTTTAGATCACAACTTATGAGGTAGCACTGAACTCCGTTTTGTGTCTATCCAGGCTTAGAATTTTGCATTGGTCTAGCTACCCTAATGGGTGGAAATACGGCTTTTTTTTTTTTTTTTCCTGTCATGAGGCTGCAATTGAAAGGAGAGGTTTGAACATAAGATGCCTGTCTGATTATCTTGGACACTTCCTGTGAGACTGTGGTAGCTGAATGTAGAATGAAACAGAACCAGAACCATGTAGCAAAAGTTAAAACACTTTATCCTGGAAATCCCCAAATATCAAAAAAATAAAGGGAACAAGGCTGGGTATATATGTATACTCCAGCAAGTGAGGCTTTGTTTTGGAGTTGAGGGGAAAGTAGTGGCAAGGAACAGTCAACTTTATAACTTCTATCTTAAGATATAAAGTGGGAGAAGAGTGAGAGTTGAGTGATACAGATAGGAATTTGCTATTTATGTTGTTATTGCAAATACTTTACTTTGGGGAAATATCGTTAGACCCCAACCCCTCAGAACTACCTAACGCATTTGAGAATGTGAGTCTCTGAGGAGCTGGAAGTGGGATTTATTCCGTTAAGTCACTTTAATTGTTCTCTTGCATAATTTTTTGTTGTCTTTAAGTCTTTATTCCTCCTCTTATATTCTGGTATGCTGTACTGGGGTCCATAATGGAGACTTTTGTTTCTTGAAGCATTTAGATTGGCTAAACATAATTGGACTGTTCTTGAATGTTGATGCTAACACTTTCCTGTTTGTAGTGTACTATATTTAAAAAAAAGGTGAAAAAGCAAAGACTGCTCTGTATGTGTTTTTTGTGTTTTGTTTTTTTTAAACCATAACTGACTTGCAGTGTCCCTAAGCCGGTTGTCCCTGAACCAGTTGTTTATCTAAAAATTACTTTGTAACTCATTTAAATTCATTCCTGGATCAACCAGCTGTAGCCCTCCTGCTCACAACTAGAAGTTGCGCAGTGGGGTTTTTTTGCTGGATGATCACTAGTGCTTCCTAGGCAAGTGGGAGGTGGGTAGTGGGGATGCGTGAGAATAGCTCATGTAATTTCCTTGAACTAATCCGAGTATTTTTCTATTGAGAAAGTAAACTCTTACTAGTAGGAATAAGCAACAAATGTAATTCCATCAGTGGGAAAAATTCTATCTGTCTTCAGATATCATTATAAAGCTGGAGAGGTATACTGAGGCTGTGCAGAACTGAAGGGTTTCAGGTTTCCTGTGGAGCTAAGTTCTTTTTGTTAATTGAGGTGAATGCAGAGAAGAGCAACACAATGGTCAGAGGCCTGGAAAACATAACCGATGAGGAAAGGTTAAAAGATTGGAATTGTTTAGCCTAGAGAAGAGGGATAACAGTACCTATAACTATGTAAACACATTTAAAAAAAAAAGAAAACAAAAACCCCCAAACAACAAATCCCCCAGAAAAACTTGAGAGAGGGAATCGCTCTGTATGTGCAGTATGGATATTGCAAGTGATAATGGACTTGAATTGCAGTGGGGAAAGAAATTTAGGTTAAGTTTTATTGTGAAGAAAAATCTTCCTGTTACTAAAGATTCCGTAGCACTGGCGTAAATTGCCTTCTTTTTTTCTGTATTTATTGCTGAAGGCTTTTAATAGGTTCTGTATCATCAGTCCCATCCAAAATACAGATCTTCCTGCTTTGGAACAGCGGTGGACCAGATGACCTCTCAAAATCCCTTTACAGTCTTATTTTCTTTGATCTAAGGGTTGACTAAAGATATCTCTTTGGTGAGATATCTTCCAGTGAATTCCTGTCTTCAGTGGTAGTCTCCTCTCTCTGTGAGCTTCTGTTTGCAAGTACTATTTTTGAAAAACTTGCTTTTTCACAGTTGCTGAATATCCACTTATAGACCTATCAATATAGACTTATCAATGGAATTTTGCATTTATCCATAAAGGTTTTTCTCTGTCCTTGTTTTCCTGTTGCATAAAAGGAAAGCAAACAAAAATCCCAAATACATGAATGGTAAAACTGGGATGTCTTCCCAATCTGTAAATAGGAATCGCTCTTACTTAGTGAAGCACACTCAAACAGCTACTTAATCTTTAATAGATGTAAACACAGTCATAAAAACAAGTGCATAGACTTCCAGAGGAATATGTTTTTCAAATGATTTCAGACCATACTGCAGTTGCCCATTGTTTTTTGTAAGACTCCGAGATGAGCACCTAGCTGAGGAGCCAGTCGTGCTGTTACATTGTTTAATGCTTGTTTGTAAATTGATTCAACCCGTTGAGTACTGTGAATTATTGGGCAGGTGAGGCTTATGTGCCCTAAGGCCCAGGTAATTTGTATGCAGCAGAGAAACACCTGCTTTCATGTACGGTGTTTCTTTACCAGGCGCTTGCCAATGTAATGATGAAGCATGTGTTGGGTCCCTTTTTCTGAGGTATCACTGCTGCGATATGCAATGTTAGATGGGAGCAGGGATGTGAAGCTGGGCCAATGCATGACTGAAATAATCGAATCGTGCCTGAACACCTGTGTGGCTGGCATTGCAGTTGGTGACACAGCCTTTGACTATAGTTTGAAGGAGAGGACACTGGCTCTGTATGAGCACCTGTTTTCTACTTCCTATCCCTGCCTGGCTGACGCAGGGCTGGCTTGCTATAAAGTAAGTTCTAAGAACTGCCTGTATTATCACTCGTAGCGGTAACTCCCTCATCTTCCAGTAAGCTCAGAAAATGATTTTCATGTAGTCTATGAAAAATAAGATGCTTTGTGTGAATATCTGAATTGAAAGGTGTTTCATGTGCAGCCCTAGCACTATTGACTCTGAAATGATGTCTTCTCATTCAGATTTGTCCTGGAGAAGCCTATCTTTTCCAGCATATCTACATAAAATGACTTCTTTTATCTGTGTGAAAAGGCTTATAATTAAAGTCACACTGAAACACTGTCTTGTGTACTTGGGAATTCGAGGAGTGCTTGCTGTTTTGTGTGTTGTGGGTTTGTTTTGTTTGTTTTCTTTTTACACGGTCGAGCTTCATTAAGCTTCCACTAAGCACTGCAGAAATGTATATTTTTCCAAGCTTCTGATGTGAAGCTTAAATAGAACTGGGAAATGGGAGAGAGGAAGCAGTTATCTGTCCTTCCCAGTGGGACTTGGATGAATGTCCAAATCTGGCTTGCTTGGGATATCTGTGGCAGAGCCTTCGGACTCTGACTCATGATCTCCTGTGTTTTATACTGGGACAGTGTAAGAAGTTACCTCCCTGAGCTCTGTCCTAATCTTCTGCAACAGATTTTTATTTTATTAGACTGTGGCAGAGGCATGAGAAGGCAGCTGAGGGCAGTAACCTCTTAAATCAACAAAGCATGAATCCTTCAGAACTCTAAGAACTGAACTAGCACATCCTGTTGCCCAGTCCAGTGCCCTTACCAGTGCTCCAAAGAGAATCTCTGTGAGCCTGATGCCATTTATCTAAGTTTGCATCTCAAAAACTGAGAGCAGGCAGCATGATGGATCTTAACTCCTCTGTTTTGCAGTCAGGTGGGACTCATAAATTAAAATCAGGAACTTAAATCATTCCTGCCATCCAGCCTCTGCTGGCTTCTGTTAAACTGGTGTCATGTGCTGGAAGATTTTGAGGGCTGCTGTGAGGATAACTTGGTAGCATTGAACTGAAATAAGGGTTGTAAGATGGGCAGGCCTTTCTATGAAACCACAGAGCAATGCCAAAGTACCGTTTATGTGGGGCAGTTCAGGGTCGTCCCACTTCTCTGGGGATCTTGGGACAAGCACAGTGAACGCGTGGGTTGGTCAGAGCAAGCTCTTCAGGTTCCCAGGAAGAGAATCTTGAACTCTTCAAGCAGCACTGTTTTCATAAAATCCTTGGCACAAGCTTTCAGTAAATTCTAAGAAGGTCACATGCAAGTCATAAGATATGAGGAAGAGGTCAGTTAGAGCCAGGATTTAATATGCTTCTCTGTCTTGTATTTGTTGTTCAATATTTATATTACCATCATCCACAAAGGCACTGAATAGAATTGCATCCATTCCATATAACCTAGCAGAGCTGTACATGAAGGGACTCATGTATTTTATGTCCTAAGGAACATGTAAGAATTATTATTTTTTTTAAATGCACAGGTCTACAACTTTTTTTTAGTTCTGAGCTGCAGTAGCCAGCCTGACAAGAATTTTGCCTATTAATTTCCTTTGCTGAACCAACTGCTTAGCTTCCCCCATGAGTAGCTTCAAACTTCAGGCTCCACCATCCAGGACTTATTCCTAGCAACAGATCTTCCCTGAGGATAAACTTTCTTGGCTTGTTGGTGTTAAGACTGACTTTGCCTTTGCTGTTTGCATCAGATGTTCCCATTCACTTAAAGGGCAGTGTCAGCTGCAACAGGAAATCAAGGCAGCTTCTCAAATCATAGGTGAAGAATGGAAGGAATGTGACATCTCTAAATTTGTTTCAAGGATATGAATAAAGGCAAAAACTGTCGTACGTTAAGAATCAAATGGCTGACAGTGTGTGCTTTAGAGAGATGAGCCAAGTGTCTTGAGTCTGTGATTATTTAGTTCTCCACTATTTCACTGAGGAATTTTTCACGTGCTAAACATAGTGATCAAAGCCTGAATGAAACAGCAAATGAAGCCAGAGGCACTTTCCCCACCCCTAGTCTTTTTTTTGCTAGTCTACACTGAAGGTAACAGTGAGAACTACAAGTCTGTGGTGTGCTTGTGAGTGAATAGTGAAATGTGCTGTAAATTCATAGTTAAGGCTGTGTTCTCTTTAACAAGAGGTTGCTGTGTCTTTGTTTTAGTATTAGGTCAGGTAACAAATTCAATCAGTGGCTTTCAGAACTTTCTCTAAGTAATTCTGCTGCCATATCTAAGGTTGTTATTTTTTAATTCTGGGCTTACTTAAACCCTTTATTTTCCTGTGTTTGGAGTTCATGGCTGCATAGCTAAACTTCTCTCATGTTCCGATAACATCTTGGATGCAGGCCACTTCTCAAATTTTAAATGCAAAGTTGTTTCCCTTAGTTGGAGTGCTGCCAAAATTAGCTGTTGTATCTGAGTTAGTTCCATTAGCGACTTCCATATTCTTCCGTTGCCAGCTCACCTCCTTGAAATAACAGCTTTCCCTAGCCTGGAGGCCTTAAGTAAAGAGGCCTTGAGCTGAATTCTGTAGCATGTTCAGCTGTCTACGTGTTTTGTAGCTTCTCTCCTGCATGCTCCCAGTTCACTCCTTGGTGTGCTGTCTGCCCTGGGGCCTGCCATCTTCAGTGCTCGACTGCGTCTAATCATGGCTTGAATTCCTAACATTAATAGACTTAAATTCTGAAAACACCCCTAGCCTTTAAAGGAAAGGGATAAGATGGGTATGGGTACAACTTCAGCTGGTCAGGGGTATTATTGAAGGCAAGAACTGTGTGGTTGTGTAGGGAAGTAATACAACTGGGAAGGTTGCCAGGAAGGGAAGCAAAACTTAATGGAAGGAAGAGAATTGAAGTGAGCCTTGAGACCCAAGGCAGGGTTTATGAATGAGAGCGTTTATCCACATGAAAAGCCACACATGTGAGTAACAATTGTTGGTGTTGTAGGCTGCTTTGAGTGATTAAAAAAAAAAAAAAAGAGAAGTACATGCAGCTGTAATGTGACTTCTGTTGTTTGTGTGTGTCGTCTTACAGAATATTTTAGGAGGTGACTAGGGGCCAAACGGCTGCTGCTTAAACTTATCATAATCCCTGTAAGCCTCATTGAGCCAAACCAGCAACTGTCAACTGAGTATGATAACTATAGCTAGTGTCTCTGTCTCTCTTCTGAGCATAGGGTTGAGAAAATGTGCACTGCTTTATGTAGTAGGGGTGGTTGTGGCTATAACATAGCACTGTCCACCTGGGTGTCTCTGCACAGTGGCATGAGGAAAAATTTGCTTAGGCTTGGTGGATGCTTGGAAGACTGCAGCCTGCACTGTAACAGTGGGCATCCGTGGTATGTTTGGATTTAGATGTGGCCTTGTGTGACATATACTTCTGCTGCATGTCCTCTGCCAAATCTGTGCTTCAAATATAATACTAGGTATTTTTAATAAATTGTGTAAGGAAGCTACCATGACATCTGCCAACCTTGGCTCTTACAGAGCTTGTCTTACTTGCCTGTCATCTTGTAGCTCTGTGTCTAGTAGGAGACTGAAGTGTATTCAGATTTTATTTGGCTTGCTGTATCTGCTTTGAATAAACCTTCTCTTCTCTACCCCACTCCCTTTACATATGCTGCAAAGCATAGTATAAAACATATTAGCCAAGTAGTAGAAAAAGCTTAGTAATAGAAACAAACAAGTGTACTCCTTTGTACAGACTGATTTTGTTTCCAGCTGACATGGTGTATGTGAACTCTGGTCTTCAGTTCATGCAAGGGGATGAATCCAGTATTTCTAAATGTTTTAAAAGTCAGAGGATGTGGAGTCGTCTGCGGCATGTTAATAGTCCTTACTTTCAAACACAAAAGCAGTTTAAAAAGAAAATATCCATACACAAAAGAATTCTGGTTTGAGGGGTCTCATTATTATTCATCATGCAACTCTTTCACTTCATCCACTGAAGTACTGGTGCCAAAACAAAAACAAAACTGCTTTAGCGAGTCCTAGGTATTGAGAAACAAGCATGAGGTTTTGCAACACAGCCTGAAACTAAGGAAAAGTTTCTATACTGAGATTTGCTCTATGAACTCTCTTCCTCTCTGTTAATATTATTTGTGATGACTTCAGCAGATATCTGAAGGTATGGAATTAAAGTTGCAAGTATGCCTCTGGAGTTTAGTAAAGCATGTAAAAGGGAACAAATTTTGAACCGTTTCTAGGGGAAGAAGTTCCCATTCATCATGTTTGAAATGAGGATTCTCTTCCTTATTTGCTTTCATTCCACTTGATCTACACAGTAATTTGCTTCTCTTCTCCTTCCCTGTCTCCTGCTAAAAATATCCATTGCCAAAACACACATTAGAAGAGATGCAAAAATAGATACCTTGAAATGGGAAGGGCTCTAAGTTGGATAGCTGTATGCGAGTGAAACAATACCTAGAGGGAACTCTTTGGTTTTGATTTCCCAGTATTTCTGCTCCTGTGAGCATTCAGAACAAGAAAGTTTTTGGTGATGGGAGAGTATGCCTGAAGATTCAAATCCATTGCACTACTCTTTATGCTTTTACTTGACTTTTTTTTTTTTTTTTTTTTTTTTGGTCTCTTCTCTCATGACAGCTGTGGCAGTATCCTAGGGAAAGTGTCCTGAGGGGGGGGATCAGTTAGTGTATGTGTCAGTGGTAGGGGCTGTATAAAAGCTGTGCAGTGAGAGACCCCGTGCTTCGTGAGGAAAGGACTGCTGTGATAGGGCTTCCTTCCTTCAGAGCATAGCAAGGTGATGGGTATGTACTGGAAAAAAGATGAGAAAGGAGTGTGAAGTGAGGGTATGTGGAGTAGAAGGCAACAGAGTCAGGCCCTTGTGTGCCTGAAAGCTTGGAGCAAGGATTTAAAAATTGGTACAGGTCTTTCTCTGTAGTTTCTATCCCGTCAGGAAAACAAGAGACAGTGACTTAGGAACAAGCCCCATTTCATAACTAAATACTAGTTGGTACCTGCACTACTAATCTTCTCATTGCTGTGATAGCAAAACTAAAAGAAATTAGTAAAACTGTTCTAAATTTCATAGTCTTTATTGAAGAAGCTGGATTTGAAAATGCTTTTATATTCAGCTTGGATGGAGCTGAATTGCATTTACAGTGGAGGTCCACTGTTTCTATCCTTGCAAGATCCTGCTCTCAGCAGGTATATCTTGTCACTTGTTTGAAGTCCAGAAGAAACTGAAATGATGACAACACTGGTCTTGTCCGTGTCCTTCTGTTGTGATCATACTGATGTGCAGCCTACGCTGCAAGATTGGGGGAGGGGGCCTCGTTATTTCTCCTCCTCTTTGAATGCTTAAAATTACTCCTGAGTGTAGAGTTGGTTAATCTACAAGAAAAGCTTAACTCAAAACCTGGAAGTTAAATCTGAACTTACTTGGTTCTAAAAGATTCCCGAGTTTTCAGCGAGGCTAGTTCTAGTATTTGTTTTGGAGGGTCTTGTCAGACCCCTGAGGGCTGTGTAGGCAGATGCTGCTGCTTTTTATTAATTGCTGTGTCAAAATAAAAGTACTCACTGAAGCCCCATCAGACTAATTCTGGCTCTTGGGAGAGAGAGGATGCTGAGGGAAGGATTTAGCTGTTGTTTTGGAAAAGCCATTCTGGAGCCCTGGGGCTCATGCTCAAGATAAGTTAGCTTGGGAAATGAATCATGGGGTTTGACTGCTGCGACCTCTTGCTCTTCAGGTCTGGGTGGGAGACAAAGCAAGTACTGTTCTGAAGAGATACATGGAGAAAAAGCACACATTTAAGTGGAAACTGGAAGCATTTATGTGGTTACTTTTGATTCTTTCAGAAAGAAGATACTGTTTCTGCAGAGCTGCACAAGATTGGGGCGGGGAGATATCAGATTTATCTTGATGTGTATCCTTACGGTTAAAACTTTGGCTAATTATCCAGTGCAGAGTGAGTGCACTTGTGTTGGAAATCAGTTTGCTTGTACTAATTAAGAATGCAGTGCAGCTCAGGGGTGTCGATGAGACATTGTGAATCTACACACAACAAGAGGTACAAGATCTCGGCGGGGGAAAGCCAAGAGCAGAACAAAGCTTCTCTGCTGGTGACAGTGGCTGCAAATAATGTATCCTGTGAAGAGTACTAGCCAGCTGACACTGCTCAGACTAATAAGCCTTGTACCTAAAAGTAGTGACCAGATGTGGTCCTACCATGGCTAAGTCAGTCTTCCGTAGCATTTCTTCTGTTAATCAGTCTCTTCCTGGTACCATGTATTGGACTGGATGCTTCCTGTTGTCCCCTCTGCTTTTCTGACTCTTGTGTTTGTTTTGCTGTGGTGTGGTCTTAGTTATCTTCTGCCCCTGACCACCACCAGTGACGAATATTAATAGGGGACTTGCCAAAGGCCCCAGTTGTTGTTGCTTTCTGGCTCTTTCCCCCAGAATCAGCTGAGCTGGATTAAGGTATGCTCAGTATAAGCCTCACTTGTATTTATATTGCCTTTAGACTTCCAGTATACTGAAGCTCCCCTTGTATTCTTGATAGAGGATTCGGTATATAATCCACAGTTCATTAAGTATCATTTCATTCTAAGGTCATTAACGAGTAAATTGATCTGTTATGTTCTTCCAGCAGAAAGGGCAATGTTATGGCTGAACAGAATATTAGGGCTCAGAACGATGCAAGTGTTTTATGTGTATAATGCACTAGAGATTTAGGCAATGTTTGTGCATTTGTGTAGCCCCCTTGGGTTAAGCCTGTGTGTGAAAACTTGCACCAAGTGATGTGCACAGAGTGAGGCCCTTGGGGCTGCCAGCAGAAGTATGGCTTCTGGGACAGTCAGCTGGTTCCCAGTTTGGTAGAAGTTGCTTGTACCAAAGTACTAGAGTATTTTGTGCCTGAAGTGGTGGCTGCTGAATTCTTGATTCCACATAAAACCTCTTGGACCAGAAATGGGTAAAGTGAACATAACCGAGAGTGCTCAGTCAGAGGGGGTAGTTGGGACAAACAGTCAAACCAGCTGCCATTTCCAGCTGTTAGGTTTTTCTCCCCTGCCTTCCCAGCAGGGATGACTGAGTGGGGCTGATGTCGGTTGCCATAACTTACAGCTGGATGCATTTATTTCAAGGAATTGGAAATGTTTTAAGTTGTGGAAGTTTAATCTGTGGGTATTCTGTGGGCTTTGTTGTTTATCCAATATGTGTTCTTCCACATGGCTGGTGGAGTAGTGACTTAAATAATGTTCTCCCTGAATACTGAGTGATGTCTCTGGACTTTATGAAATTAATGTGGCATATTACCTTCAAACACAGAGTGGTTAGCTAATTTGCAGTGACTGTGTGTTTTGAATGAGATTTGTCAGCTAGTTCTTGAGAGAACGTGGCAATTCTGGGGGAGTGTATTTTTACTGTAGGCAGAAGTACAAGTGTGTGGTGATGTAAAATAACTTGAAAGAACCCAAGGGAATGACCTCTTCTGACAAAGTGCTGAAAAATTTAAAGTTAATGCAAGGAACTATTAATAGGTATTGGATATCTAATTTTCTAACATAAAAAGCCTTTGATAATGATTAAAGCTATAGCACAATTCTGTCTCCCATTTTTGTGCTTAGCCGAGACAGTAAGGAGGTCTGTGTTTAAAAAGGGAAGAAAAAAAGCCATTGGCTTTTGGCCTGTTGGAATTAGATTTATTCTTAAGTCTGCATCTGCAGTGCTTTCTGTATTTGTCCATATGACTCAAATTGCATCCACTCATTTGGATCTACTGAAGCATGAGTGACTTGGAATGAAGTCTGTGTAAAATGGTAGACCTGTCAATGAATAAATAATGTTGATATATGGTTATAGTTCTTGAAAATAAATCCGTAACCATATAATTGGATAGAGAGAAACTGAAAAGGTTGCTATTAGGTGTCTGAGATTTTTTTTTTCCCCATTTAAATTGGTAGGATCCAATGAAAGCCCCATAAATCTCTAAAGAACTTTTCATGCTGAGATAGTATTAATTTTTTTTTTAATTTGGTCTTACTGTAAAAGAACTTATTCTATACAATTCCAGGAAGCAAAAATAGACAGATATGCAGTGTTGTCAGGTAGCAAGCACTGTGCCAGCTCCAAGGCTTACTGACCATCAGTTGACTGAATCTGACTTTAAATAAGAAACTTTGCAGGGGATGAGAAAAGAGGCAGTGGCTGTAGGCATTTTATTTTTAATAAACTAAATCCTTTTAAAAATAAATAAATACATATATGTATATATGCCATGAACCACACTGTATTTTGCCCATTCTGTCCATGTGTATGCTTTTTGTGATCTCTGTCGTAATGGTCTATTGGAAGCATAGTGTGGCAGCAGGGGCCTCTCTCCACCCATCAAGGTAGGGGCCTCTCTCCACCCATCAAGGCACTGTATCTTAACAAATAATGTGGTCTCTGCCCTCTTTGTTTAGGGACACTTGTTTTCCAGATAAAAAGGAGTATCTGTTCTTTTTTGCACATTAAGAAATCTTGTTCTGTGGGCATTTAAGATAGTTGGGAAGAGCCAAGGTGGAACGGTGCTTGAAGGTTCACATTCATGGCTGGGAAAGACTGTCACAATCCAGAGTGATGTTCTGAGTGTGAAGTATAAACACACTGGCTCCTCCAGGATACCAACACTAATTTCTTTTTTTGTTTTTGTGTGTGTGTGTTTATGTGTATGTTTTTGTTTTTGTTTTTTGTTTTTGTTTGTTTTTTTTACCCAGCCCCTTCTATGGAGAAGACTTTTACTGTGAAATTCCTCGGACCTTTCGTCATCTGTCATTTTATATTTTTGACAGAGATGTTTTTCGAAGGGATTCCATCATAGGTATGTGTTCATAAATTCCTATTTTCTTTACAGCTTACTTCCTTGGATTTTAACTGTTAGATCATATGTAGTCTTATGAGTTGGGATCTTGATAGGACTGACAATGGCAGTGGTAAGTATTGCTCAGTATTGTCCTTTATTGTCAAGTGACATAGTATTACATATCATAAAAAAGGCTGGGAGATAAATGCTCTCTGTTATGATAGCAAATGCAGGTTGCAGTTTAACTGAAATAGGCAATAAAGCATTGTTTAAATGTTGGCAACATAATTTGTTACTACATTTTTTCCTCTCTAAATGCAAGGCCTTTAGTCTTGCAGTTTTCCTGGGCTCATTACACTTACCTGTTAAACTACAGCTACCTTAATGACATGCTACTAGTCATAGGTAACCACAATACAATGATGACAGGATTTTACAGAGAGTATCAGAGCAAGCTGTTGCCTACAGAATACCTCTGTAAGACTTCCAGTGCCTGTTTGACATGGGCAAGACCTCTGCTTTTCCAGATATTATTTGCTATGCATTTCACCTGCAGCAAATTGCATGACACTCTATTCATCTGTTCAGGCATAAAAATCTTGTAAAAGCCTATCTGTTATTGAGGGGAACAGTTTCTGCTTTAAGTTATTTTAACTGTTTGGATTTTTTTTTGGTTTTTCATCTCTTACTTCTGAAATAAGTTGTGTATGACTACCATTTTGCTAACTTCAGTATAACGTGACTATAGCTATCAATGAGATGAGTATGTCTTGACAGAGCTTGTAGTGATGAAATTGCATAATGTTGAGTGTCATGGTTTAACCTGGCAGGTAGCTAAAACAAGCACACGTTCACTTACCCTTTCACCCCTCAGCAGGATGGGGGAGAGAACTGGAAAAAAAAAGGTAGAACTTGTGGGTTGAGATAAAGACAGATTAATAATAGGACAGCAAATAATTATAGTAGTAGTAGTAGCAGCAGCAGCAGCAATAATAATGATGATGATAATAATGATAATGATAATTATGATGATAATAATAATAATAACAACAATAATAATAATATAATACAGAACAAGTGATGCAGAGCACAGTTGCTCACCAGTTAGTTCCTGAGCCACAGCACCTCCCCGGCCAACTCCCCCAGTGTATATACTGATCATGATGCCGCATGGTATGGAATATCCCTTTGGCTACTTTGGGTCAGCTGTCCTGGCTGTGTCCTCTCCCAGCTCCCCATTCACCCCCAGCTTCTCACTAGCAGGGCAGCATGGGAAGCTGGACAGTCCCAACAACCCAAAACATCAGTACTTTACCAACATTATTTTCATCCCAAATCCAAAACACAGCACTATACCAGCTCTGAGGAAGAGAATTAACTCTATCCCAGCCAAAACCAGGACACTGAGCAACAGTTTATATAATGCTGTAAAATGCGTTATGTTAACATGCATGGAGGAGTGGTGCAGGTCTCTTCATATGTATCTTTACATTACATTACCATGCAGTCACTAGCTTTTTCTTCAATTACCGTTTTACGTTTTACATATGAGCTAGGAAACTGTGTTGTCATTCTCCTTACGTCCCTCACTGCTCACATGTGTACAGCATCTAGCAATCTACCATCCTGGGCAGGAGGGGGTCAGTTTCTGATTTCTGAGTGAGCTTTTGGAAAACTTTTTGGTCTCTCTAACCCCTACTTTCATGTTACAAGGGGTAGCTAATACCTCCTTTCTTTCAGCTGATGAGTTTTTCATTGTTGAAATCACCTCATCTGATCTCCAGTGTATCACCAGTTTTCTGCAGCTGCAGTGACCCACGAAGAGACTGTGGACTGGGATTTTTCTTGTTTGGGGCTTTACTCTCTCTCTTGGAACAAGAATCTCTGAACACTTGACGCAAGCCAGACCCATGGAATTGCAGATAGGGGAGTGCAAATTGTTTCCTTTTCTCCATGTTTCCTAAGTTCCTGTTTTAATAATCAAGCTCTGACACTGGAGGGGAATTCTTCAGGAGCTGCTAATCTTGTCTTAAAGTACTGGGAGCAGCTTGTAAAAAGAAGGACTTGCAGAAGATAAAGCAGACCTTTGTCTGGATGCTCGAATGATTGATCAGGTTTCTATTTTTCACCACCTCTTCAGGAAATGGCAACGTTGATTTTGTGTGCATTGCAGAATCCATAGGTAGGCAGTCTGGTATGGTACTATACTGGTGTAGCACTAAAAGTCAAAACTCCAGTGTTACCTGTCTACACTGAGATTTTACAGCACATATTTGCTGTTGTAGTTTGGGTTTTCCCCTCTTCCCTACTCTGTTCTCCTTTCTCCTTATCACAGACATATTTTGAAGAGCATTTCAAAGATGTGGAAGTGTGATAAATAGCAATGGAGAGAAGGAAGAAATCCAGAATTACTGTTGCTTTTCTACTAACTCTATAAGTTCTGCTTGTAATAGGAAAATGTTCTGGGAAGAGGACAGTGCTCTGGGGTAGTTGCATGTGGTTATTTTCAGTAGTCCTATTGAACCAGAGTCAGCAGCAGTAAAGCTAAGCAGTGGAGGTTTTTTGAGAAAGGGAGCTCTTTCATTGGAACACAGTCTGTAATATTTAAAAGAAATAGCTGCTTTATACGTATTTTCAGCTCAGTTTTAAGAGACCTTTTCTTGAAGAGGCTTGAGCAGGGGAGGTTTGGAAGAGGTCACTACTGAACAAGTTTGGTCAGAGTAGTGCTAGAAAACGCTCTTTTCAACTCAACTGCTGAATTCTGCAAATAGGGGCCCTTTGTTTGCATTACAGCGATTGCTTGTTATATTATGTCATCATGAGACACTTCTGCTGAAGAAAATGTGGTTATTCGTGCTCATCCAGCAATGAACTTTCTTAAGAGAAGGGAGTTGGGGGTTGTGTCTTCCATCCAGGGAGACTAATTTTAAGTTCAGATATTACTGAGCTTGTGAATTTGCCTGTGTTTCCTGTGTGATCTGGTATGTTTAAGACATCTGTTTGCATTGTTTGTTTGGCTGGTTTTGCGGGGGTTTCGAGACAGAGAGAGAACACAGAGTACATGTGTGTCAAAATGGTGAGAATTTGGCGAGTAGCTATTTTTTGAAGATGGTTGGCTAGCAGACTTCGTTTCGAATCAGTATTTAGTATTACCAGAACTTTCTCTTGATGTTATAATATTGATTTCCAGGGTGACTGGAGCTCAGAGTAGGCATGCTTTTATTTATTCAAGTATGAAGTACAAGTTCTGTGGTAAATTCTTTAACATCCAAAATGCAGCTCAGTGTGTGACAGATGAGAATGCTTAAGGCACCAAAAGCGGAAGGAGTGGGGGCGAGAAAATGAAAAACAAGAACCCCCTGAAACCTCTGACAGAAACTTCCGAGGACAACCAAACAAATTCAGAAACTGGAACACATGTGTAGCAGATAGGTTTTGGAGCATACTGGCTTACAGGATGGGAGGATTTTGCAGATAAAGATATCTTTGAGTTTGCATGTTTGTTTATTACATTTGCATTTTCCTAATCATAGTTTGCTAAGTCATGTAGGATTTTGTTAGCTAAACAGATACAACTCTTGAACAACTGTCTTGGAAGAGTCTTGGATACTTGTTGAAATGCAAATATAATGAAGAAAATGCAGAGCTCAGTGCATCTGAAACATGATTTGTCTTTTTCAGATAGAATGTAGCAAATATACAGTTACTGTGGAAATAAACTAGTCCTAAGTCCTTAATTGATATTGTGTGTCTTGACTGCTACTGCCTAGAGTTTACATACTGTTTTATATGTGTCTGTTGAGATACTTTGAGTAGGAAATGTACTACTGAAAGTAATGGTAAATTCCATTTCAAATTTGATTTGTTTGTTTGTTTCCAAATCATCAAATAGGAGTAGTAGGCCAATTTGATGGAACATGTATCTCTGTAATACATAGGACAGCTATTTCCATCTAGTTGTTACAATGAGAAAAACATGAGGAGATTGGGTTAACTTGAAAAACTGTCAATTGGTATCCCTCCAGTAGTAATGGGAATCTGTGGCTGGATGTAGTAGAAGGAATATTAGGATAGTAGTGCTGCTAAATGAGGCAAATGTAAATACATTTTCTTTAGTGATTATGTTTTGATGTTTAGTTTTCAGCTTTTTAGAAATGTTGAATGAGGCAAGCTGTGCCAATACAGTGTGACAGAAGGCTTTTCTCACCCTTTAATAATTGAGCTAGATTTAGTGAAGAAAACAGTCTCTACAATAAGTCCTGAGCTGGTATTCTCCTAGGTGTGCAATGAACAGTTCAGGCTGCCAGGCTGTGACCTTGAACATACAGATCAGTTAAAAAACAGGAAATGTGCTACACCAAGTCATTTAACACTGCACTCAGAGAATAGTTAATATCATATGCCCTTCAGGTGATAACTACACAATTGTTTATCCTCTACTTAAATCACAAATCACATGTTTGGTTTTCTTTCATCCCAGCACTTAATTTGTTTTGGTAACAGATGCATGTATCTTACTTGCTAATATCTGTGCTAAGCAGGAACCTTAACAGAACAAAATGCACCCCCTGTGAAGTTCTGAGGGGAAGAAGTAAATTGACTGTATCAGATCTTGGCTCCTGTACTACATTGGGGAGCAAGAACTTTCTGCTGTAAGTTTGTGGTACTCCTGGCTAAGGGGGAGGCTTGGTTGCCTTGCTGACAGGGATGGGATGGAATGGTACTGAATAACGCACAGATGTAAAATGCCTAAGACCTTCAGTGAAGGAGCAGAAAGCCAGCAGGGAGAAGACTAGCAAGTGATTCTGTTAATTACATTTCCTATAACTTAACTGCTGTAAGTAACCTTCATAGAGGTTATTAGGTGTGTTCTACAACAAATTGAAACTTGTGTGGCCATTGTATCCTGGCAGATTGTAACTGTTCCTGCTTAATACTAGGTGAGCTGAAGTAAGGCAATAAAACAAATTTGCCTTTGGAGGTAATGAAACTTAGCTGCTCTTGTCTAAAGTAGATGAAACCAGATAATAGCTTATGAACACTCCCACAGAATAAAAACACCCTGGAATTGAAAGTTGTTTGAGGCTTGCATGTTTGAGGTGCCTGTGCCTTTGTTAATGACTGTTTCCAAAGTTGAGGAGGTGTGTTAGTAGAGTTGCCATCATTTATTACCAAATGTCCAAGCAAACCATCTACCCTTATTTAGGTAACTGTTGCCAAATGCAGTGGAAGTATCACCTTTTGATTATTTTATTGATATAAAAGAAAAATTGGAAAAGAATCATCTCTGTTAAACTATGCTTCTTGCTAGGTAAGTGGAGGAAAAATCTTCCAATACAGCGTGAAGCAGAGCTCAAGATTTTAATAGAAAATGGTGTTCTTCTGTTTCATGCACCCCGACCATGGCTTAGGCAGCAGTCACAGTTTGGTTTACTGTTTCCGTGATGTAATGTTGGATGACATGGGAATAATATCTACCCAGTATGGTATAAATATAGCTACTAATGAAATAAAGGAAACAGATGACTCTGTCCCACAATGACAAGTTTCAAGAAGCTATAAACTAGAATTATCCTGAGGAGATTCTCTACAGTTGCATAGAAAGCCTAAAATAAATACTTTCTGCATAAGATAAATTGTTAGGATGCATTCACAACATCTTTTAGCATAACAGATGGTAACAAAAGCAGGAAAACAAAGTTGAGCTTTCAAAAATACGTATTTTTCCTTTTTCCTCCTGCAAGTACACATATTGTAAACAAAACTGCTGAGCATAACATGCTAGAACTTTGTCCTTTCATGCAACCCCCTTCCTTACCAAATGACAGTGTTAATACTATCTGTGTTTGGAATATTATCACAGATCCATCCTCCTAGCTTACCTCTGACTGCTATAGTTTGAGCTGGGCTTTCTGTATTTTCTGCAGTACTTGATTTATCTCAGCCCTAGCAGATGTTGAGCAGTCTCTGGTTTATGCCTCGCTTGAACTGAGCAAAGACTGGGACTGTGAAGAAGATGCAGTAGCAGTGGCTTCTGGTGGCAGTACCTGGAAGCGGCTGGTGATGGAAGGGATGAAGGAGATGGTTGTTCAGTGCAGGCAGCATGCTCAGGGTCTTGGTGCCTACTGTAAGGCAGACAACAGTGACTGCAAGTCTAGATTTTAGGACTGCTCTCCCATTGCAACCAGCCATGGGCTATACCACCTTTTTCAAATGTGTGGGCATTTTAAGGGCTCAGAGAGCAGCTGGCACAGACTTGGTGCCAGAGGTGTGGTTGGGTAGGTATTTTCTTTTTAACAGGAAGGGAGAGTAGAAATTGCGATGTAAGCCAGGCAAGGTCTTTAGGATTGTGGCCAGCAAAACTACCCTGATAGAGGATAGTCCATGCAATGCTGCAGCTTGCTTCTTTTAAGGATAGAAGTTATGTCTTATCCACAGCCTACTTTTCTCTGCCTTATTATCCAAGATAAATCCCATGAAGGGGAAGAAGATTTGTAAGTGACATTCTTATTACATTTGGACTAGTTAGACAAAATCCAAACAAAACTGGGGTCATAAATATAGTGCACATCAGTACTCTGATGGATGTAGGATGCACTGCTGCTGTGTTCTGCCATTATTATCACCAATTCTTACCCATGATAGCAGGTGGTCTAATAGTGCTTGTGCTTCATGGTGCACTTCACAGGAGCCAGGAGGGAGCCATTCTGCTGCTTTTAAGGCTCTGACGCCTTATGTTACCCCTAATTTTCATCCTTATCTTTCTAATCCTCAAGTAGGGAGATTGCTTGTTTCAGTCTTTTTCTGTGTTATGGGAGGGGTGAGGTGAATTTGTGCTGTTCTTGAATAAGGGAGGCATATAGCCCTTTTTATATTGAAAATTTTCTGTGTATTTGATGACAAATAACCTTTCATAGAGGTAATTACAGAATTTTAGGTGCTCTGGAACAGTAGCAGTGCTTCTTGGTTGGAGGTTTCAAGGTAATTAAAGTTTCATAAGGCTTTCACTGCCTAAAACGTTGATTAAAATCAATTCCAATTTGTCCTTAGTCTTTCCAGCTATTGAAAGTGACTCTCCTTGTGCACTTTCATATCAGTTATTTTAAATAAATTCATTGATATAGTGTGTCTGTGCACTTAATATGTTAGCATGAAGCAACTTCTGAACTAGCTTCCATGTCCTCTTACTGCCTAATATTCTAGTGCGTAGGAGGCAAAGTAGTCTCTGCTCAGAGCGTAGAGAAGTCTGAATGAATTAATCATTTGGGACCTTTTAACATGTGACTCAGACCTAACCCTTTGCTATAAATTAACTATAGTGTAGTCAGTGTTAATGGAGGATGTTGTATTAAAAATATTACATTATATTGCTTCAGCTCACTTGGCAGCAATATGCAAAGTTCTGTGGTTTTCACTGTGTGAGTATTCCAAGATAAAGATAACTTAAAGAGAAGATACAAGAGCTCCTGAAATGCTCTGTTTTTAGGGTTCTGCAAAATAACTGTTGGATCATTTTTCAGGTGGAGCCTCATGCCCTTTTAAAATTACAAACACCTGTCCTATTGCTGTCTGACTTCTTTTTTGGTAAAGGAATATATCTTCTACTAATCTAGCATTTGACATAAATATTCATATATCTCAGCTGTGAAGCAAACACTGCAAACTGGTGAACGAGTATTAAAAGGTGAGATGTAATCCTCAAACTGGTCCCTAATCCTTTTGTCACCAACAGGTAATCAAGACAGAAGGTAGTTCTGACTGGATGGAGACTGCCTGAACCAAATTATCAACTCCGTTAGCCTTTGTATGGAAATGTTAGACCCTGAGTTAACAAGCTGAGGCACGTCCAGGGACAAGCTAATGGACTGCATTGACTTGCCTGGGAAGAGCTTTTGAAACTTGAGTGAGGGACGGGCACTTGAGGGTGCAGTGCTTCCACAAACACTTTCCCCAGCAGTGAAGCCAGAAATCCGTAGCCATCTCTGTTGCATATTTCTGTCTCTGCGTCCAAATTACTGACCTTCTGCTATCTCCTATCTTCTAGCTGTGTTAATGTGACTCTTGAGTGGGGAAGGTGTAAAACAGGTCAGCTGAAATGATGTGTGTGTTAAAAATGCCAACAACACCCACACATGACCTCTGAAACTTACTTCTTCCTCCCTTCTCCTCTCCCAGAATGTTTATTTTCATTGTTTGGTGCTTTTTGGTTTGGATCAGTTTCCTCAACAGTTTCAGTACAGGCTGCCACAGGGACAGAGGTGCACAGGTGAGGAAAGTAGGAGGCTTTTAAATCAGTTTGCACCAGGGATTGTAAAGTGGAATTTGCACCCTTAGGACCATCCAGGCCCTGGGTAGTGACTTCATTCCTCCATGAGCTGGCTACATGTTTGAAATAATAGGTTGTTGGTAGATTGCTTTTTTCCCTAAAGAGAGATTCACAGAGGGAAGGGGTCAGGTGAGGCATGTAGCATCTTTGTTTTGAACACAGGGCTTAGGATTTAAATGTGCCAGTGAAGATCTGTTCAGTCTGAACTCGGGGAACATAGGGAAGTTGCTGTCATATGGGTGAAAAACATGCAGGAGTGTGTGGGGTTTCCCTACCTTCCCCCAATCTGAGGTCCTGGTGAGTCTCAGACTTTGGAAGGAAATTAGTTCAGATGAGAAGAATGCTTTCACCTCATCGTTGGTGGCCTTATTGCTGAGAATCTAACTTTAAAAATGTAACTTAACTAAGTTTTGAAATTACACTTTATACTGTTCAGCGTGCTCTGCTGTTTCCCGCCTCCTCCCATACAGTGTCTAAAAGCTGAAACAGACTCAGACTCTCTGCAGCCTGGGGCGGCTCTGAGGAAACTGGCAGGAGTGGCTGGGTGCCTCAGGTGCAAGTTTTGGAGTCTCTCACTGCTGCCTGGCAGCCACCCAAGTCTTGAGAAAGAGCACGGGACAATGGGCTCGAGTTTGGGAGTGCGCTGAGGAACCACAAAGAGGAAAATGTCCTGTAAATGAGTGATGGTAAACCTTTCTGACCTCTTGTGTCAGATTTATCTTCAAGGAGAATTGTAGGCCCTTATCGTGTCGTGTCAGGTCGAATGACAGGTGCCAACAGCTTGTGATTATTGGCCTAGATTTAACGTAGTGCTGGTGAGGCTAGAAGTTGTGTCAGCCAGCTCAGGCATTGGTCTGTATAGAGGAGGGCAGGACCTGTCTGTGCTCAGCACCCGCACTGTGCCTTACGTGGGCCTGAAGAAGAGGAGGAGGAGGAGTGTGGGTTGGGTGAGCATATGGGCATGGCTGGTACGGGCAGAAAGTTATAAACAGAGGTTGTGCAGGGCGCTCCTGTACACAGAGAATTGTTTTAATAGGGCAAATCAAACAATCTGCCCTATCAGTAATATACTTTTGTATGTGTTTAGACTAGTCAAAGTGTAGGCCCTTTTTTTTATCTCTACCCCCCCTTTTTTTTCCCCTAGTAGATTTCTCTCCTTTGTGGATCATTTGGTATACAGTGGAAAAACCCTGGATTCCAGCCAGCGCAGTCAATAAGTTTCACTCATTAATAAGACTTGCTTGTGTGCAGAGCAAACAGTGCTGTTCAAACAGTTTCCTAATCAAAACAGTTGTACCACCATGTTAACCCTCTTGGAGCTGGAGGCATGTACCATTGCCTCCAAACACTTTGTCCTGCAATTACATACTGACTGCGGTCAGACCTGCCTGGGTTATCTTGCCATCTTTGATGTAGAGAGCAGTGTAACTCCCTGTTGAAAGAGGGGACAGTGATAACGCCATTTATGCTATATACAGGCGCAGATGTTGATGAAATTGTCCTTGAGTTTTCCGCAAGGACGTTCCCTGCATGAGAGGTGACTGCGAATGAAACTGATTGAAAGATACAGGCAACACTGCTTGGGAAGTGCATGTTACACTGCAGTGGGCTGGAGGATTTCTGCAAGAGATTAAAGAGTACAGTGAGGATAGCAAGCAGTGAAAGTAAACAATTTCAAATGAGATCCGAAGCAATTATTGGGAGATCATGCGTTTAAATGTACTCCTCTCTCAAAATGTTTTAGAAAAACTAGGTTGCCCACAAACTGCTGTGGTTCGAAAATAAAAGTAGAAACTTTGAAAATACACAGCCATCATTACAGAGATTCTCAGCCATGTAACTTGGTGTTATTATTCAGCGCAGTTCAGATGTCTTATTTACCCTTTCTGACATATTATTTTGTAGGTTTGTATAATTTAATTATTGATTGTCTAAGAAGTTTCAAGTCTCTTGCTCTACATATCCAATAAAGAGCCTGGTAATGTATCTGCCTCATTAATCTCTAGTTTCATGTTTGGCAGGAGATGGATGTCGTAGTCTCTAAAGGACAAGATGGGGGAGGAGAGCACTGAGGGCAGAATGGGCAAGACTTGGGAGTAATGGGTCAGCAGCTCTGTGGAAGCCAGAGCAGAAACTCTGGCAGATACTATGGAGGGCAGCTGTGGAAGGAAGGCAAAGTAGTTTAGAAACTGGGACTGGGAATCTGGGAACTGTCACCAGAAGCAGCCTGAGGGTGACAGAAGAATGCAGCAGCAGCCCAGCAAACAGGCAGGCTGGGTGGAGCCATCCAACAACACCTAAAGTAAAAGGCCAAAATTTGAGGGAACACTGGCATGTAGTAACTTACTGCTGAGACTTGTGTAAGCTTTTAAATTTCAGAAGGGAGAATGCTTTGTGTTTGTCATTTTTGTAGTCTTCCATTGTGTGGACGATTTTTTGTGTGTGTATGTGAATATGTCCTGTTAGCATATGCTGGGATAATGTATTACTGACCTCTGGCCAAATTGCATGGGTTTAGGAAGCCTTGGAAATCTCTCTCTCTCATTAAGACTCTGTCTGCCGGTATATTGTATCTAGCAGGGTTTGGTTAAAGGAAGTCTGTGTTCCTATAGCAAAGCAGTGGTTGCAAAGTGTGTGTGAGCAACTCACTGTAGTAGAGGAAGTCTGCTACCAAACCACATTGCCAAAAAACCAGCTTTCTCAAGCCTCATGAATGTCTCTGACTGTCCTGGATTCTTTCATTTTGAACATGCAGCTTTGCTCAGTGCCTGGGGAACCACCCAGCCCAAAGCTGCTTTCTGAGGATCACGTGCTCCTCAGGCATGCCATGCTCTGCTTTGTATACACAAAGACAGACGCTTGGAAAAAGTTTCATTGCCCCTCAGAGAGTGCTTTACATAATGCCTGAGAAAGACTGGGCAAGATAAAAATTTCAGCTTTATATATATATATATTAGCCCTTAGCATGCATGTACATTAGTTCACAGCATGGAACTGGCTAGTGTTGCCATAACTACCAAAACAGCTAATTTGGTAGGGGAAAGAGGGAGTTAAAAAGGCGGCAGGAAAAGCTCTATTGTCATTTTTCTCTATACAGTCAGGGGTAGTACTTGGGTGGCTCTGGGTTGCAGAATGCAAACTCTGGAAGATTTGGGTGAGGGAGGTAGGTCAGCATGGCTTCAAGATGCAGATCTGGGAATCTGCTATGACTTGACATCTCTAGTTGCTGCCCTTCTCCTACAAAAATATGTAGTGAAAAGCCTCATCCTAAAATACTGTTAGCAATAACCCCATGCATGGAACTTTCTTTGGGGATTGTTATAGACATCTGCTTCAAAAATCTTTCTCCAACAATTTTTGAGCTTTTCCTGCCACAAGTTTCATTCTCATATCTAAGAAGTAATTACAATATTTTTATTGTAAGCATACTTATAAGCTTGTCCACAAAGCCCAGTGCTTCAGTCTGTTAGGTGAGTATGACATTAGGAATTTTAAAATCTTTCACAATATTAAGTGGAAAAAGCTACTCATCAGAAAGAATTATGTATTGTGTAAAGAAGTATGCCCTGAAGAAATCTTTTCTTGCTCTGAAGCCTTTCTTGAGTAGGACAGTCCTTAAATCAGTGTTTTAAAACTTGTTTTTGATGTAAATGTACTTTGGGGGAGCTATAGCATGTCTTAAACTGTGCCTCTGGTTTGTTTTATTTCCAGGAAAGGTAGCTATACAGAAGGAAGACCTGCAGAAGTATCATAACAGAGACACCTGGTTTCAACTCCAGCATGTTGATGCTGATTCAGAAGTACAGGTGAGATTATCTTGGCAAAGGAGTATCTGTAACAGGGCCATGAGGGCTTTATGGGTTCCATGGCTCTAGGACAGATGTGTTGCTTCCCTACAAAAAGGAAGCATTGCTCATTAGTATGGTTTAGGTTTTTGGTTACTTGCAACTTGTGTGTGTGCAGGGTGAATTACGAGTGTGTGTAAATCAATGGGGCCAGGATTCTGCCTACAGAAATAATTAAAACTGTGTGAGCTATCAGGGTGACTGATACAAGGAGCGGTGTGGTTATCTCAGGTATCACATAACTTCAAAACCCTATAAATAACTGTTGATTCCTTAGGGAACGGAACCAGCTTGAAAATAGTATCTGCAGGTACTATTTTAAATAATTTTGTAGGCAGGTTGTCACAGGAATAGCAACAAGTACATCTCTGATGAAAAAAACACTCCTTGCCGTATTTCTAGGCCCTGCTTGAAACCATGGCAATGCTGATAATTGTGTCACTTCAGCTCCATTTAGGGTTTGGTACTTTGCAGATTTTGGTGCTCAGTGAGACTCCTCTTTTTTTGTACTTACCCTCTTTTGAAGCAGATTCTATTTTCTAAGTTAATATAAATCAGCTACTTTTTTTTTTTTTTCTTTACATATATATTGCAGGTCACTTTCAAACCACACTATTTGCTTAGGAGGTCACAGACATGAATGGCTGACCTGTGCAACAGTCTCCAATAAATGCCAGGGGAAATACTGCTTAGATATTGCTGTGTGGTATGATTGGACATAATGTCTCGTCTTTTTGGTCTGCATGCACGTCTGCACATACCAGGTCATAAAATGACACTTAAAATGCATATCCATTCCAACATGCTTAGGTTTTCTGTTTGTTTGGAGAGACAAATAATACACTGTTGTGCATGTGATGCAAAGAAAGCCTCATGACAGCCTGTTCAGTCTGTAACATTCTCTTGTAAAATATTGATCCTCTTTAATGCCACATTTCAATGCCCATGGTGATGGAAAGGCTCTTTAACAGCCTTCTAACTTTGAGGTTTGTTCTGTTTACCCTGGTCTCCCTTTCTTCTTACCCCAAAGCCTCTTATGACAGTGACTTTAAAACAATAGATTTAGTGTTTATTTCCTGCAGGATATGAAAACCTTCCCTTTGTAATTTATCAGTTGAAGAAGGCCAATATTTGGATAAGCTTCTGCATTGTTTATTTTGTTACAATATTTACACAGACTAAGCTTGTGGAAACTTTTTAGACCAGGGTGTTTTCAAGACAGCACCAGTAATGTAAGCTGTAAACTCATAACAGAAAGACTTGCAGGCAGCTCTAGCTTTTGGAGAGGTGAGGAGCACAATATTTGCCAGAAAGTATGTTCTTTCTCTTTGTAATTGTTTATACAGTTTATCACTTCCGCTGTTTGTATCTTTACAAGAGCCCAACTGTTAAAAGCTTTTTCTGTGCTCCATGATAAGCATTTATTACAACTAATGTAAATATGAACAGCGCTATGATTTTACCCATTTACTTAGATGTCCCACAGTCTTTATGTTAAGAAATCTGCAAGAGGGCTTTGTATTTTCTATAGTAGTGGGAGCAGATCTGCAGATATTTTGTACAGGTTCTTATACAAGTGAAGACAGCCAGGTGAAGGAGTATTTCTGTGTTTGTATTTTTTTACATTTGTGCTATCTCAGTTGTATCTTTTTCTAAATGCGTTTTCATTTATAAGAAAAAAAAGAATATCTGTATCAATGATTAAGTATTTACACAATGTTATTCCATTTTCTCCAATTTTAAGGAAAATAAGTTAAGAAATTGTAAATAGTTAACATTTGCAGTGAATTGTGCACATACTAGTAGTCAAAAAGCAATTTTAATGTGCTAACTATCAATTTTATCATTCTAGCACTTGTCCTCATTGCCCACATAATCTAGTGGATTAAACATTGAGTTGTGTGCCAGGGAACTCCTGCATTTTACTTCTGATTTTGTCAGCTAGTGGCCTTAATACTATTTTCCATGTTGTAGAGCACTTCATGGCTATTTAGTTGTGCATCACAGCACCGTGTTGAGGTAAGCTACTGTCACACTTGGAATACAGTGAGAAGTAAGTGTCAAAAAGAATGTGACTTGTTTGAGGTCATACAAATCAGAGTGAGGAATTTAAAAAAAAATATCAGAGAGACCATGTTTCTAATTCTTTCTCATTCGTTAGGCTGTGACATGAAAGAAACTGGGTGACAGTGATAAGCCTGTATAGGACTTTTCTTTCTGTGTGCACAGCCTGAAAATATCCATGTTTTAAGCAGGACAGTCAGCACAGTCAGAAACTGAACACCAGTTTAAAATCAATGGATTATTGAAATATTACTGATCTTGGGTGCTGTGGTTCTCAGATGCTCAGTTCTGGCACCCATTTGGCCTCATTTTTCAGAACAGAAGGACTGATTTGGAATCATGAGTAATAACATTTCTGATGTAAGAACTGGTATTTTGAGCTGTCTGTTAGAAGTTTAATGAGTAGAATTTAAAATTTTGTTCTTGACATGGTTTGGACCTTACTTTGTATGAGTTACAGAAATGTACAAATTTTCAAATGGCGATACTGTTTTCTGTCTTCATACATAGAGGGCGAATCGTATGTGATGTGGAGATTCCTCTCTTTTGTCACGAGTGCAAAATAATACAACAAACAAATAGAACTCTAGTGTTAATGGAATTTGAGTGGATTTCTTAATATTTTTGTGATGTTTTCTCAAATTTTACTTGGGATAGAAGCTATAACTTTATTCTGATGCTGTACAAAATAAATAAGCCTATATATTTAAAAAAAAATTAAAGTACAAGTGGTAATGTTGTATAACTCCATCAGACATAGTTGCCAAGGTGTTTAGCTTGAAGCTCTGCATGCAGTTTTATGTTTTTCCAGTGTTGCTAATTTTCACTGTCTTGTAAAGATGTTTCATATTGTCAGGAGTGCAAGGTGAGATTATGACTTGATAAACTTTATGGCAGACGAGGATGTTACTGGCAGCAGGACTATGTTAATTGTCAGCCTACACAGATATGAACATTATTGTCAGATGCCTTAATGCCACGTCCATTTATTACTTGACAGCAAGATGTACTGGAGTCTGGCATGATTGCTCATCTTGAAATAAAAATGAGGGCATTGTCCATCTAGGCAAAGAGCTGCTGAGAGGCCTGTAACCTCACCACGACTGCCACCGTTCGGTGTGGTGCGCAGTCCCATGCCAAGCTGCACAGGTGCTGCGCAGCTGCTCAGCCCACAGATGCAGATTGTGCAGATTGGGTAATGCCCAAAGCCCTTTGTGGCTTTTGTTCATCATTTTGTCTAACAAACTAGTGAGGTGAGATAATCAGAATAATCAAACATACCTGAATTTCCCTTCATCTGAGCAGATGGGTGACAGTGGCCGTCAGAACACAGTGCTGTATGACACCTTGGGGTCAACAGGCTTTTATTCTGTTGGTAAATCAACACCCCCAAGTCTTACTGGCTGATTTTGCTCTCGCTAGTTTGAAAATAATGTATTGCAAAGTCTGCTGTAGTCCTGTCAGTGTATACCCCAAGTGCTGTTTAGATGCAGCCTGGGTGATGAAACAACAGTTGTGCTTTAAGTGGTTAAGTTCAAGCTGCTCTCTGGAGAACAAATTATGAAACTCCAGCAAAGTTGTATTTGTGTTTGGCATACAAATATGAAATTACATGATTTTTGAATATTACCTTTCTAAAAATATTAAAACATGTTAAATGCTATCAGGAAGATTTATTATACAGAGTGGAGAATAAAACTTGACAGCAGCTGTTAAAGGCGTAATTCATGGCTTAACTTTCCAGACTGGAAAACTTGTTCTGAAAGTATGAAGGTGTAACCAGGTGGGGTTGTGCAGGTTTAGCTGAAGGAATTTTAAGTTCCCATCTTCTGATGGAGCCTACCAAATCCTCAGTGGCATGTTACTGTGCCCAGAGCTCAATACCCAGTGTCTGAACAGTGGAAGCGCCCAAACATTTCAGTGGGAAGTAAAACAGAAATTGAGCCATTACTGAGAATGGTTTTACCTTTTGCATTGAAATAGGCTTTGAACAATCAGGCAGCCTCAGCTGCAGCAACAGAAGATGAAACGTTCTAAGCCGTTTGAAGTCAGTAAGAATACGATGCTGCACGCTTTCTATGTGATGTGTCTCTTTTCTACCAGTCATTTCTCTTTCAGGACCTGCTATATTCTCATGCTTTTTGAGGACTGGAAGCCAGCATTGCCATGCTATTGTGTGTACATCGCTGTTGATCCATGAATGTTTGCCTTTCCTTCACATACAGAAGTTTACCCAACAGTAACTGATTCAGATATTTGCCTGGGGCTGTAGATGACAGATGCTGTCAGTGGTCCATGTGTTCTCAGTGGAATTTAAGCTCAAGTGCACATACGATCTTTAAAAGGCCTTTCCTGTTTTTGAGTAGTTTTCTCCTTCATTTTTTTTCACAGCAACTTCAACCCTGCATAGTTCAAGTCTCTTTTGTGAAGTTTGAGCTTAGCTACCCAAATACCCTTTGTGTGCATGTAATCAGTGAAGTGGTTAAAGAACCAGAGACGTTCTGATTAATATCAAAATACACCAGCATACTCCAAACCATGTAGTCTGTATATGTCAAAGTCAGGGAGAAATGCAAGGAGAGTTAGATCATCCTGACATGTTTTCCTGTGCAGGCTTTTGCTTTAAAAGTTCCCCTTTTCAAGTGTGCTTTGAGTTACTTCCTCCACAGCACTGACAAACGTGAAATGGTCATGTTCTCTTACAGCTGAGTTCTCAGTATTAAATGATGGAGTGCTTTTCCAAAGCCAGTCATGCTCAAGCTCTTATGTAAAACTCATTGTTGGGAGTGAAAAAATCTGACCTAAAAACTTGAAAGTTGCTTATTTCCCCTTCCTCCTTGTAAGAACTTTGATGTGTCTGAAACATATAAATTTGGCTATCAACTTTAAAAGGCATGTAAAGGGCAAATAACCAATACCAAGGAAGCAAATTGTCTCACATTTTAACCTTCTGTACTCAAAGCTTTGTGCAAAAGATTTACTGATGTTAAGAAGTACTTTCTTCAGACACCAAAAGCCCTTCCTCCTCCTTCTACCACATTAGCATTTTGCCTACACAGGCCTTTGCTATTGTTGATTAAACATGCCTGTTCTTGAGTATGGACTGATAGGAGTGTCATGTGGTGGAGTATACATCATTAGTGGAAAACATTACTTACAGGTATGTTTGGAGAGTACACCTAAAATCCCTTTGTCCTGCTGGAAAGCACTACTGGTTCTGAAATGCTGCCTGTATATTATCTAGGAGAATCTATCCAGGGCACTCTGCGCTGCTCAGAAAACCTCTCTTCCTTTGTCAGTACCTTCCCATTGAATGCAGAATCTGTGTCCCCAGTGTAAGACTTCATGAATGAAATCCTGGCCTTGCCAGTTTGGGAGTTTTGCCATGACTTCATCAGAGCCAAGGTTTCACCACAAGCTTTTGAATTAGCTCTTCTCCATTCAGTCCTGTGTGACAGGGAAGATTATCCCAGATCTGCAGAGGAAGCTGGAAATGTGTTACTCTGTTATCTTCTTTTACCCTACCTTTGTAGTAGTGTGGAAGTTGTCACTGTCTCTCCCGTAGCTTCCTGTTCTGTATAAATCAATGCTTTTTATATATGTAGAGTAAGTCATGTTGAACTGGAATGGCTCTGATGATAATTGTTACTTCAAACCCATATTCTTAAGAACTAGGTTGAGCAAGTTGTCTTGAGGAGCAGCTGTATAGGGCTGTTTCACTCCAGAGACTGACTGAGAATTATCTACTCTGTTAAACAGTTAAGAGCATTGCATGCCCACTGTCCAACACTGACATTAACTACCTTTGTGTAGGTATTTAAATGCTTCTAGTGTACAGATGAGTCACTGACGCATTTTGTATAACCTGCTGTAAGCATGGGTATATGCAAATTGTAAAAAGAAGAAGCTGCTTCCAGGTTTGGTATCAGCTTTCGACCACACACAGGAAATAAATGGGTGTTACCCTCTATTTTATGAACAGTGGCTTTTAGGTTTCTCTTTCTTGAGTTGTTTTGAAAAGAGATGAAATCTCGGTTTTGGTAGAGTAGGAAGATTCTCAAGGCTACATGCCTACCGACAAAATTATTTCAGAGAACTGAATCATGCATCAACAATGGTAAAAAAATGTTTGTGATAAACAAAAAGACCAGTTATTGACCAGATCCTGCTTTGTGGCAAGGCTTCCTCCCTGTGTGAATGCAAGAGCATTGTATTCAGACTTATCAGCGCAAAGGGGTAAGGCAGCCTATCCGGTTTTGGTCTGTTACTTTTAAAAAGCTAGTTGGTAATGTGGCATGTGGTAAGGAGCACCTACTGCTGCATAATAAATTTATTTCAAAATAACATACCTGGATTCTGTATCTGCAGAACGCAGTTTGTCTGGGGGAAGCCAGGTGGCTTTAATTTACAGTATCTACATATTGTATTGCATCAAAGTATTTGAGAGGAAAACAGGACTAATTATAAGGATTTTGACCATATGGAGGTATTCTTCCTTTAGAGAAACAGGAAGGCTAACATTGTGCCATTTGAAGATGTTTGCCAGTTACTGAGTCAACTCTGACACGCTTGCATATACGGAGACCAAGCAGACATCAGTTCTGCTTTGCCTAGGATTTATGAATCCATGCAGTGTTTGTTAGAGCTGCTGCACTTTCCTCAGCAGTAGACTGGATTCTGTTCCAGATTCTTGTGTGCTGCACTGTGGTCCAGCAGGCAGGCTGCGATCTGGAGCATGATCCTTATACATTTCCCAGCTGCCTGCTGCCCTCTGCTAAAGAAAGGAGCAAGCTGTTATAGCAGCAAATGCAGACAGTAAACAAACTCTTCCTCCTGCTATCGAACCTGCCGTTAGGCTGTGACCTTATGTGGGCTGCTGATAATACTGCAGGGCTGGATTTACCTAAAGCAGTGGCTGCACCCTTGGTCTTTCCACTCTCACTCCCTCATGGACAGCATTTAGTGAGCCCTTAGAGTTTGGGTCAGTTTTATTGTTTGCTTTTAAGCTTTACCAGTGACAGAAAGTGACATTTCAGAAAGTTGCCTAAGAGGGCTTCAAAGTAGACATGATCTGTCCAATAATATTTGCTATATCCTAAAATAAAATTTGGAAGTCAGAGAAAGCAACAGCACAGGTTATCCCATAGTTTGGAGTGGTCAGTGTGCAGCATGGAGTTCTTCCAATGCTCGTTTCTCCAGACAGCTTGCAGAAAGGGAAAGTAAACTAACTTTCCAAACCAAACTGTGATACACCAGGGGTATCACAATCCTAAATTCGAGATTCCAAAATAACGAGGAGCTAGCATTAGTCATGGGCTATGGTTCATGTCACCTGCTTAGGCTAGTGTCTCCTACAACTGTCCCTGTTTCATCTTTTCCCTCCTCCACCTCCAAGAGCTGAGGTGAGACAGCCAACAGTCACTTTGTACCAGCAGGAGGAAGAGTAAAGAGCTGAAGGTGGGTCCCAGTCCCTCTTTCTACACTCCCATGCAGGAAGCAGAGCTGAGCTGATCTATGAAGCTAATGAGGTCGGGAAACTGTGCTGGGATAAGGGTCCCCATGTGAGATAAATGTTTGGAAAACTTCCATGCAGATGCATTCCCACCTTGGAGGGGAAAGTCTCCAGCAAAGCTGGATAGGCTAGTGAGAAGTAGAATTGTAGGTGATGACAGATCTCTTGTCCAGCAGGTTTAATAGCAGACAATATCTTTTTCAGGAGTTTTTATGATATCACCTGTTGTTCTTTTGTAGAAGAGAGAATTATAATGCTGTGTGAGCCCTGTATATGAAGGTAATTGACTTGATGTTTAATATCCAAGTAAGCAGATTGTCTATTTTATGTATTTTTGTTGAAAATTAACAGTGAAGACTTGTTCTTTTCCTTTGATGTTTTTGAAAAGTGACAGAGTTCTAAAAACTGTTTCACAGTAACAAAAAGGATGGAGATCTGGTTAATACTTCCTTAAAGATATGATTTAAGAGAGTTGGGTAGATTTGGCTCCTGTCTTTTGTACTTAGTCAGGCTGTCAGTTTTTGGTGTATTTGCCTTAGATAGAGTACAGAAGTTCCTAGTGTTTGTCGGTGCTTTTTTGTAACTCTTTCCCTGAAAAAACAGATCACATCTGTTTTGAGTTAGATCAGATGTTGCATCTGAATCGACACTCAGTCGATGGATCACATGGCATGTGTCAGATTCTAGGCCAAAATGCGTGCATGAAATGGCTCCCAGTGGTGTTCTGGTGACTTTGCAAACGCTGCCTCTAAGGCAGGCCCACTGCTTGTTCAAGATGCTAAAAGTGCTTCGTGCCAGGATGGCAGAACTTTGTCATAAGAATAAATTTAGGAGAATCTGCGGTCATGTGTTTCTTTTCTCGTTCAACACACTGCGTTTAAATTAAACTGCTGATCTGCAACTACTGGAAACATGATACAGGTACGTAGCACTTGTATGCTTTTACTTGCTTTACAACTGTCTTCTGGTGTTTCAGTAGTAACAGTAACTCACAGCTGCATTCCAAGGAGAAATGAGGTGGTTGGAGATGGGCTTTTCCTGTATCTGTAAAAACAGGACTTTGATTCTGCTTTTTCTTTTCTTTTCAAGATTATGATCAGTTATAGCTTGTTTTTCAGATAACTGTGCGTGTAATTCTTCCTGATGCCTGTTAGCGTTATGACAATGTTACAAGCGCGGAACTTCATTCTAATATTCTTCAGTAAAGGGGATATTTAACAAGCATAGTATAATTTTTTTCCTCAATAAGGCCCTTTAAAAGTTTTGTTTGTTACTGATTTCCTTTTGAATACTGCCTACTTCCCTACAAGAAATTCAATCTACTGATGGCTTAATCAAGAACATATAATGGGGCCAGCCGGCTCCCATTTTTCAGATGTTAGATGTGATTAGGAAGGACGTACGACCTATGAACCCACCCATCCATAACAGCCAGAGTTTGTGAAAAAGGAAGTATTCAGCAGTTGAGTTGGCACTCCTTCAGCTTGTTCCTTGAAAATGTCCTATCCTTCCAAATGCGAAGAGTATGCTAATGAGCATAGCTGCTTCTAGGAACATCCTGAAATTTTTTTTTATGTAAATCTTTTTAGTAGTTAATGCAATCTACTTCAAAGTTGTCAAACCTCCAGTGTCTTCTCTGAGTTTTTTCTCTGTGCTGAAGGAAAAAAGCTTTATGGCTAGGACACAGGCCTGGGCCTGATCCTAGACTCAGTCTCTGGCTCTGCAACAGGGATTCTGTCTGATCAGGACCAGGCCATCACATCAGCTGTAAAACAGGGACAGCATACTTTTTATCCTGCCGCATTATCTGATCTTACCTGCTTGTAAATGCTGTCAGTAACTGTGCTCATCTAGTACAATTGGAGGCTCTTGTTATTATCACAGTAGTTCTTTTGATAATAAAATAAGTATTTCTTTGTTATAAATTCTCAGTAAATACAGAAATTGGCAACTCCCTGTTTCTGTGGTACATTTAATCCAGTATAGGTTGTCAATTGACCTTCTGTTGGCTCAATTAACTATTGGTTTTGTGATACTGATTCAATGTATAGTTTTCTGTCTTCCCTTTGAAGAATATGTTATCCAGTATTTTGTAAAGCAACTAATGGCGTTGCTCAGGAGTAAATTTATTCAGATGAATCCTTATGTTTTGCCTAATGATATAATTAATTTGGGAAAAAATCATTCTGTTTATGTAGGAGTTCAATTTTCTGTGAATTAAGCCTGCAAGTATGTTACTGTAGCCTTATTTTAATGTATTTGAGTTTTTATCTGGAAGCAAGGAGGTGTTCTGGGAGTAGTCATAGGGCTGCTGGTCCCAATGATCCCATGACCTCTGTTTTACTGTGTCGTGGTTTAGCCCCAGCCGGCAACTACGCACCAGGCAGCCGCTCGCTCACTCCCCCATGGTGGCACGGGGGAGAGAATTGGAAGAGTAAAAGTGAGGAAACTCATGGTTTGAGATAAAGACAGTTTAATAAGTAAAGCAAAAGCCGCGCACGCAAGCAAAGCAAAACAAGGAATTTGTTCACCACTCCCCATGGGCAGGCAGGTGTTCAGCCATCTCCAGGGAAGCAGGGCTCCGTCACGCGTAATGGTTTCTTGGGAAGACAGACGCCATAACTCCGAATGTCCCTCCACTCCTTCCTTCTTCTTCGTCCCAGCTTTATATACTGAGCATGACGTTATATGGTATGGAATATCTCTTTGGCCAGCCTGGGTCAGCTGTCCCAGCTGTGTCCCCTCCCAGCTTCCCGTGCACCCCCAGCCTGCTCGCTGCAGGCCAGCATGAGAAGCTGGACTGTCCTTGACTACTTAGCAACAACTCAAAACATCAGCACCTTATCAACATTTTCTCATCCCAAATCCAAAACATAGCCTCACGCTAGCTTCTATGAAGAAAATTAACTCTACCCTGGCTGAAACCAGGACATACTGTCTGAAGCTTTGAGTCACTTTTGAGCAGCTGACCATTTTCAAAGTCTTCACAAGAGAAAAATGAGACCTACAAGAAAAAATGGCTCTCAGCCCAAAGGAGGCAGTGCTATATTTTTGTACTTAACGTAGATGGGAAAACGTGTGAAGTACTACTGACTTAAAATGATTTTTGCAGCTTAATTTCTAAAATAGGGCACTTCCATCAGAGTCTGTGTGAGATCAAGCAAATTGGCACTGTTAAGTAAGTTTGCATTTAGAGTCACCTAAGTGACTGGAGCTTGCTTGCTTTCCTGCTTTCTTTCTTTCTTCCTTTTGAGAGAGGTCAGTCTTGCCTTTGTTTAAGATCAGCAGAATTATTTTAATAAAAACATTCTTTTACCTTCTTGCTCTTTTTCTACAAAGGGATATTTTCTCTAGAGTCCCTAAATCTCTGTTCCTGTCTCTTAATTTCTTTAAAACTTGTATTAGGGTTGATTTCTCTAGTAAAAGTAACATGCAGTTAGCATGGCAGCAGTGCTTTAACAGGTTCATAATAATTCTTCTCCAGAGACTTGTGGTTTAGCTCCTGTAATAAAACGTAACCAGTGGAAGAGAGAACAGTGAAGAGTAAGGGAGAATGTGGTAAAACTAAAGCCAGAAAACTGACCTGCTTAACTGGGGTTCTCAGCTGGTTGTGTGCTTAGCCCTTATTACACATGGATGCAGTAGGCACTGTAGTGGTACTGAGTCTTAAAGAGGGGGGTCTAGAAGTGGCTTTATGCGTTTGTGCAGAGAAATCTTTCTCTTATTCATGAGGACAGGCTTCTAGTTCAGAAGAAAATGACAAATGTTGACACTTGTGTGCACTGACAGGGTGAAGGAGTATTCATGTCTTGCTGAAAGGGAGGAACAATCAGACATCTGACAGCTAAATGCAACGTTTGGGTTTTGCATTGTTTGCTTTTATTATTTTGTTTAAAATGATGCAAAAGATACTGGCAGGAGCCATCTTTTTAAACTCCCACACATGTTCAAAAATGCCAGTGAGCTGCTCTACTGCCTCTGCAACGTGGGCTTTTATACAGCTTGGAGAGGTCTTTTTTTCTTGTTTTGTGGATGAACACCAGGATCATCTGCAACATGTACTTGAAAGGCCTATGTTCAGCCCTCGGACAGGATAAAAATTCTACTGAGTCAGAATATTTAAGGTATAAATAGGTGATAGAGGCTTGAGGAGTGAAAGTGTGAAATGCCGGAAAGCGTGAAGCATGCATTCAAGATAGTGTAGAAAGAACATACCAAGAAAAGGGTGTACAAGGAAGGGGAGAGAATGACTGTTGCAGTAAGAGACACGATCTCTCATAGGCTTCTTCAGGATAAGTATTCAGGCAGTCATCAGTGTTTGTTTATACTGCTAAATGTAAGAGGACCAGGGAATGAGCTTGAACTGATCTTCTGCATGTCCATGCTACTTAATTATTACTGCATTCCCCACTCTGCTTTGGACTGCTCTCACCAGCTTTCATCCAGACAAATCTGCTGCAGAAGAAGTAGATCTTAACAGCACAAGTGCAACTTGAGGCCAGGGTTTGATCTTCACTCTCCTCTGTTATGCAGGATAGACATCCTCATAGAGCAGGAGGTTGCTGTAACAAGTCATAAGACAGTGAAGTCTCTGGCAAGAGTTCTGGTGCAAAAAGATGAAAGGTCAAATCTGGAAGATCTTAGGAAAGGGGTGCAACACACTTGTGTATGAGTTGAGGTAGATCTGAGTCAAAGATGACACCCACATTAGAGCTCTGACTAACTAGCAGGGTGGATTTTAGGGTCCTTTGGTGAAAAGGGTGGAGGGGAGGTGGTTATGAAGGTGAATGACTCAATTTTGGCCATAATGATTTGCAGGAGATGATCAGGCAGTGCTGGTATGTCGGAATAGGTCAATAACAAAATGTATTTTACATTTACTATATATACATTGTAAAAGGGGTGCTGAGTTTTTGCCAGTGGGAGTGGATGTTCATGTTTTGAAATGTAATAGAGTTAATAAGAGGAATGCAGTTTGTATTCATGATTGCCTTTATTTTCTTAGCATATTTGAGCATAACATCTTCGCCCAAGTCATAATAATGTCAGTGTGATGGTAAGAAGCTGAAGACTGTGTAATAGTAGATGCTATGAATGCTGGCAACATGGCTGAATAGTTGCCCAGTGTAGTTTTACTGATACTTGTTTAAAACATGTAGGTATTAATTTATAACACACTGATGTGATATCGTTTCAATGATGGTATTGCAGATATTTGCTTAATATTTAAAATGCTAAATATTTTTCTGTCAGACCACAGATGCTCCATATCTATGAATTAGTAAAACATACAGAGATAAGATAGCGGAAGGAATTATGCACTGAAATTTAGTGAAATAGCTACTAATCTGGATTCTCTGGTAGGTGAAATACCTTAGCTATACAGCTATTACTTAATCTTTAAAATTCTCCTGGAATTACTTGCATTAACTGACTGACGTTGTTTTAAGTTGGAATAGGATGGTTGGCTATGCATAAAACTAATTTTTCATGTGTTGTTCTTGGTGTGTTTCAGGGGAAGGTCCACCTCGAGCTGAGACTGAGTGAAGTCATAACAGACACTGGTGTCGTCTGCCATAAGCTTGCAACACGGTAGGATTTGAAATGTAACTGTGGAGTTATGAGAAACACACTAATTACAAATGGTGTGCGATGCTTCATTTAAAAATACTTGGAGGAATCAAAACATTGATTGGACATTGAAAGTTCTTGATCAGTTACATCCTTATGAATTTATAGGATATGAGATTTTTTAATTTTCTCTTCTGCTTCTCTCCACATAATCTACATAATTTTCTTCCTAATAGTCTTAAATGTTAATAAAGCACTTCTCCAATTTAGTCATGCCATAAATACTAAAAAGACATCAAAGGATAATATTAATATCCTTCTGATTTGCATTGAGGGCCTTACCAGCTAAGCAGATTTGTAGCACAACTTGTGTGGTGACAGAGTGTTACAGAGCTGACTTAACAAAAAAAAGCCTGCCATCAGTTATTATAGCAGTCTCAGAATCAGCCATCCAGTGTCACTCAAATTAATTGAAACCTAAAAGCCGCAGGACTCAGATGGGAGTCAAGATTTCGCTGCCTTCTGAGGAGGAGTCTGGAAGGCCATTGCTCTCTGACCACACAAAAGCCTTTCAGGTGGCTACTTCAGGAGCAATGGCAGAGCTGGTTGGCTTCTGTCAGGAATCTGCTTTGTGTTCTCTGTCTGGCAGAAGAGCTGTCAAAATCGGAGTGTTGGCATCATACACTTTAGCTATTTGGCCATTGTGTCAATAGAAAAAAATGCTCTGCAAGGAAAGTTCTGACCAGTGCTATTTTCAGACCAGTATTTGACATCATTTCATTACTGCCTGTGCTAAGGCTTTGTTAATAAGCTGTCATGGTAGTCTTTACATCTAGGACCTGTTAACAAATGCAGGTGAGCCATGTGATTGACTTCCATCCTTGTAGGCAATTTGTTGATATGAGGATGTGCTGGGGTATGTGATCTTGCGTGCCTGTGCATACATGCGGTAACTATCCAGGCCCTACCAGAGCTCTGTGACTAGGCACATTTGAAATCTTTCTCTCTGCAGTCTGCTAGTGATGAGGCAGAGTGAATAACAGGGATAGTCTGGTGCAAGTTACTGCATAGGCTCTGAGCTCCAGTGAACTTTTAACCAGAGCACAATGCCACTGGAACACAGCTGTATCTCTTTCAGAACAGAAGTTGCTATGTCAGTTTGGCTGTGCATCACCTGGAGGGCCCAGCCTGCCTTTAACTACTACCTGAGGACTCTCATTGTGTCATTTTCCATTGTGCAATTTGAATATGACCGAGTGACAATGATCACATGCATTCTGAGAAAGCAGGGTTCAAACCTGCATCTTCCAAGTCCTAGGCTGGCATCTTTCGTTGAAGTGTTATTTGTATTGCTGTAGGTCCTAGGGCTTTGCAGGAGAAGGGGAAATCGAGGGTAGGAAGAGGCAGTTTCTTGTTTTTCTGCCCCACTGTATGTCCACTGCCTGAGAGTGTATATGTGTGTGCAACACACAGGACAGTGGGCCTATCACTAAGCTTGGACTGTCCTCAGAGCAGGCCTGGAGGATACTGTGCTTAGAGAGGGGAAAGGACCACAGCTGTCCTGAGTACCAGATTTTTTTTTTTCTTTGTCCTTTCTGGAAGTGTGTAGTGCACTCCTTAGTGATGTTATATGGCCATAAAGGCCTCTGTCCATATCCTTCAAACGCTAATTGTGGGTTAAGACCCTGTGATGTCTGGGACTCTGCAAACATAGGTTAACTGGAACATCCTTCCACTCTTACCATGGTCTATTTTGAATCGTGAAGTCGTATACTGAAGGAGCTTTAGAAGTATTTGCCTCGCTCTGTTTTGTTCTGAGAGAGTATGCCATGCCACAGGCAGCTTTCTTTTAAAGGTTTAAATTTAAAAGTTAAATGAGGCTTGGTGATATTATAATACCAATGGATTTTTCAGTGAAATTCATGACATGCTGGAAATAGGTGTCTGAAAAGGTCCTTCTTAACATGTAACACAGACATCTTCTTGCTTCATGAAAAGCAATAAGGCAATGACACCTTTAACAATATGGCAATGTGCAGCATGTTTTTCTACCTTTCTATTCATTTGACCAGGCAGGTTTTAAGTCTTTATTCAAATTTTTGCCTATATGGCCTTGATTTGAAGACTATTTCATTCACTTTCAAGAACCCAGGGAAAATACTCAGATTGGCTTGTGAAGCATTCTGTAACTGTGATTTGCAAGGTATTGTTCAGTAAATACAATGTATTAGTTGAAACGCATAGAAAAAACCTGAGGTTTTAACCACTGAACCACTGATTCAGTGTTTATCTTGATGTAAATCCGGCCCTTGCCTCTTAGAAACAAAGCTTGAAAATCAGAGCCCTGGTAAGCTTTTGTCTGCTGAAGCCATCTTTCCTATTGTTGTCTTCTGTTCTGTAGCTGACCTGGGCATTCTATTTGGCTCTGGCTAGTTTCCACAGTGTTGTGGTTTAACCCCGGCTGGCAACTAAGCCCCAGGCAGCCACTCGCTCACTCCCCCATGGTGGTCCGGGGGAGAGAATCAGAAGAGTAAAAGAGAGAAAACTCGTGGGTTGAGATACAGACAGTTTAATAGGTAAAGCAAAAGCCATGCACACAAGCAAAGCAAAACAGGGCATTCATTCACCACTCCCCATGGGCAGGCAGGGGTTCAGCCATCTCCAGGAAAGCAGGGCTCCATCGCGTGTAATGGTTACTTCGGAAGACAAATACCGTAACTCTGAATGTCCCACCCTTCCTCCTTCTTCCCCCAACTTTTAGTTGCCGAGCATGATGCTGTATGGTATGGGATATCCCTTTGGTCCGTTGGGGTCAGCTGTCCCAGCTATGTCCCCTCCCAACTTCTTGTGCATCCCCAGCCTACTCGCTGCGGGTGGTGGTGTGAGAAGCAGAAAAGGCCCTGATTCTGTGTAAGCACTGCTCAGCAGTAACAAAAACATCCCTGTATTATCAACACTGCTTTCAGCACAAATCCAAAACAGTCACAAGCGAGCTACTGTGGAAAAAATAAACTGTATCCCAGTCAAAGCCAGCACACACGACTATTTGTTACTTGAGTGGTGAGAATTGATCTTAGCAGTTAGGTAGGGGAATTGGGAAATAAAGATATTTCTAGAGTATGTAGTTCTGTTGGTGCAAGTTTTCATGGCAATATGTCTTATGAGTGAGAAAGAGAAAGGGGATGGTGAAGAAAAAGAAAGGGGAATTTCTACACTGAGGGAGGAGGCACTTGAGAATGTAGCATTTTCTTCGTGCCACACTGTTTGGTTTAGGAAGGTATATAGTGAACTGCAGCTCTTTAACGTTTTTCCACATGATCTGAAATCTCTTTCAGGTTTATTCATAGGTAGTTTGGTTCTAGTGCTTAGGCATGTAAGAAAAGAGTGCGATAGTTAAGCAATGCTCAACTAAATGTCTGTGTAGCCAGAATTTGCCAGTGGGAAGAACAGCAAAGATAGGGGAGCCAGAACCTTGGTTATAGGTAGTTCATGAGTAAAAAGCAGAGACTGGGTGTATTAGAGAAGTGCAGCTTCCTATTGAGTTTTGTGAAGATAAACGATTTTCTTGTGGACAGCTCATAAATTTGTTGCAATGAGTAGGTAAGATGAGGCTGTAAAACCATGAGCAAGAACCTAGAATCCCTTCATCCTGGATTCATTAGAACAATCTGTTTTTAACGTTTGTCTTGTGAACATCTTTGACTTCCTTTTTTTTAAGTTTAAAAAAAAAATTTTTTTTAAAAGTTTTTTAATGGAGCTCTTAGCTGCAAAGATAAACACTACCCTGCAAATGGCCTCATAGATACAGCTAGTTAAACAATTCAGGTCTGCATGGAGAACAAAAGCTGCTTCCAGTGGGCAGCTGTTTAAAAATACCTTAGAGACACATGCTTTTTGAAGCCCCAGAATAGTGCTTGTTTTCAAAGATACATATGCAAGCTGAATGAAGACTGGGCCTAATTAGGAAACTTTTTTACCTATCCAGAAAATAAAGATAGATCAATTTTCTTACCAACTTACCCATAGGTCTTCAGCAGTGTGCCGTCTGAGCCCATTCACATTGCTGCCACCTCTGCATTCCAGAAAGCCTCAAAAGCAGCTCGGGCCTTGCTTAGCCATCCTGCAGCCCCGTGGAGCACACTGTGAACAGTTAGTTGGATGGGAAAATTCATCTTAATGGAACGGCAAATCAAAATTGTTAAGTGCTGAGCTCTTGAACATTAAGTAGTAGATTATTTTAAAATGCAAGAGGCATATGAGCTTCCTTAGCCTCTGCAGAGGAAGCCAAAAAATCAATTTAAAAACTGCTACCTAATAGCTTCTCCTTAGGAAGCATTCAATACTTTCATTTAGCCCTAAACCACTAAGCTGTTGTGCTTCATCAGAGGCCCTCGTCTCTGCCAGCTGCTACCGCACAATCTCCCAGACTGAATCTCTGCAAAAGAGATTATAAGGAGAAGCATTAGTGGATTTAAAAGTTACATTGACAGTATAGGTGGAGGCACCACACTCAAACTTCTTGTGTCCCCCAGCGGCTCTTGACATCATCCTCTGTAAGAACCACAACGTTCACTTTTGCACGCACCTTCTGGGAACAGTTTGCTACTTCTGGGTTCCCTCTGTGGGTGGCTTGGACACAGTTGTCAGCTGGGTTTCCATAAGTCTCTCATGTCCCTGCTACTGGACTTCGCTCTTGATGTGTCATATGTTCACATCATACACAGAGAGCGGGCGTACAGCCTGCTGAGCACACACCTTTGCCTAAGTGCTTGTGAGATAAAAGACAACATGTATGGACTTTGCAGCCTGGTACCTTCGTGTAACTGCATTTGTACTAACTACTGTCGTGCCATGTAGTGAGTCATCCGGAGTACTAGGAAAAAGTAAGTCTTATTCAGTAGGTTCTGGCTTCTCCTCTCTCTGTCCTTCACTCACAAAAGATCCCATGTTGCCTTCCTCCACAGTCTACAGCTACAGCCTTCCTGGCCGTCTGCACAGTCAGCTGCTGCTTGTCGTGGCTACCAACATCTGGTCTCACCTTCCATTGGCTATAAAGTGAGGGCCATCTCTTGTTTGTCAAGTGGTTTGCCATCTGTCAGAAATCCGTAATTTTGTGAACATTTTAAGGTACTAAGGCCATGGAAAGGAGTGGTCAAGACTTTCCCACGCTTCCTGCTGCTTGTGTCCATACCCACCCCTTTGTGCTGACATGGCTCCTAGCAGCTGCTTGAGCAACGTTGTGTTTTTATTTTTTTTTCCTCATGTTTTTTAAGCTGAATCAGGCCTTAATCCTGTGCATCCTAGAAACTGCACTATTCTTTTTCTCTAATGCAGAGGAAGGAAAATGAGCAGCAGAGACCAGGGAAGGATGCTCTTTCTGCAGCTGTGCCAGGTTGAAGTGTTTGAACTAAGTCATGAACAGAGTGTGTGTACCCATATTCCATCAATCCATCTCAAAACCAATGGCATGTGCTTCTCTCCAGATTTTTTTCTGAGCCACCACTTTCCATACAGAGATATCCTTCCTGCTTTACAACAGAAGTACTCAGAAAGGAACCCTAGACCTTTTGTAAACCTTTTCCCATCATCATTAGAGCAGATTCTGCACAGCATATTTGTGTTTAGCACAGAAAGGTGGTTCCCCAGAGGTTTTAAGGGCTCTGGGCTGGTCTGGACAACTTTCTCTCATCTTGGAGAGCCACATAGGCTGGGATCAGCAGGTACATGTATTCATATTTATTTAATAAAGAGGAGGGCTCCTGCAGATAGCTTTGAAGAAATCTGTATGCTTCGCTTTGGTTAAGCTACCAGAGGCAACATTTAGAAGCAGTGTTCTGTATTTAGCAAGATGACATCTGACTTCCAGCATGCCTGAAGGAACAGGCCACTGAACTCCTGTTGAAAGTCAGCGTGAGCTGGGAGCCTGGCTCCCTGATCTTCCTTTGAGAATTCCAGCATGTGTATGTAATTAGCCACATTTAAATGTCTGTATTTATTCAGAGTCCCTAGCTGCTCCTTCAAGTGTTGTCTTATGTCTTGTCTCTTAGGTTTAAAAAAGCTTGGAAACATTGGCTTTGGAGAGCTACCCCTTCTCCTCTTTTGTCCACCCGCTCAGTAAATCTATATAGCTAAATAATAATGTATGTGGTTTAGTAGCCACTGCTGTCTTTCATACATAATAACACAGTTTTCTAAGCAATTCGTAAGTCTACAAATACATTTGCAATGCCGAAATTTTATTTGATAAATGAAGCATTTGTAGCCCTGATGTGGAAGACATGGCTGCTCTGCACCAATTTGTGAATTAAACTTAAATGCTGTGCAACCCTCTTGAGAGTTCTACAAGAGGTATTCTGACCATGTGGAACAAAGTTAAATGGGATATTTGCAAAAACAAGAAGGAAATGAAACAATGTAGATACACATCCCTAAGATAAACACTTCAGGGGCTGTTAAGAGAACAGTGACTGAGCTGTGGGCATTTAAGAACTTTGAAAGCCCTTCTGAAGAGGAAGAGAGAGGGAAGGAGGAAGGTGTCATTTGTCAAGTTTGGTTAAAGCAGAAGATCTCTCCCTAGGGGTGGGAGTGCTGGGACTCGGTGATGGTTCCCCAGCCTTCTCTGCCATGTGACTAGAGCACAGAGCATGCAGTGGGCAGCATCTGACCTTCCTCTCTGCCTGCTCACATTATAGATTTGAATTTCCTTGTCCATGAGCTTTGCCGGAAAGTGGTGTGGGCAGCACATTGCTCGCAGGTTGGCAACCATTGCCATAAATCAGTCTGACTTGATGTAGCTTTTTAACATTCTCTTATGCAGTGTGATGTTTCTAAAGTTAAGGTAAATGATGCTCCATTTTCAAAATTTTAGAGGGTCAGGCTCTATGTTTTGCTAGTCACAGCTCCTAAGGGCAAAGCCATATATATGAAGTCTAGTCAGAAGGGTTGAGGTAATGGCCATTCCTGCTCATGGATCAGCAGTCTGCATCCTAATCTAAGAGGAAGAGGAAAACATGATTCCATCTTGTCCGGTGAAAGTTTGCTGTTGTCACCTGTGATTGCATTTGGAGACACCTTGAAAAACTACAAATGTGCAGCTAGTCCTTAAATTGTGGAATAAATTTAAATGCTTTTGTGTAAAATTAAAACATGCAGGCATCATCCTTGAGTCATCTGAGAATTTTCCTTTACCAACTAGCTTTTTTCCTGCTTGTCTCGTTTATGTTGGAGCTAGTTTACTTTCCTGTAGATAACTAACTTAGTCAGATCCCAGGAACAGGTAAAGAAAGAAACTGTCTAAAGGGTTGGATTAGAGACAACTTGGAAATGTGTGGCTATATTGTATCTAAGGTGCTGAAGACCAAGTTTTGTCTGCTTTCTATTGTGGCTTTATCTCTGATGCTGGTAAGAGTGGAAAGCTGGAGTGCAGAAAGGGATTGCCAGCAAAGTTTTAGATAATGGTTTTCTGTGCTGTTTTGTGATACATTTTTTTTTTCTGAATGTCATTTTAATGCAGAAAACCTTGGTACCCATTAGCTTGATGCAGTTTCTTTAATCTGTCAAAGTATTCCAGTTTTCTTTAACAGGTGGTGGTGGTGTGTGGACTCTGATTACTTGTCAGTGGTGTAGAGCAGAGTTTGCTCCTCTCTTGGGTGTGGTATGCCATACTGTCTTTTCCAAATTAGAGGTGGTGTTCTGCAAAGAAGTCAACAGGAACCAATAGGTGCTCCCTCATGGAGGTAGTGTGCTGATGACACTGATTTGTTACTATGTGAGGCAGCAGCGCTCAGTCTCAGGCTCTTTATGGTACGTTTGCCTGGTGCAAGGCTGCAGCTCCTGTTGAGTCTGAAAGTAGCCTGAAGCCAGAGCTGGCAGCGGGTGCTCTTCCGTGATGTTACAGCTCAGCTCTCTTTGTGTCCATTCAAAATGGGTCCCTGAGCCACTCTGCCTCTTGGGTTTGCTGCTTCCAGGTTTAGAGAACATACATTTATGTGTTGTTTTAGAGAAGTTTCTACTCTGTTGCAGACATATAGAGCATACAGCCAGCTGTGAACTTGCTTCAGGGTCAAATGAAACTTATTTTCCTGCCTGGCATATAAGATGAATCAATTAGGAAAAAAAAGGTGTTGCTGACTACAGGCAGGCCAGTTCAATGTATGCATCAATCGGGTCACCTCATAGTATTTTGAAAAATTCCGACTTCTGTTTGCTGCTGGTAGGGAGTGCTAATGAGGTCACAAAGTGGTCTCAAGGCTTCATTTTCAATAAAGTCATGCATCTATTAAAGTGTGTCACAATCTCCTTTCTCTAGAGAGTATACCCTGCATCAAGCTGCACCTTTTCCTGCAGGGTTGCATCTTGGTCATGCTTTTAATCTTGTATGTGTTTCATAACAAACTGGTTGGGGAAAATTGCTCAGAGATTAAATCACGTAGTATCTGGTATTTTTATCATGTAGTGCTGCAATACTGTGGGTTTTGGGGAGTAGGGAGGGGAAGAGAGAAGGAATGGATATGTGTATCTGTCCAAGGCTTTAGCATACTACTTTTTTTTTTTTTTTAATTCATCCCAGCTCTGGTAGCATTGAGGTTACACTGCCTGCCATCTAAGTAGTTCTCTCCCCTTTGCTTCTCCATCCCCATCAAAACTTCTCTTGACTGTTTTGTAGCCTATATCGAGTTTAAATTGCTTACTCTCCATCCCCATATCTTTAAATACCATCTCCTCCTGCTGCCAGGTTTCCCACTAAATGAAGTTTCAGTTTCACCCTCTGTTGGTTTTGTATTCAGTGTTTCTTCAGTGCTTCTCCTCTGTTCATGAAATTCTTTGTTTACTGAAATCACAAACAAGTTATCTTTTTATCTGTAACCCTAATCAAGAGCAACTTCTTCGATTAGACCCTTTGGCAGTAGTCCACCTCCAGCAGAACCTGTTTTAAAGTGCTCGCCATTTTGAGATTGAATTGTCATCACATGACTCTGGAATATGTATAAAACTGAGTTTCTAATTCAGGACTAGAATGTAACTCTTCTAAGTCAGTCTGTTCCAACAGGAAGTGCCACTGTTTAAACGGGTGAGGGTACTTCCTGTTTTACACAGAGTAAACATAGTTTGGAATTATAAATGGAGGCAAATTATTCAAGCATAAATCCTTTCGATAAATGATTTTTAACTTCTAAATGTGCTTGAAGTCATAGTGCTAGGGTGGTTTGAGGGCATAGGAGCATTCCTGCAGTATCTGTATTGGTAAGACATGCGTGGATTTTGACAACTCTGAATTGTTAACACTTTGGATATGCTGACAGTGCTCCAAACATCTGCAGTTTTTACTTCGCTGATCACCTTTAATGGTGATCAGCTGGAAAAGTTCAATTACGTTTGAGGTAGGGCCCTAGGAAAAATTACATAGCTGTCTTGCAACATGACCTGTATCAAAAGGCTCTTTGAAGTACATGTTATGTAGCATAATACGAAGGTAAATTTATATGCTGTTTCATTCTCAATGACTGCTGGAATTCCTACAGCTCCTGTGGCAGGCACCATCCAAAACCAATGCTGGTGAAGCTTCTAAAGGAGCAATGTGATAGGACACAACTTACAAATTGCATTTTTCTCTGCAAGTTTTTTATCTATTGCTCCAAGAGCAACACTTGACAAAGTGGTATTAGGTAGCAGAACAGGGAACTGGCAATATCAAGGTATGATAGGAATAGGGGAAGCTGGAGGGTAAAGGGAAAGTTGCAGGGCCCCAGCTGTTGAAGTTTGGGCTTTTTGCAAGTACAAGGAAAGTAAAGACATGGTACACAATGCATAGGAAATGCCCTTCATTGATTCTGTTGTTCACAGAACTATTTGTTGAGAGGAAGTTATTGCAAGAAGTCTGACAGTATGTGTGGCAATAACGAGAAAGTATCTCTTTTCCCTACTCGATCCGGATGAGCTAGAAAACATGTTCATGTTTCTGAATGCATTTTTACACTGGGAGCACAACTGGTTGTGTATTATGACCCAAGTTCTTTCCAGAGACCACAGTGCTAATATCACCAAGTATCTACTGAAGTCCTTTCCCTCCCTGCTTCTTGTTGTAAACCTTTGACTTGGATGCCATTTTCATAGAATCATGGAATAGTTTGGGTTAGAAGGGACCTTTAAAGGTCACTTAGTCCAACCCCCCTGCAAGGAGCAGGGACATCTTCAACTAGATCAGGTTGCTCAGAGCACCATCCAACCTGACCTGGAATGTTGCCAGGGATGGGGCATCTACCACCTCTCTGGGCAACCTGGGCCAGTGGTTCACCACCCTCACTGGGAAAAATTTCTTCCTTAGATCTAGTCGAAATTTACCCTCTTTTAGTTTAAAACCATTACCCCTTGTCCTATTGCAACAGGCCCTGCTAAAAAGTCTGTCCCCATCTTTCTTAGAAGCCTCCTTTAAGTACTGGAAGGCTGCAAGAAGATCTCCCCCAAGCCTTCTCTTCTTCAGGCTGAACAACCCCGACTTTCTTAGCCTGTCCTTACAGGAGAGGTGTTCCATCGCTCTGAGCATTTGTGTGGCCCTCCTCTGGACCCTGTCCAACACATCCATGTCTTTCCTGTACTGAGGGTTCCAGAGCTGGATGTAGGACTCCAAGTGGGGTCTCACCAGAGTGCAGCAGAGGGGCAGAATCACCTTCCTTGACCTGCTGGCCACGCTGCTTTGGAGGAAGCCTGGGATAGGGCTGGCCTTCCAGTCTTTGAGTGCACGTTGCCAGCTCATGTCCAGCTTTTCATCCACCAGGACACCCAAGTCCTTCTTGGCAGGGCTGCTCTCCATCCTTTCATCCCCCAGCCTGTATTGGTACTAGGGATGTATCGACCCAGGAGCAGGACCCTGCACTTGGCCTTGTTGAACCTCATGAGGTTCACAGGCACCCATTTCTCGAGCTTGTCCAGGTCCCTTTGGATGGCCTCCTGTCCCTCAGGTGTGTCAGCCTCACCACTCAGCTTGATGTCATCTGCAGACTTGCTGAGGATGCACTTGATCCCACTGTCTGTGTCATTGATGAAGATATTAAAGAGTACTGGTCCCAGTACGGACCCCTGAGGGACACCACTTATTACTGATCTCCATCTGGATGTTGAGCTGTTGACCACTACCCTCTGGATGCAACCATCCAATCAATTCCTCATCCACCAAAGAGTCCACCTATCAAATCCATATCTCTCCAATTTAGAGAGAAGGAGGATGTGGGGGACCATGTCAAAGGCTTTTATTTGCTGGCATTTTGAGTAAGAGTTGATTGTGAAATATTTTATCTGTGGTGCTAATTATGTATTTTAACGTAGAAAACAGTTGTGAGTAGGAAAGATTAAAAGTCTTTTAATATACATTTTTAACTGAATAGCACTTTGAGATCAGTCATTTTGACTGTCTCACTCTTTTCCTTCCAGTGTACAAGGTGGTTTGCCTGTTCCTCCTCTAATCATTTTATTCTCTCAAATAGAAAGAGAAAAGGGAAATACTTTGAAAGAAAATGCAAGATACTGTTCTAACAAGCACAGAAATTGGCAAGGAAGCTGTGCTTTTGGAGGCAGTAGTGTCTGCAATTAATTTTAACTCATTTTACAGTTGACTTGCTTCCAAGCTGGTGGTTTTGTAATAATTTCATACAAGCTTCAAACAGAAGCAAGAATTCAGCTAGACTGTATACAGCTGCAGATGTACTGGCTGCACATGGTGTTAACCTTTTAGTTGTTTGACAGTCACTGCAGTGTTGTCCAGTTTCCTGCCCTGCTAGGCTAAACGTTGTGTTGGTAAGAGGTGGCACAGTGTGATGGCCGACTCAGTATTTATGTAGTGCTGAGTCAAAGGCTACAGAGAACCACTGAACTGCCATGTGCAGCCCTTTGCTCCTTGGGGATATCCAGTGGTGCTCTCTTCTCTACAAAGCCATTAGATTTAAGAAAATTCATAGAACTGGAGTATCTTTTGAGCGCTCTACCACTTTTTCAAATTTTGTGGAAACCACCAACTGATTAAAAAAAAATCATCAGTGGGAGATTGATGGCCAAATGTAGACAGAAAGCATTTTCTCATAAGCCTGTATCTCTAGGAGACCAGGCTAAAAAGGATGCTGTTAGCCTCAGAAGGGGGCACAGAAGAGCTACAGGAAGAACTGTAAACCTGGTAAGTGTGTCTCACAGTGAGCAACTGTTTGATTTATACAAGAAAAACTTCAAAATGATGAAACCACAATATGCATGATATGCAGAGGGGAATCTGTCTGATTGTATGGTAACTTATTCTTACCGTGGTGATACCCAATGGTTGGAAGCTAAAGGCTAGTCTAGTGGGTACAAAATAGTAAAATACTTTTTTTTTGAGTCATGATCATTAATCATTGAACAGTTTCCTGTAGAACTTTGTAAGGATATTTTAATCATTGTGAGTCCTTTGAGTTAAGCCTCGATTTCTTTCAAGAAGGTGCTCTGGAGATGCAGTAAACATCATGAACTCATTGCACAACTTGACTAGGTGGGAGCTTTCATCACTGTCTTAAAAGAGGCCAGGCTGTGTGATCCCAGTGATCCCTTTTGGTCCCAGAATATGAGGAGAAACTTAATGCAAGTAGGAATTGTTTGTGCAATAACTGGAATTATAAAGCTGATGTGAACTACTAATTACAGCTGGTTATACCAGAATACCTACCTCACCATGCCCTAATTTGCATCTTTTTTTGCTCTAAGAAGATCTAAAGTGACAAGACACTAAAAACTTTTTAAAAGAGCGCTTTCTTTGCATAGTTGTTCATCACCAGGGATCTTAGTGCTGAACAAACAGCAGTATAACCACTACTTGGTGAAGCAGAGCCTTCTTTGGATGGGATATCATAAATTTTAGCTGAACCTAGGACATGACTGACCTCTCAGGGTAGAAAGTCAAATGGGACGGTGTGCCAGTGGAAACTGTTCAATACTGTTCAGCTGTACAATATGTGTAATGCTTTGCTCCTGGTAGGGTACCAGGGTCAACATTCTGATGTTCTCTCATTGTGCAGGAAATCTCACCTGATGCTTTATCCCATCCAACTGATCAAGGTATTCTGTCTTCCATTAAAAGTCTGTTATGTTCTTCTCCAGGCATCTTCTGGGTATTGCTCTGTGATGACTCAGTAGTAGGCCATCACTCAGAAAAGTCTAAATCATTTAAAGTTGGGGTTTTTTTCTGAAACACTACCTACATGACAGTATGTCTGTATGTTTTTAGAGGAGAAAGCATCAAGCAGGATCATTGCAGGTGGGCATTTTCCTGACATCTTAAAAATTGTGGAGAGTCTTAGGTGTTCAGTGCTTTACAGTTGTGGTGTTGCAGAGGATGATTAAGAACATTTTGTCTGCAGGACCCACTTTCTTTGGTGTTTCCACAAAATGGCCCCAAAACATCCTTCCTGCAATTTCTCTATTATATTCACAGTGTGATCCTCTAGACACAGAACACTATAGCACGTGTCCAGGAGACATGATCCCTTCTCTACTGAAACTTGTAAGGAAGAGGCTATAGCAGGAGCTAAGGGCACCGTCAATCATAACAGTATACCCAGTACTGATAAGAAGGATAGCAACTCATCAATGAAAACGTTACATTAGCTGTTTTTAAAGCGTTAGAAGTTCCACCTACCTCAGGTGTGCCAAGGCATGCCCAATACAGAAAGTTGTAGCCTCCGTGTAGTGTTTGAAGGCATCCTTGATTGCTTTCTAGGCGCACAAATAATTACTTCTTTCCTTTTTAAACTGTAATTTTTTTTTTTCATTTAGAAAGGTGCATTTGCTATTATAATACATCTAATTAAATATATGATGTGTGAATCTGTGTGAAAGAGTCTTCTCTACCTATTTGGTAGAGAAGTCATTATATTTGGATTGGGTAGGGATGAGAAGAAGCTGGCTGGGTTTTCATTCTCTTGGTGCCAAGGCTTTTGTTAAACCATCTAATTCCTTTTCCTTCCCTTCCTGTGTGCACCCCCTGTCATCCAAAAGTTGCTGAGATTTGATCCAGACTCTCAGCTGATGCATTCTCTTGGCCCAAGAGTTCTGGGTTATTGTGCCCTGTGGTTCAAGTGTGTTGTGGCATGAGATTTAGATGCTTTCCTCTGATCTGCTGTACTTCATGCTCTCCCGGTTGTTAGAGTTGTCTGTCTGTTCAGGTCACTTACTAGCATGTCTGAATTTTTATGTAAAATATTGCCATTTATGGTAATAGTTATTTGACTTGGCTATACTCAGCACTTTGGAGGGAAGCCTTACTCACCAGCGAGGTAGGAGATCCCTACGTAAGCAGCTTCTTCACTTTGTCTTCCTTCTTGTCATATGGTTATCAATCTATCTAATAGTTGTAGATGCTTGTGGCCCTCGCTGGCTGGCAGAGGGGAAAAGTCAACTTGGATAGAACTCAAGTCAGAGATCGTTGCAGTTTGTTTTCCATAAGCCCTGTATATCCCATATAGTACGGTGTGCGTTGTCTTGAGAACGGCCTACATTTCCAAGCAGAGAAAAACAACATGGGAGACTTTTGTGTCACTGACTGGCTTCATTATGTAGCCGTAACAGCCTTTCTGTGTCAGACTCCCATGCTGCCTTTTGGTGTTTGGTCTTTCTTTCCTTATCCGCCTGTACAGACAGTATCTCATTGCTTCCATTTAATATTGCCGTAGGCCACAGTCAGCACAGCTGAAGCTGTTGTCTAGACTCTAATCGTTAGATGCATACTGTAATTGTTGTCGTTTTGTGCTTCACTCTTGCATTCCTCACCATGTTGCTTTAACACAAATGCTTCTGGAACTGCCTTGATATGTTGACCCATTCCTTGGCTTCCTGCCATACTACATCAAATTCAAGTTTCTTCACTGTCCGTACAAGATCCGATATAGTACTATGATTAAGCAAATTTATCCTTTCCTGATTTTACCTCTTTTTTTTGTGTTGCTATTCCCTTATAATTTTTACATATTTCTTGCTTTGCTGCAAATTGTATTTGGGTCTTCTGTCTCCTCTGAAAATCAACATGTGCTAGAAATAACTCCTTCTCTTTACTTACCCTTTCTCTTTACTCTCCCTTTGTTCAGCTATTACTCCCCGTTAATAACTGGGGTTGCAAGTCCGAGACCAAGGCAGGAGGAAATGATGATGTCAGTGCCAGTAATGGTCACTAAATCAGTGCAGTTCAAAATTTCAGCAAGCTTGTGTTTTTGTTCAAGGCCTCAGAGTACTGTCACAGAAGATAATGTAACCATTTTTTATATTAACCTAACTAAAAACTTTTCTGAAGTGGCTTTTAGGAAACTTGCAACTCTTCTGTAATTGACTCATAAACTGGCTTAACTGCTAATGGATTAACTCCTTGTCCTGTGAGAACAGGATGGCTGACACCCACTTTTTAGTCTGTTCTTTTTATTTAATACAGAGTACAGATGGTACTCTGTAAATATGTCATTTTAAAAGTCTTTCTAGAGCTGATACCGGGAAGCAAATTGGATATTTTGAACTGTAGCATGGAGGACAGCTCCCATATTAATAGCATTAAAAAGTCCATGCGATTTTTAAACTATTAAGAAATGTTTAGATGTTTACTGACATGAGAAAATTTTGCAGTTTATTTGAAGTGATAGTGGTTTTAGGGATGCGTATGTATTGACAGTATTTTTCCTTATATTTAGTGAAACATTTTTTTGCGTTGCCTGTAGTTTTACTGTAATGTCGCTAACATTATTTGCTTTAGATTGGGGAAGCAGGGGTGTGCTCAATTAGCTTTCATTCACTTTCTGTGTATTGTTGGTTGGCTTTGTATGAATATTTGTTCCTGTTTTGCTATAAAATATCTTCAGTTAAATACCTGGGAAAGAAATTGTTGCTTGAACCCAAACATTAACAGTCAGCCTTTTTCCTCTGCTCTGTCCAAAAGAAATCACCATTAACAGCCTTGTGTTAACAAGAATTGTGTGTGAATGACAGAAGTGTTGCATGTACAGAGCTTTCCAGTTAAGACCAGAAGCTAATCTGGGGTGCTACATGAGGCTGCAAAAACTGATGTAGGTCAGCTCAGGAAGGAGCCTATGTTCAGGATTAACACGAGTTTAAGAACATGTTTAAATGTTTTGCTGGACTGCAGCTATTCTGAACTCAGCTGGAACTTGGAAAGAAAAGGCAGTACTTATGTGGGATTGCAGCTGTAGTCTCAGAGTTTCAAGGTTTCTGTTGTGCTTTTGGTGTGGAGGCTTTGGAGGGTATTTTAAAGAGAAAAATCAAAATAGTTGCCTGCATAGCCTGTTCCTCTGATCTGCAAAAGCTCTATCCAGATTTCAGAATCTGAAATGAGTGTGGTTTTGAGTGTATAATGTACCTTGTATATAAATGTTTGAGAGCCAATGCATCAAATGCTGTACAGCCTTTATTTTAAGGAAGTATACATTGGGTGAAATGCTGGTCCCAGGTACAGTTGTGCCATTTGTTTGAACGGGACAGGATTTCATTTAGTGACCCAGATCTTTGTGGCAAAGTGAATTGTCATGTGAAGGGGGGAAAAGTAGCTCCAGTTAAGCACTAATCCTCTCAGGGGTTAATGGGATAGCAAGGGTTTTCATGTTTATAGGCCAGGGCATGTTGGTTCACCAGAAAAAAACAAGAAACAACAACAAAGGAGGAGGGTATCACCCAAAGAGGATAGGGTACTGCTGGAGTTCTTAAAGGAGAGTGGTTTTCCTGAAGGGGCAGTAAAAGAGATGTAAGGATGGATTGGAGAGCAGCAGTGTGTCTAAGGATTGGCTAAAGACTCTGGCATCAGGATTCCTGGAGAGATGAAAAAATGTAGTGGGGAGATGGCTTGGAAAATCATGGTGATAAAGAAAGCATTGATGTATTTCGGTCAGTATGGCTATATCTACTTGGACATTGTTCCATCCTTTCCCCAGTTCATTCTACAAGATGAGGTCAGTGGTCACCAGACACTAAACAGTGCTGTAACATTTTGTGTCTGAGTGGGACATAAGATGAAGGTGAACCAGGACACATCACTGTGGGCAATTCCCAGTGTGGTAGAACCACTTCCAGAGGGAACTGGCCTGTTCCCAGTGCAAAAAACATGCAGGTGAGAAGATTAATAAGAAATTTTGTATTTGTACAAGAGGAACACTTCCAAAAGTCAAGGAATAGGTACTTTTGAAATCTTCTTTTACTAGAGTTCACATATTGGGAGTGGGCATGATCCTTTGGTTTCAAATGTTCATCCAGAGGACAAAGGCTTGTCTCAATATGTGGATGCAGTAGTGCTAGCCTCTTTATTCCCTTGGGACAGGGGCAAGGCAGAGTCAGAGTATGGTTTGGTGAAGAAATTTTGAGGAGGTTGGGACATAATTATCTTAGCATTTTTGATGATGGAGGCAGAGTGTAATTTAAAACCTGAATTGGGTAAATTTAGAAAAGTTTTGCCTTATTCCAGAAGAAACAGGCCACTTGATCAGCCTCTGGGAAAAAAAGTGTTGTGTGTTTATGTTGAAGATCCAGAAGATTACTTTGTGGAAGTGAAGAGGAAGTGGAAGGTTTGTCTGAAGGTGCACTAGCAGCAGTTCAGGTGTACCATTTGGTCAGACCAAAACCAAGGACTCTGAGCATGTCCAGTAGGATGGAGAATTATGAGAGCATAATGCAGTGATACATTCCCCTGGTCTCCAGAAATTTATGGTTCAGGGAATTTCTGAGCTAGACATAGTGCATTTGTGCTTAGTAGAGGTGGATGCAGATAGATCAAGGCAAAGGCCCTCCGAAAGACATGAGTATGACTGGTTTAGCAAGGTCCTGGTCACATGCAGACCAAGGGAATAAGAAGGAGGCCTGGGAACAGTTCGTGCTTGCAGTTCAAGACAGAAGTCAGTTCACTGGTCTGAGAGCAGCTACCATGTGCCAGCACAGATGTGAGGTTGGCCAAGGTACACATGGAAGTCTATCATGCAGGGTTACCCTGAAGTTCCTCTTAAACAACTGGGAATGAGTAAGGAACTCAGATAGTGATGCAAGGCTTCTTTGAAAGAAAAAGACATTCAAGAATGAACTGAATGTGGCAAGGAAAGGGGAAGCACCACTTCTTTACTGTCAGACTAGACAAAAAGACTGGACTACCCTGTTGTGAAGTTAAAGGTTAATAGCCTATTTTATGTGCCTTGAGAAGCCCATGCACAAAGGGAGACTGTTAAGAGGTGCTCCATTACCTCCTGGAAGACAAGGTACTCAGGATAGTACATATGTTAGAAGATGATCCTATAGTCAGTAGGGTGGGAAAAAAAAGATCCAGAGACACTTAAGAAAGTAAGTCACATACCCAGTGCTGGGGAATGTACCTTACCAAACAAGTACTTAGCATAAGCCAAAGATGTATGTTTTGATGACAGTTCTGACAAATCTACCACAAAGTTTGCTTTTAAGTTGATACTTCTCTGTCTGGTCAGGCTTACCACACAAAGTACTGAGTGTTCAAGTAATAATTAGATCACTAGAGCAAGCAAGGAGGAGGAAGTCTCTTGTCTTTGAAATGACACAGAGAAGAACCTGAGTATAGCCAAAAAATACGCACATGAGATAGAGCAAAGCCTCAAGATAAGGAAATGAAAAAGAGGTGGAACAAGTGGAAGCTGGAAGTAGAAGATTAATAAGATACATCAGTAAACTTGCCAAGTGTTAAGATTGATCCCAGGAACCTAGCATGTATGTGAAAGCAATTAAAATACATGGATTATGTACAGGGATGGACAGCAAGGTTGTGTAGAAAAAAGATCAGTTTATTTTCTGTTGAGTAATCACAGTGAGAAAACAGTCTGATTTGAGAAAAGAGAATGGGAACGGTGTGCTGTTCCCTACTCTAGGTTGAAACTGGGCGAAGAACTGAGCCTGACTAGGTACACCGGAAATGATTTAGTCTGGAAAGAACAGTAAATATGGATACACTTTTTAAGAACAGCTATGTCCCTTCTGGTTTCTTTTCTCTGTGTCAATTTTTACGTTGGGTGTCCATTCTGGCGCACAAGGATGCCGATGACACATGTGCATCCTGAACTAATCAGAAAGCCTGTAATTTTCAAATAATTTTTGCAATTCCAAGGAAAGGGTGTGGAACGCCCACAGGCTTGGATCATCCTGATGTTTCTCGCCTGTGTTAAGCTTGGTTTTGAGTATGATTGTGTAGGGGCTGTCTCAGAGACTACAGCCTACAGCTCTTGGTTGGCAGCCCAGTGGGAATGCCTGTGCTGTCAGATGTGAGCTGCTTAGCCTTTGTTGAAAAATCTTTTCTTTTTTCAAAACCTTCTCTGCCTGCCTCCCTCTCTAACTTCTGTAATCATATAATACAAAGGCAAGAGGGCATGGTCGCGGTGTGTTTGGGTTTGAGGTTTTCTTTTACCCTCTGGGAATTTTCCATAGTTTATTTACTCTTGTGAAGGTTTGGTCATGAACCACATTGAAAACTGAAATGTCTTGTTCCTTGAAACCTGTTAATTTTATAAACCACAAGCAAAATATAGTGAGGCAGCTGCATTGAGAGTTTTCCCACATGACCCAGCAATAACCTTAGCCCAGCCCAGCAAGGCTAGCTGTGAGGGATGGCTCGCCCTGCCCCAGCTGGGCTCGAGACAGCTAATGATCAGAAACTACCAGTTGGATAGAAAAGATTCTAGCAGCCACCAGACATTTTCCCTCTGGGGCCTGATGAGTCGACTTGTAACTCTTGAATAGTCTTGATTGCCTAGGCTTTTTTTCATTATCCTAGTACACGTATGTTAAATTAATTCTGCAGATGATTAGAGCAAAGGCAGTTCATTTTTACTGGTTTTATTCGCTGCTTCCCAGCATGCCCCACCCCCCCCCCCCCGGAGGTTACACCTTTGTTATACATTTCATATGTTTTTTCATCTAATCCAGATACGAACTGTAAGTCTTAATAATATGATACCCATGTGGCTGAGTTTAGGCTTCATTTTATCCTGTCTCTGAGTAGCTGTCATTTTGTTCTAGCTCTTTTCCTGCTTGCCAATTAGAGCCAGTACTTTGGGTACCAGGTTGGGAGGGGAGCAGAGTTAATTTACCTCGCAACTTTCCCATGACTGAAGAAAATGGCCGTAACGATAGCAGCTCTAGTTTTATAGTTTGCTGCAACTAATGAGGGTGTACTAACATGAGTCGATCAGACCTGTGCCTTGTTGAATTTTGTCTCTCCCCACAATTCTTAGTAAGATATAAGAGCCAGAATGAGCCTCTCTCCAGACATAACCTTCCTTCCTCAAAATCCTAGGTCTTCAGTCTTTTGCCTGCTTTCTCCAACATCCTTAAACAATAACCACTTTTAAATTACCTGAAAGTCTTGGGATACAGTTTATGTCTGCGTCTGTTTCCTGTTTTCCCACATTTTGTTTCTTTCAAGGTTGTTTTTGCTTTTCTTATTCCAACTGCACACAAAGAAACCTCTTATTCTTAAGTCATCGTGACTGTATGAGAACCTCTGTGTATTTTGTTTTTTTCCTTTGTTTTGTTGGTTTTGTTTTGTTTTTTCCCCAAAGAACGTAAAAACTACCCTACTGTGTAAATGCCCCTCTGGTCTAGACTAGTACTGTTTCTGGTATTTGCTGGTGAGTGATACTTCAAACCTGGTGTGATTGCTCACGTTACACCCTTCTCGATGAACGATTTGGGCTTTCCTGAACTGAAGGAGGCTTCTGGACCATTAAGCTTTAATAGCTGCCTACAAACCTACGCTCCATGAATTTGTGTAGTCCTGGTTTGAATCCATGTATTCTTTTGGCCTCCACAACATCCCATGGCACTAAGTTTTGCAACTTCATTATGCATTATGTGGAAAAAGTACTTTGTTTATTTTAAATCTGCTGTCTGGTAGTTTCATTATGTGCCCCTTAATTCTGATTTGTGAGGAAACATTCTTCACACCATTCATGATTTTGTAAGCTGTTCATGAATGGGTAACTGCTGTTCTCTGAGCTAGAGAGTACAAACCTGGGGGAGCCATGAGCAATTAGAAGTCATCCTGTTGTTCTTCTCCATGTTTTGTAGAGTGCGCACAATTCAAGATGCAAGTGCCCAACAATTTATGTTGCTGGGTTCTCGCTCACCACCTAATGATACTGTTTGTCTTTTTAACTGTTGCTAACGGTTAATGTGATAATGACTGTGGACTATCCACAAAAAACGTAAAAAATTCTTCCATCCAGCAATATGAGAATAGGTCCTATCATTGTGTATGTGTATAGTTAGAGTATACATTTTTTTTTCATGTGGATAACGTCACGCTTTGCATCATTCAAATTCATCTGTGATTTAATTGTGTAGTGATTCATAACCTCTACATCTCCTTAAATGTAGATGATGCTGTCTGTGATCACTTCCTGTTATCTGCATATTCGTGAAAGGATTGCTTTTATTAAAACAAGAATCATACTCTCTCTCAACATGCTTTCTCTGTGTTTAAATTTCATATAGTTCTTCATGTGTGGTTGAGAGCTGGCTTGGAAGCCATTCATCAGCAGTAGAAAATTGGTTGACTGCTATAAAGCCATTGAGTTACTATTTCATTTCAAAGAACTTGCAGGAAGTTGCAAGGAACTGCCTTAAGGAAGCAGGGGAAGGGGTGGGCATTTGACACTGACGCTTCACGTACAATTGTTCCGTTCAAACAGGAATGTGTTCAAGCCACATCTGCTATCCTAGAAGAATTACCAGCAGTCATGCTGTAGTCGCTGGCAAAGTTTTTCTGCTGTGAATATAGTCGTATTAGTGTAAAGACCACTAGAAACAAAGTGGTCTGTCCTTTACTCAGAAGAAAATCAAGCTGGACCTGCCTCTTCATAAAGGCTTTCTGCTGGTACTTAGGGGTTTTTCCTCCTGCGCTTCTAGGTACTCTGCCAGAAAGCTACAGTGTACAGTTCCCCATAAATGTTTGTTCTATTCACTGCCCTTTTTAAATTTAAAAAGTAGCATTTTCCTTGCAATTTTGAATACTTGCATTAATACACATGCAAAAAAGCCTATTCTACACATTCTCTGTGAGGTAGGCTGCGTGAATTTGGAGTAGGACTTGGTTGCCTGAAAACAGGCATCTAGTCTATCTGTGAGGCGCTTGAGAGGCATGGACCTGTCAAATATATATGTTCCATGTGTACCTCCTGCCTTTCTGCAGCAGCAGCAAGGGACTGGGGAAGAAACTGTTCAACTGTTCAGATGACTTAAGTAATCTCAAATGGCACTAGATGCATGCATTCAGACAACCAAATCACATATATTGTGTGTTGCTTGACATTGAGGGTTACTGGAGCTTGCACCTTTCATTTCCCACGGGTGCTGGGACAGAATTTGTGGCTTGAATTTTGCCGTTGGCATGGTTAGCACTCCGAGATGTCAGATACCTGCTAAACTAGGCATCTAGGAGCCTTCTAAACTCTGTGTGGAAAGTAAACTTGTAGCGAAATAATAGAAGTCCAGAAAGAAAAGCAGCGCAGTGCCTATGCAACCCAAGTTTTTCCTGACTTTATGATTTTCATCTGTGATTTCACTTGAGTATCCAGAATAAGGAACATAATTCTCTTTTGCACTAGTGTTAGTGAATCAGTAATGAGGAGTCATCTACGTTAATAACCAAGTGCTTTTCATGCATATAGAGCTATGCAAATGAGAAGCTGGTGACTCAGTGCATTTTTGGGGGCTGTCTGTATTGAGCCAATTATTTAGCCTTTATTCTGCAGGATCATAGGTGTGAGAACCCAGCGATGAGTGTAACATATCGCCGCAGCTGCCTGTGTGTGCCCCCTTAGTGTGATCTTCAGTGTTCATGGACTACCTGGGACTGTGTGAACCTATCTAGACTGTTCCTCTGGTACAAAAATGATTTCTGTATTGGTGCAGAATATTAATTTTTTTCCTCTCTTTATGCAGAGTAAGTAATAAGCCTGTAGTTAAACTGTATTTGAATTCTACATTGTATGTTACCAAATAATTTGCTTTGTGGATAAAATTGTGGAGTGCTATCTGTTACTGAATTTTTTGGGGGTTTTTTGGGGTTTTTTTTTATCAGAAAGTTGTTGTCATTGAAAGCAGTAAAATGGATATTACTTTTCTTGCTGATTTTATGGCACCTACAAGTGTGCAAGATATTTCATGCTGCGAATATAGTACTGCTCACCAGCCCAAAGAGCTTCAGAGTTTGTCTTCACCAAAAGTTTCCAGTTTTAATTGTGTAAATACTTCAGCCCAACAGGCTTAACTGTTGGAAGAGCAACTTGTTTCAGGAGGGAGAAGTCCTGGCGACTGGCTTGTCTGCCTTTGTTTCTAATTGGTGCTGCATTCCTTAGTAGGTTTTAATTTGTGAAGCATGAAACCTTTTTTCACTGTTCTTCAGGGCTGTGTTGTTTTTTGTTTGTTTTTGTTTTCTTTTTTTCCAAAGAGATGTTGAAATGAGAGTGCAAATCCAGATTTCTCACCATGGCTTGCAGCAAAACCCAATTTGTTCCATTTTGTCCCTCCAGTGTCTGTGACTTCTTCAGTGCAGAGTTACTGAACGTGTTTCTTCAGTTTTGCTATTTAAAAGTTTTATGGAGATAGATGGCTGTCATACTGTCTCCTGGTCTGTAGTTAACTCACCTTTACAAATAAGCCCATGCCAAATTTTGTCAGCAGTACTGAGGCCTTCATGAATGTGATTCTGAGAAATTACTTGACTACTGCTGGGATATGTCTGTGCGTTTTTTTTAATCTTCTGTTACAGAAGTAAGTTCTGGTTATTTTTTTGATGAATAAGTTGTCACAGGATTTTAAAGTGCTGACAGCTCCCATCTTGACAGGAGACTTTTATTTCATGAACCTTAAGTTATTGTACTTGCATAATAAGAATACTTCGAGTTAAGGTTTCTCTGTAGCTTAACAGTATTTTTGACCCTTTTAAGGTTAGTATTTAAGACCAAACTGTGTTTTCAAGTTTAGGTATTAATTAAAGGCTTGTGCCTAGTGACATTTCAATTCCCTAGTGGGAAGTATTGTGAAAAGGGAACAAGATGAAAATGCATTGCTTTTATTTTCACTCCAGTCTCTTCCCATTTCATTGATTTGTTTTTCTGCATTTTCTTCTTTTCTAGAGTTTTAGAATGCCAAGGCCTGCCCATTGTGAATGGGCAATGTGATCCCTACGCCACTGTTACTTTAGCGGGACCCTCCAGGCAAGTACTGCACATACAAGAGCCTCAATTTTGTAAGGCTGGTTTTTCTTTCCTTTTTCTATTAGAAATCTGGCTTCTCAGATGCGCAGATTGGGAGTATTTAAACGCCACTAGAGTATGTTAAGTGTTTGTGTGTGCATGTATGAACTACTGAATTATACTGAAGTAAGTAATTTGAGGCTTGTTTCAGTTTTGGTTTATGTAAAAGTCTGAATAATACCTGAATAATTTTAATATCCTGGAGAATATAATTTATGGTTAGGCTTAATTTGTGCATGTTCTCACCTCACAGTTGGAAGCCGGTTTTTGAGCAAATTTATTGCCTAATTTTGGGCAGGGGCAGAAGAGAAAACTGAATACATCAAAATCTTGCAGAATATGCATGTTTATATGTGAATATTTAGAGTCTTCACTTTCAAGGTGTGGCAAACTAATGTGTATGTCTAAAGCCCTAGCTGGCTCAGTCCTATAATTTGATAACATGTGGACATAATAGCATGGATAAAATTTGGAGTGAGGTTTTAGTAATGAGATTCTGCATAATACTCTTCAGTTTAAATTTGGGATTAAATTTTCCTGTTATAAAAATTTCCTGTGCTGTTGGTGTCATTGTTTTGTTTATCTAGAGTCATCTTTTATGTCTGTGCCATGTTAGAAACAAAACAGCTCTGCTGTGACCTCAAAAAATCAGATTTGTTAGCATGTGTTATTCATAATGTTTTACAACAATTTATTGAAAACGCTATAAATAAGATGCATTCTTGACAAATACTTACCTTGCATGCAGAGGAGCCTTTGAGACTGGTCTGTGTTCTTCATCTTTGTCTAGGTGTGTTATGCCTTATCTCCATTAATGAGCTGTTTATTTGAGTTGTACAGTTTGATGTTTTAAGCCTGTAGCTTGTTTCAGGTGGTACTAGGTGGCTATTACTGAAACTGTAAGATTGTTTTTTACTAACTCTTGTATCCTTGAATGTTCAAACTTACCTTTCTTTGTCTGCTTCCCCCCACCCCCCAGTCGGGGTAATGTATGACAACTGATAAGGTATTTCCCTTCAGAATAAGGAACATAGCCTCATCCTATTCCTTTCTGTTCTTTGGTGGAGGGAGGAAGCTTGCCTCCTATCTCTACCAAGCAGCATGCAGCTTATTCCCACTCACTGCTTTGTAATTGCCCAGTAACTGTGCTTGCTTAATCGCCTCCTGTTCTACATCCTGCTTCCCAGTCCCCTCCCAGATGGGCTTATCAGTAAAGAGGCTGAGTGGCAAGTGTGTCTGATGAGATGGGATAGGCAATCTGCCCTGTGTCGTGGAGATTAGTCTCTTTTATCGCTCGGCTCCTCCTAGGAATAGTGGGATATTCTTCATCTGTACATCATTCTCCTCTCTGGATTTTTTCAGTGCCTCTCCTTTCAGAGTAGGAAAGCTCCTTTATTCTGCTGCATTTATGCAATGACATGCATAAAAAATTCAACAAATGTGCTGCTGTTTATTGCGTGATTTGTACTTAGACTCAGACTTCCTGACCAAAACTGTTTCTATGCCTGTATTGTAGATGGGAAAACATTGTATACTGGTGGACTGGCCTATTCAACTCATATAGGAAGCCTGTAGTAGCACTGGGAATTAGACACAGCTTTAGTTGACCTCTGTAAAAGAATACATAGAGTTGTCCGGTTAATATAAGCAGTTACAAGCTATCTAAGCAGCTTTGCTGCACGAGAAATGAGGGGTAGATTCTGGGACAAAATCATTAGTAGGTCAGTTTTCCACATGGCTGATGTGCCTCTCCATCTGTGTCTGTTTTATCTATGCCTTCTTATTACTGCAGGGCTGTAGGGAAAGATCGATGACACAGGACGACACAGAGCTTTTCGCTTGTAGGTAACGAGAACAAATCAAGCATAGGTTCATAACATTTAGAAATCGTCAAACAGCTGATGGCTGGCCTGTGTGAAATGCATTGGCTGGCTTTAGCCCGATGCCAAGCAGTTAGATGTCTGTATTTTGAAATGCAGGTGCAGGCGGATAGCACTGCCCATGGAGGATGAATGGGCAGTGCTGAACTTTGTCAGGCCTGTTGCCCGGTGAGTGGTTTGAGGGAGGTCTGTCGTGTCATGTTCCTGCAGAGCAGTAGAAATTAAGAGACTTCTGCTCAGCACTGCTCATAATAATTCAACAACATTAACTAGGTGCTGTTGGAGCTGCTTGGAAAAGGGTGGTAATAGTAATAAAAATATTCTTACTGGGGAAATAATTCTGGTTTTTTGATTATTTAACACCACTGAAAAGCATTCATTGATTCTGCAGTCCAAGACTATAAAATATAAAACACAGAAATAGCTATGTAAGTCTTCCTGTCTCCTGTGGTTTCAGGGTATGAGGAATTTTTGAGTCACGTCAAGACTGAGACCACCCCCCAAATGTCGCTGCTCAGACCTCCCATTTTTGCCAGTTGCTTTGTACAGATACAAGATTCTGCTGGATCAAGCGAGTGACAGAATCAGGGTTCAAGGACTTGTGTTTAAGAGAGGATAATGAACTGTGATTACTGCCGATTTAGAGAAATAGGCATGCAGTGAATCCCTCTCAAATGTGTATGAATGTGTATGCCTTGCTGTGCTTGGAGCCACATGGCATTCCAGTTCTATCAGATCAATCAAGTGGATGACTATTTGTTCCTCAGTGGCTCTGTTCTAGGATCACACTTGTGCTAATGTTGTTTCTTACCTTTTTTTTTCTTTTCTTTTCTTCTCTTTCCTTAATTCAGATCAGAAGCCAAAAAGACTAAAGTTAAAAAGAAGACCAACAATCCACATTTTGATGAAGTGTTTTATTTTGAGGTTGGTATTTCAAAGGAACGGGTGATAAGCTGAAATACTATACTGTAGATAGTTGGCACAGCATCCTGCTCCATGTTGTGCCAGCTGTCATCTTTGAAGACTGGGGAAAGAAGCACTGAGGATCAGACTAGCCGTCTGCTGAGGGAGCAGTATATTGCTTCAGCTCAGGAAAAGCTTCAAGGTGGGCACTTCTGAGCAGCAGGCTTTATACTCCATTGTGACTCACCCCCCAGAATAGTTTTGAAAAAGGACAGTTAAAAATGGGATTAAAAAAAAATATTTTTTTTTTAGCCTGTGGGTTTATAGTTGCTCCATCTTTCCCAGTCAATGGGAGGAAGGTTATCTCCTAGGAATATTGAGAGCTATAGAGGAAATATACACTTAAACTGCATGTTCTGGCTGTATACCAGTCTGCAGCAATACCAGTGCCTTTCCTCCAAGTGGGTGAAACTTCTACAGCTTTATTTAATACAGAGCGTTTTCAACAAGTCCAGCTAAGAAAAAGTGTAACTTTTATGAAAGTGCTTATTTTGTTCTTTCTGGCAAGAGTAGCTGTAATTGTGGTGTGTCCATACATATATATGCATGTGTTTATAATTTGGATACCTCTTGAAACTTTTCATTCTGTCTTTTAAAGTATGTGTATCTTTCTCTTTTCGTTTTCTCTTTGACATCTCAGTCCCAGTCTATGCTTAACTGTTCTATTTCAGTAGGTACCTCAAGAACGTATCTGGCATAACGAAGTTGGTGAAAAGCCAGAGTAGTACAATGCAGTTGGCATATCATTGAAAAGCCCTTTCTGCCCATACAGCTTGCATCATTCAGGTTACATTTGCATTAGAAATTGTTGCTGGCATAGGGTGGGATGGCACCTAGGGATGTGGTTTCTCAATCAGTTCAAGGGTACAGGCAGCCACATCAGGAAGGAGAGCTGGGGAGAGAGGAGCCATACGAGTGCTGTTGCACTGTGCAGATCTGAAGTACACATATCACTCTTGGCAGTGCCAGTGGGGAGCTTATTGCTGTCTTCTCCCTCCTACAAATGACCATCTTTGCCTAGAAGCTGACAGTTGTACCGACTGTCAGTTGGTCATACCAGCAGAAACGCGTCTTGCTGATGTAATGTATTTGGATTTGAGGAACAGATATAGCAAGTTCTTTATTGGCAGGAGCACTTTCTCTCTGCCTAAAGGGGTGGAAGCCCTGAGGTTTGGCCAGGATAGCTATCTAAGGTAACCTTTCCTCTGCTAACCCAACAGCTCTCTTCATAGAGTGCAAATTCCCTGCAGACTTAACTTTAGCTAGCGGTGAGCCTTTGTGCCTGCTTGCCTGGCTCCGTCAGACTCTCTGGAGGTGCTTCATGGGCATGGTAGGTGGGGGAGAAATCCGATGGTAGTGAGTGCTGAAACTGCACTGAAGTGTCATTGTGTTTAGTCAGGGCTGCCCAGGATTTCAGTCTATCACCTGGCCCAGAGCTGCAGCCTTTGACAGTGACACAAGAGCGATGTTATATGTAAATAAACTAAAATGGGCTTCCTTATTCTTAACATAGGCAGTTCTGGAGGCATCTGCCAGTGAGAGTTTTTTAATGAGAATGTAATCTAGAAATTCAGACTAAACCATGAAGCTTCACCTACCTGATTCCTCAGCCTTCTGTGTGCTGCAGAAACAGTGAACATTTGGTATTTAAATACTGAATTTGGCAGGTGGTGCCATATTTGGAGAGGAAGGAGAGAAACGGAAAGCATCTTCCAGCTGGAGTTGTGGAGGGGGCTTAGCTTGCCTTTATGCTGAGAGCTGAGTTGCATACAAGTATCAGCAGAAGCAAAACCTGAACTCAAGCCCATGCCCCAGTTGTTCTGCTAACTCAGAGCAAAATGTTTTCTGTGTGGGTAAGAGCAGAACTTGGGAAATGTCTGAATCAGCCAAAACTCTGAAACATAAACATACCCTTAGTGCGGACAGAACCATTGTAGATTTACGGCATTTTGAAAGTAGTTAGTATGTATCAGGCTAAATGCCTCTAAGGAACAAGGTTCAGTAGAAGTGCTAAGTCTGTGAAATACATTCACTAATGAGACATGGGCAGACCCGTGGCTGGTGCATGCTAATGGAGTGCTCTGATTCCTGTGGAGCTGCACAGATTCATGCTGTTGACAGCGGTGTCACTTACTGCTTCCAAACAGCTTCATCAGCTTTCCTGCAGTCTGTGAGCACAGCAATTGGCCATGCCTCCAAGGAAGAAGCTGATCTATAAAAAGCAGTGAATGGGTCCTTTCCTTTCTACAACCAAAAAATCACACAGATTTAATTTTCTAGGTGGAGAATAGCTTAACATTGGTTTGGGAAATCTAAGGGCTTATTTAAGGGGTGCTATGAGTGAAACTTGCACCTGATGGTTAGGAGCCATTTTCTCCACCGCTCCAGCTGCCGTGTGGCAGGGGGGACTCAGAGTTCTATATGCAGCTACAGGAAAATGCCCCTCTTAATGGGAGCCAAAGAAGGTAGTGCTGAGGACCTGTTTGCAAACCTCCATGTGCTGAAAAAACGAGCAGCTGATAAACAGCTTGTCAGCTTTGCCTGAAGAAAGGGACCAGCACCGCAGAGTTGTGCCCTCTTTCTTGTAAAATGGTATGTGGCAACTAGTTCAGCACTATGGGCTAGCAGTTTCATCATCTCCAGTTCCATCCTTGGAATTAATGGACCGTATACATCTATATTTCTAGGAATACTGCTCTTGAGCTGTATCAGTCTGCACACTAAGCAGTCATACAGGTGAACAGAGGGACCTTGTACATGCAGACTCCAGTAAAAGTTCTCCAAAAAGTGTTTACTTAAAAGAAATGTGCCGTAAGTTACACCTATGCTATAACATTTTTAACAATTCATGTATTAGAGATAATAAAACACTTAAAAGTTTGATTACTTTTTAAAAATTATACCGTTATTTTTACAACGGTAGTAGAAAATGTCATTTGCAGTTACGTAGGATAATTTCTTGAAGCCACAGTGAAGACAGTTGCAAGGATAGGGGGACAAAATTTCTGCTGAGCTGCTGAAGTTGTAGGCTGTATTTAAATCCTCTGTGCTCTTGGGCTTACAGGTGCTTTTGATTCCATTAGTTTAGAGGGTTTGGTCTCCAGTGCTGCTAGTACCTTTTAGTTTTTATGTATCACCTTGGAAATGGTGCCTGCCTCACACATACACACACAAAAAAGACTCTGTTGAGTGTCCCGTGCTGAAGATTCTTTTCTAGTTCCTCTCCACTTGTGCTGCTATATCTTTGCCTCCCTTGCTTGTACCATCTGCAACTGATGTACAATATAAAACCAATAAGTCAAGTTTACAATAAAAGCCAGTTTTTGTGAGTGGGAAGTATTAAGCCACAAGCATATTTAAGCCTACAGTAAAGTTCAGCTTCTGTGTGCAACCAGGAGCTGAACCCACACATCGTACACACTTGCATTTGATCAGTTCCTGCTGTGGTTTCAGCTGGGTGGAGTAACCTTTTTCTCAAGTTTCTGACACGCTATACAAAAACACAACCATCAAAGTCTTTTTATTATCATGCCAGAAAACAAATTTTAAGAAATGTTTGTACCAAACTTTTTTTTGCTGATGCTCTACACTTACAGCTATCTTCCCGTTATTTTCTGCCAGTGCTTTGCTGTTTATCAGTCTTGCAAATATAGTTGGTGAAGAGTGCACCTGGTCCTGTATTCTGATATGCATAACACAGGCTAGCATCTCTTGGACAATCAATCTGCTTGGTATTTTTTGTATGGGCATGATAAATTGACTTCCAGGGATATCAGGACAGGCAGAACTTCCAAATTTTAACTGGACCTACTGTAAAATGTTTTAAAGGGTGGTTTTGGGTTTTTTTTCCCCTCTTTAGAGTGCCTCAGGGCATGTACAGCTCAGGTTTGTACAGCTGTATTTAAGACCCAATTATTATTTGCCCTTTTATTTCCCTAGATGGATTATGAAAGTGATACTCCTTTCCATGATTTTTTCTTTTGTCAATGTAAAGTCAAAGTACCGTAGCAATATTAAAGACATCCTTTCTCTCTAAAGAAAGCATGGAGTATCTAGTTACTCTTGGATATGACTTTGTAACCACCGCTTTTGTATAGTCAGGACTCTGTTTAGTCAACATACTTATTCACATGCATGAATGTTTTCAGAATCAGGACTAAAGTCACTGCTGATAGTAAAAGACTGTGATCTTCCAGAGCATTGTATAAGTAACATCAGAATGCTTTTGTATCAGATCAAGTTGTTAAAGTTTTCTCCTTTTTATTAGGTTACAAGACCCAGTAGCTACAACAAGAAATCCCATTTTGATATTGAAGATGTTGATGAAGTTGACAAAATGGAGATTAGGTAATATAAAACACTTTATACTAATAAAGTTGTCTTCCAAAGTTGGTGTAACTTTGTAGTAGACTCTGTTTTTGAAGTTGCAAGCATAGTTTTACTGTTGATAAATCAACATGAGTCTTTGTCACTGTGTCTGTATGTCCATTTGCCTCCACTATCCTGTAGATCATATCTGAATATGTGTGATGGTTCTCCTCCGAGAGAGATCCTTGTTATTTTCCTTGGTATCCTATATACACTGTGTGTATACTAATGTGTGGTTGTCATTAAGCGCAGCCGTTTATGTCTGAGCTCCCCTTTCCTCCCTTGGTTTCCCAAGAGAGCCCAGAAGCTTTGTGATGCTTTCAGTTAAAGAGTCTGTTTTCTCTTATCACTTCATTTAGCAACCTATATAAGGTCCTTCTTCCCTGAAAGGAAACTCCTGAGCTCAGAGTTTCTCTGGGGCAGAAGTCTACCAGACTTTAACCCCTTCTTGCAAGGTTGGGTATGATACATGTGAAATCCATTGCACAGGAAAGAAGCAACTCTGATTTCAAAAACAAAACAACCTAACCCTACTCCCTGCCACCCACTTAGTACTATTTTAAAACCTGCTGAGACCTGTCAACAGTGTCTGTGGGGACAGGTGAATAGAAAGAGTGGAGAGGAAACAATAGAAGGTGGAAAACCTCAAGGTATCACATGCGTCAACACCATCACATACATTGAAACTCAGAGACTTAGGCCATCTGGTGATCTGGATGCACTGTAGCTGAAAACTGCTGTATCTGCATCAGATGATGAGAAATTCCCCTCTCCTTTACGCTAGGATTTGGAGGAAGAAAGGTTGAGGGAGAACAATGGCAGGCCCGTTCCTCCTCGGTTATTCCCACTAGAGAGGCAGTGAGCACTTATCTCCCAAAACATTCGCTAGTCCCTTCAGAAGCAAAGTTGGCATAAGGAAAGGAGGGAAGACCAGGAATGGAGAACAATACTTACTCCCAGCAAGCAAGACACATCTATATACATGACTAAATGGATGAGGGCTGTTCTAATGTGATGGTCAGCTGCTGGTTCACATAGCCTGCTTGTGTAATATCACAGCACTACAAGACCATTAATGGATTCGTGTTTGCCATGGCTCTGTGAGACAGGGAAGGGAAACTATTCATATGTGAGAATATGAAGAGCTGTACTCTGTTTCTCTGAGAACACCTGCATCAGGTAGTGCAAAGGTAGCTCATCTAAGGGCAACCCAATTTGTCGGAAAGAGAGTAGAGGCCCAGGTTCAGCACCATGCTGCTTTGGTTGTGTCGGTGTTGCAGCACAGCAAATGACCTAGTCCTAGCACCAGACTATATTTCTGCAAAGCTTTGCAAGGTGTAGGAAGGTATGAACTAACATGTCCCATATCCCATGGGATGTATGTGATGGAATGGGCAACTGAACATCGTCTTGAGAGTCCCAGTCTAATCTTTGTAACCATGATGTCCAGCCATGCACTGATTTTAAATGAAAGCTAGGGGTTTCTGGTAGTTTTGTGACTCTGGAAGGGGACCCTAGACATTGGTAGACAGCGGTTACACGTTGCTTAATATTTCAGCTGATTCTTATTTTCTACTACTGGACTTAATGGAATTACATGATTGTTTTAATTACTAAGTATATTTTCTGGACAAATGACTGTCTGCAGTAATAATGTATGTGGAGCTGAGCTTCAAAAATGGCTTTCATTCCTTAAAACCAACACGTCATAGTGTGGTAAAGATTAATAGATTGTGAGGAGGCTTACAAAATAGTTGGGGAAAGATTATGCACTTCAATAATAGACAAAACCAGATAAAGTGTTAGTCTTGGTTGGGCAAACTTTGCTCAGAGGTTTTGTCCCCTATAGGACAGAGTGTTTTTGTTTCCATCTCAGGTTCCCTTTCCACCTCCACTCACTTCCTCCGGTCTGTTTAGTCAGAGTTAGATTGCCCCCATGCTCTCTGGATGGATCATACAATTTATGGATTTGGGGCTTTGTTTTCTTTTTCTCTCCTGAGAAAATACCATTCCACAGGGTACGGAGGAGACTTAGTCTCTCATGGTTTTTCTCTAAAGCTATGAAAGCTTCTCTTTTTGAGTGGGTGTAGGAAGTTGCAGGCAGGGCATATCAATACTTACGGACCAGATGTTCTGGTGAAATTCATTGTTTCTCCTCCCCCTCTCCACTGTTTCTTTCTTTCCATGACTACAGTCTGACCAATTTTAGAATAACACTTGCCATAATTTTGCCTTCTGAAAAAACTTGGGAAACAGTAATCTTTTAGACTCTGAGGTTTGTGTATTATGATTTTTTCAATGCTGCTTATGCTTTGTACTTCAAGTGCACAAAACAATAATTTCATAATTTGCATGCCTACTTTGCTTACTATATAGTGTGAGATCTACCTTAAGTTGTTAGTTCCTCTCCTACAGATTCTTTGCACTGATTCTTTTCTGCAACAAGTTGCTGTGGGAGAACGCCCTTTGGCTGCATATGTTTGAAAGTGTTATTGCTAGTGGGCATCTTGAAAAAATTTGGATGAACTAGAAACCAGTAGCCTGTAAATACTTGGTAAATTGTAAGTTTGACTGTGTGTAAATAAACTTCTCAAAAGATTGCTCTCCTCCTGAAGCTGCTTTTAGCCGTCTGAATTAGTTATCAAGACAGTAACCAAACAGATATGCAAAAAGGGGAGAGGAGGCTGAATTTTCAAAGAAGTTTTTAACTTTTGGGGTATTCTTGCCCTGCAGTAATACTGTTAAAATATCAGAGTTTGAAGAACTTTACCCAGCTGGCATGCAGTGTGAGCTGATGGTATGTCTAGTGTATGAAACTTGATGTGTGAGACACTGTTGAGGGACACAAGGCTCAGAGGGTTTAAAAGTGACGTCCTCTGCACTTGTATAAGGTGAGATAAACCTTTAGCAGGACTATCAACATCCAGTCTTTGACAAGCCTACTGTTACTTGCTTGAGACTGGAAGGGTTGTGTAAATACGTCCATAACTGAATAACTTTGCACCTTATCCAAATTAAAGATGCTCTTCTAAAAATCTGCATTATTTGAAAACCTGTATCTTTTCCCACATAGCTTTTTCCCCCAAAGTTTAAGGCACATTCAGACTGTCACTTAGCTGCAAAATTCTCAGCTGAGCTTGTTTTAAAATAAAAATGCTTCTCAGAGGAAATCTTAAAATACATAGAGAGACAACTGCCTTGGTGTTTGAAACCCTTGCTTCAAGGTGGGTATTGTAGCATTTATCTACAAATGCCAGGTTAGACACCAGTACTTCTACTTTGAATCTCAGTGCAGTTGTTTTACATCCTAATGTTAAAGAGCACATGAAAGGGAAGGAAGTATCATCTAGAGATACATACCAGCACTTCCCAAACCTGAGAGGCTGAGTGCCAAAAATTGTGTAGGCTTTAGTCAATACACTGATTATACAGAGTGGTCGAACTGTCTTAAGGTTTTGAGTATCTGTACAGAACTAGTTTAGGTGCAACAAATTTGTAAGCTTGACATAGTGAGTGTTCCCAGGAGCAAGAGCAATGGGAAGAACTGTGCAGACATTCAGCCTAACTCTGTAAAGCTCTTGCTTAGCTGCAAGTAATCCCAAATTAGACTGGGACTGACAGTATGGAGTCTTTAAGTATCCGTACACTTTTTTTTCCCCTGGTGTCCATTTTACCTGTATGTTTCTATTACCTGGGATAGCCAAACATCGCACTGAATCTTTATCAGTATGGATAGTGGAAACAGTACCGATGAGGGAAAGGTAGTCTAGATGATTTTTTTCACTGATGTTTCACGGAGGTGAATTGCAAGGCTCCAGAAATATAAGGTAAGGCTGTCTCTTTGCTGTTTGGAAACCATTGTTGTACAGTTTCGAGACTAATTCATAGGCTTGAGGGAAAAAACCCAACAAAATTGAAAACAAGGTTGTGATTGTTTCTCTTTACTTTTTTATTTATTAAGAATCTTTTTAAATTATCTGGTTTTATTACAGAGTTGATCTTTGGAATGCCAGTAACTTGAAGTTTGGAGATGAGTTTCTAGGAGAACTGAGACTCCCTTTGAAATTTCTCCGACAGTCTAGTTCTTATGAAGCATGGTATTTGACATTTTTCTTTTGGAGAATAAGTAGAAACATATGTCTGCTGTGAAGACTTAAGAGTAATTACTGCTATGTGATAAAGTTTAGAGGGATTTAATTTGTATCTTTTTTTGTAAACAAGCCAAAGTAATCTTAGCAAATGTAAGAACACGAAGTTTTGATAATGTGATTAGAGATTTCAATCTGCCTCTGTATTGCATGTGGGAGTTCTAATACATTGGCTCTATGATGTTATTTACTGCAGTTCATCAGCAGTGCTATAGTTTTAGTGTGTGCATTTTTAATCATATTTACATAAACCTTTATGATAAGAACTTCCCATGTTGCAGTTGGTGCAAAAGAGACTGGCAAACTTAATTAAAAAGTTTGATTCAGAACTGTCAAGAATTTGATATGTATATAAAGACTGTGTATCTATACATTTTATATAAGTGCATGTATAGCACAAACTTTCTGTCTTATTTTTTGCATATCAGGTATTTCCTGCAGCCCAGGGATAATGGTAACAAGTCATTGAAACCTGATGACCTCGGTTCCTTAAGGTTAAATGTGGTTTACACTGAGGACCATGTTTTTTCCTCAGACTATTACAGTCCACTTAGAGACCTCCTGCTAAAATCTGCAGATGTCGAGGTAATTTGCTTGCACTGCTTTTTGTTTACCTGCAGATCATCCTCACAGGGGTGTCTCTGAACGTTTGTCACTGTCTTGCTGGCAGCATAGTTGTGTAATTACAAGAGACTTCAGCTTCATCCTTTTCCGATCTGAGGGCCTTATTAAACTCTGCATATCCCTGGTGCTTGTTTTCAGTCCTTGCAGAAAAGATCTTTATCTGCATGCAGGGTGGTGGGTGAAGGCACACCCAGGAACACCAGTGATTTTAACAGCATCATATTCTCTGTGGCTTTATAAGTTTACATGTGAAAATGCAAAGTAAACTTCAGTTTGATCAACTGGTTTTCCTTTACTGGAGAGGAACAGATTTACTCGCATAATTAAAAAAACACCAAACCCAAACCAAGAACTAATCCTGAAATGTCAGAGGGTTGGACCATGTCTGCCATTATGTATACTTTTAGCAAGTTGCAACAATGCTTTTATTTTTTCAGTACAAGAACCGGGTTCTATACTTAACTGTGGCTTGAAATTGAGAAGGGGTAGAGTTCTTCACTTCCTTCCCAGGCAACAGTGACATTCAGTGAAAAGACAGCTATTAAAAGGGGGGGTGGGGGAAGAGACTGTACTGTAATAGTTTTTAAATTGCTGCCCTCTTGTGATCAAAACTCACAGCCAACAAAAACTGAAATGTAACAACCACCCATGTTATGTGCAGGCACGTTTGGGTAACTGGCCACTGCAACTGTTGTGTGGGATTCTGCATTAAGGAGCTAATGGGAAGGGTAAGAAAGGATGCTTGTTCTAGAAAGATCCCTCAAAGTTTTTATTTATTTCCACTGTTCAGCCTGTTTCAGCATCAGCTGCACACATTTTGGGTGAAGTTTGCAGAGAAAAACAGGAAGCAGCCATACCTCTGGTCCGGCTTTTCTTACACTATGGCAGAATTGTGCCTTTCATAAGTGCTATTGCGAATGCTGAAGTGAAGAGAACTCAGTAAGTACCCAAAACCAAATTGCTATCGAACATACCTACTCTGTGTTGGCTAGTGTTAGGATCCTCCACTCAGTTTCTAGAATTATATGTAATTTGAAAAGAAGCCATTCCTGTTCCTCCCAACTGAGTGGCAGAGTTCTTTATAAATGCATTCACTGCTCTGAAGATCTGGTGATTTTGATTTTAGGACGAATTCCCATCATGTTTTGCAAAATCTACTTGCAAGACTATTGCAAGGTCTGAGAGCAGGGATTTTCACTCTTCTCAGTCTTAATTATATTTGATGATAACTGTGAAATCCTGCGTTACCTTCCGCTGTTCATATGAAGTCATTTCAGCTTTATGGTGTGCTAATAAATCATGTAGTGCTGAGTAACAGTGTTTGTTGAATTTGTTCAAAACAAAAAGCAAGTTTCTTTCTAATCATGAATATTTAAGGCAAGCTGTGTGTCTATTCTTTCCAATTAGAGGGCTGAGGAGCAAAGATGGGATTGGATCTGGCAGTGGACAGCAGAAAGCAAAATCTTTTTCTGGTCACTGAAAGTCCCTTGTTTGACTTACTGGTATGCTGACAGTTTAGTAGTGTAAGATCTAGTATTCATACCAGGCAGGTACTAAAGAACAGGTTTCCACAAGCCTCTTACCTATAGTCATCAGACTGACAAGAGACAGTTGACTGACAAGAAGAGACAATTAGGAGTCAAGGGGAGTAACAGATACTGACTCTAAAGTACCAGCTTCTTCAGTATATCATAAAGTCTTTGTGTGGGTTGGCTTTTTTTGGAGTGTCTGAGGAATAGTGTTTTCCTTCCTGTAGGTAGGTGTATTTTTTCTGTGCTGCAGGCTGGGTGAAACAGCTTGGTTGCTGCAGTATGAGGAAATTTGCTGCTCCCTAGTCAGTCATGTTCCTGCAATAAAACAGCAAAGATGGTGTTTGTTTTCAGGGCTTTCTGGCATTTGTAACAGGCAGTGAGCTTACTTTTTTTATGAAACAAAATTATGAATCCAGCAAAGTAATTCATCAGAGGGATGGAACACCTCTCCTGTGAGGACAGGCTGAGAGAGTTGGGGTTGTTCAGCCTGGAGGAGGCTGGGGGAGACCTTGCAGCCTTCCAGTACTTAAAGGGGGCCTATAGGAAAGGTGGGGACAGACTTTTTAGCAGGACCTGTAGCAATAGGACAAGGGGTAACGATTTTAAACTAGAAGAGTGTAAATTTTGACTAGGTCTTAGGAAGAAATTTTTCCCAATGAGGGTGGTGAACCACTGGCACAGGTTGCCCAGAGATGTGGCAGATACCCCATCCCTGGCAACATTTCGGGTCAGGTTGGACGGGGCTCTGAGCAACATGCTCTAGTTGAAGATGTCCCTGCTCGTGGCAGGGGGGGTTGGACTAGATGACCTTTAAAGGTCCCTTCCAACCCAAACTATTCTATGATTTTATGATCCTGTTATTCACCGCCCGTAAATGGGTACAACTGCAGTAAGCTATGAACAACAGAAAAGACACTGGTGCGCGTACAAGAACAAGCAAATAACTTCATATCCAAATTTGATCTGCTGTCAGTAGGCACAGGTTTTGATCATGTGGGTTGTAGATGAGATTGTTGATTATGTACCTATCTGCATAATGTAAATTGCTATACAAGGAATTGCAGGTACAAAATTAATATGAAATTACTCGCACTCTCAAAATGCAAGTAAGATTTTTTAAAAATGTACACATGATAGTGCAGCTAGCTAAAGCTTAATGAATCATAGTGGCCATATGTCTAGTACAAGAAGAAATCTGTGCAAGTGGCTTTTCAGAAGAATGTGCAAGCCTGCATGGCATCAGCTATCCACACACTTCTCAGGGCAGAACTGGGATTTGCACTGTTTAATGGTCTTATCACACGACAGTGCTGTAAGTCACTTAGAAAAGATGGTTATGTGTTTTCATCTCCCTCCCAGCTTACAGTTACTTATTTTGTAGGGAAAGGTAGTAGGTCATGTGTGATGTCCAGCGTTGTTGTGAGACTAAAATCATTGCCTCCTGTTACTCTAATTAATGCTGTTCAGTAGCACGTGAAAACAGGCACATTTTCCCCTGTTTATATTGTAAACCCCTTTTATTTGAGCCTGGGTGTTGCTGTGTGTTTGGATGCTGCACTGAGTACACTGCACTAATACAAAGAAGAGAATCTGTAGTCCCTCTGGACTTTCCGTGAGGACTGTTTTTCTGTTACAACCTGGAAGTGCATTAAACATTAAATGCTACATGACAGCATTTAATGGGAGGCTGGTGTCAAAGGGAGTTTTTGCTTGTGCATTCAAACCCAGATTTCTGTCACCTTTCACTGCTTCTTTTATTTCCATGTATTAGCAATTTATTACAAAGAGACTAAATCACATGAAATTGTTCACTTCCAGAGATCCAAACACCATTTTCAGAGGAAACTCATTAACTTCCAAGTGCATTGACGAGACAATGAAACTGGCAGGCATGCATTATCTGCAAGTTACCCTAAAGCCCATTATAGATGAGGTAAGAGCCATTTAGACTGTTTATTCAATAAAATGTCACTGTAAAAGGCCTTCAGGGACCAGATACTGTTTATTCCCATTTTAAGATGACTTTGTAGGAATAATGCTTAAGAGCCTGTTTCTACATTAAAATCCTGTTAGTTTAGCCACAACTGAGTCACCCAATTCAGAAACAATTGGATTGTATTAAAGGAAAAGGAAAGTTTCCATTTATTTAGTTAAATTACTCTGTTTTATAAAATTAACATATTGTTTCTGAGAAATTAATAAAGTAATAACTTAGATGAATAAAGAACATATGCAGCAGAAAGCTGCTGGGAAGCTGTAAGTAATACATTTCATCCAGTGCATATAAAGGAATAAAATTCTTCTTAGATAACTGTGTATGTGATGCATGTATTGTAACAATGGTTTATTATCTATCCAGTCCAGAATGGTGGGTGTGGGTATTTTAGTGCAGTAATTGGGCCATACTTTCAGACCACAGGCTTCCTTTAAATGATTTGACAGTTTCTTCAGCTGTTGTTCCAGTGTTTCATGAAAAAATGTCATGTTTTTAAAGAATACAGATATACTTTCAAAGTTGATTGTTTGGCAAAATAGGACTTTTCTTGAACAGCTGTGCTTGAGAGAGTCTTAGTGAACAATTCTTCATTTCAGTTGAAGGGTAGAACAAATTAATGCTACTTCTTGGAAAAAAATTAAAGATCACAGGTAATTTACCTTTGATGCTTTGTCAAAAGAAAAAATGCAATTTTTAAAGTCGGCTTTTGCTTTTTACCCCAACAACTAACAGATTATGCGTTTTACAAAACTTCTTCTGCTTGAAGCTAAGCTAATATATTAATTGTTCACTATATTACTATTTTTTTTTTCTAGATCTGCCAGGTCCATAAACCTTGTGAAATTGATCCTGTGAAATTAAAAGATGGTGAAAACCTGGAAAATAACAGGGTATGCATTAGATTTTTAAGATACAATCTCTTTTTACACTGTCAAGTTTAACTGAGGTCCTCAGATATTTGATGTTGCAACTAATTTTGTCATTCATTAGAATACATTGGAAGCTTTCTTAACACCGCAAGCTGTTATAATTATTTTACAATGGCTTTGCATTTTGCTATAAATACAATATCTGTAGAATGTTAATTACTTCTCCTTCCACCCTTGAGCACAAGGATAGCAGCCTGTGGCTCTACTGATGATGTAGAAAATGGTGCTATGAAAAGGAACGATATGCCATGCAGCCATATCACTTGATGTTTGTTTTTGATAGGAATAATATTTTTACTTTTGTAGTTGAATATGTGCGTTTACCAAGGAGAGTATCACTGAGTGTGAGATTCTTTTGCAAGTATATAATGTTCAAAGTGAAAATATTTTAATGACGGCATTATTAATAAAACCAGGAATAGAACCACTTTCCACAGCAGAAAGTGTTACTAATTTTGTCATAATCATTGCATTTTTTAGGAAAATCTGAGGCAATATGTTGATCGCATTTTTACTGTAATTACAAAATCTGGTGTAAGCTGCCCTACAGTGATGTGTGATATTTTCTTTTCACTAAGAGAATCAGCTGCCAAACGTTTCCAAGGTGAGTTTCTATGTATCGTTTTCTTTTACATTACTGATAGCTTTTAAATGTAGGTGTAGTTTAGCAGTCTGCATGATCCGTGATGGATTTAGTAATTGAACAACAGCTTATCCAAAATCATTTGGAGTGTGTATTAATGCTGGTTTTTACTTGATTAATCATTCCACAAAGAACATGATTTTTAATGATTGTATGCGTTTTCTTTAAACATCTTTCAAAGGAAAACAGCATTTAAAAAGAGCATTATGATTCTATGTATTTATGTTTTCAATATTTGCAAAGTATGCTCAGTTTTCAAATAGTCAGGTTTTTGTAATGGCTCATTTTGCAGACATCATGCAGCTGAATTATTTTCTGTTCATATGTCAATCTCTAGTAAAGGCCAATCTATAAATTGTTGGAGTCATTGCAAGCTTACTGCCCTCGAAGACCCATGTACTGCAAAGGTTTTATGGTTGTCAAGAGAGAATTCTTTCTGCTCCCTCCTAGTTGGTTTGACTCTGTGAGAATGAGCGGGCAATACAAAACTGGAATTGAGCAAAACAACCAACCTATGTATTTTCATAAAGGGGAGCCGATTACAATAAAGAAGTTTTAGAGTAATACGAGTTCATCTTTTAAACAGTCACTGCACAGTAGAGCAGCTCAAGCAGAAAAACATTGAATGTACTGTTATGCTCTTTATTTTATGTATAAATAAATAAATTGTATTTTCTATAATTACCAACTGGAATAGATACATTAGGAGTCTGTACAACACTTTTGCTCCGGGCTATAACTAGATAACTGAGAGTTGGCCTCTGTACTGAACATGTCATAAACTATGTAAGTTCCTCATCATACTTTAGCTGGATAGATGGGGTAGCAGATGTTTGTATGAAATTGCCTGTGTGGTGGAAAAGTGAATGGTCTTCTCCTTGTAACCTGTGTCCTGAACTCGCTTCTTTTTAAAAGGCTGTCATTGACATTTCCTTGGTTTATGCTAGCCGATTTCTGGTGCCAAATCCTCTATCATCAGTTAATCCTGTAACTCACAAATATATACATTTCCAACACATGCTTGAGTTAGCTTTCTGAAGGCATTCTGATAATTTCAGAAGGTTTTTAAGGAAGGATTATTGAAATGCTGAGTAGAGGTCTTTTTTTTTTTTTTTTTTTTAATAGGTGACCTAGATGTGAGATATACAGCTGTCAGCAGCTTTATTTTCCTGAGATTCTTTGCTCCTGCCATTCTTTCTCCAAACCTCTTTCAGCTTACACCACACCATCCAGTAAGTACTGTATCAATTTGTTCTAGCTACATACATGGTTCTGTCACCATAGTCTATCAAGATTCTTTCTTCAGTTCTTTTAATAGCCTCTAGGAGAAGTACCTTTGTTAGTTCAAAGATCCACTGTGTTTGTCTTGGATATGAAGCCTATGTTGAATGACTGTGTGTGAAGAACTTGGAAGGGTTTTGGGAGGAGCAGTGAAATTTAAGGACAAACAAGGTATATGGCCTAAGATAGAAATCTCTGGTTTCGTTCTGCAAGTGATTGCCTTTGGTTCTCTGAAGAGCAATAGGGTATCTATGAAGCATGATGGCTTAAGAGTCAAAAGCCTTTAAAAAAAGCAACTTTTTTCCTGTAGTGCTTTATTTGGTCTTTTCTAATTTTATGTTACTTTTCTGCACGTGAAATAACAAAGAAGAAATGTAGTTTACCTCTATCCCATATTTTAAATGCCTAGTCCATATAATATTGTTCTCTTTCCTAGGATCCTCAGACTTCTCGAACTTTGACACTTATCTCTAAAACCATTCAAACGCTAGGCAGCCTATCAAAATCTAAATCTGTAAGTATGCCATTTTCATTTAAAGGCTTGATTTAGGGAAGTGATTTTCCTTTTTTTAATTTTTTTTTTAATCTTTTATCACTTATTGTAATTAAGCCTTTAAAATGTTTGAGTTGCGCTAGGCTTGTGCAAAACTGGTTATGTTTGTTTTGATTATAAGCCTCTCACGCTCACAGGAAAACTAAACCTGTCTTAATCTGAACTAGATTTCAGTAGAGCAAAATTTTGTGACCAACCTAGAAGTCTGTTCCAGGGGCTTTTCATTCCTTCCTTCTGGAAGAAAGGTAGTGATCAGGAAAACCCATGAAGTTCTCTGCTTGCCTCCCGTTCACGATAGCAGGTCTACAGGGCTTTACAGATTATTTCAGCATTTTAAAGCTCAGCTGAGAAGAATTGCCCAGTAAGGGGAAGGGCTATGCTTTTCACAGAATCACAGAATCACTAGGGTTGGAAAGGACCTTCAAGATCATCAAGTCGAACCATCAATCCAGCGCCACCATGTTCCCTAAACCATGTCTTGAAGCGCCACATCCACACGTTTTTTGAACACTTCCAGAGACGCGACTCTACCACCTCCCTGGGCAGCCTGTTCCAATGCCTGACCACCCTCTCAGTGAAGAAATTTTTCCTAATATCCAATCTAAACCTCCCCTGGCGCAACTTGAGGCCCTTTCCTCTCGTCCTATCGCTGGTTACTTGGGAGAAGAGACCAACACCCTCGTCGCCACAACCCCCTTTCAGGTAGTTGTAGAGAGCGATAAGGTCTCCCCTCATCCTCCTCTTCTCCAGACTAAACAACCCCAGTTCCTTTAGCCGCTCCTCATAAGACTTGTGCTCCAGACCCCTCACCAGCTTCGTTGCCCTTCTCTGGACACGCTCCAGCACTTCAACATCCTTCTTGTAGTGAGGGGCCTCAGGATTCGAGGTGCGGCCTCACCAGTGCCGAGTACAGGGGCACAATCACTTCTCTACTCCTGCTGGCCACACTATTCCTGATACAGGCCAGGACGCTGTTGGCCTTCTTGGCCACCTGGGCACACTGCTGGCTCATATTCAGCCGCCTGTCAACCAGCACCCGCAGGTCCCCTTCCGCTGGGCAGCTCTCCAGCCTCTCCTCCCCAAGCCTGTAGCGTTGCATGGGGTTGTTGTGGCCGAAGTGCAGGACCCTGCACTTGGCCTTATTAAACCTCATACAGTTGGCCTCTGCCCATCGATCCAGCCTGTCCAGATCCCTCTGCAGAGCCCTCCTACCCTCCAGCAGATCAACACTTCCACCCAACTTGGTGTCATCTGCAAACTTACTGAGGGAGCACTCGATTCCCTCATCTAGATCATCTATAAAGACATTGAACAAGACCGGCCCCAGAACCGAGCCCAGGGGAACACCACTTGTGACTGGCCGCCAGCCGGATTTAACGCCCATTCACCACAACTGTCTGGGCTCGGCCATCCAGCCAGTTCCTCACCCAGCAAAGAGTAAACCCATCCAAGCCACGAGCTGCCAGTTTCTCCAGGAGAATGCTGTGGGAGACGCTGTCCAAGGCTTTACTAAAGTCCAGGTAGACAACATCCACAGCCTTTCCCTCATCCACTAGGCGAGTCACCTGGTCATAGAAGGAGATCAGGTTGGTCAAGCAGGACCTGCCTTTCCTGAACCCGTGCTGGCTGGGCCTGATCCCTTGGTTATCCTGCAGATGCCCTGTGAGCACTCTCAAGACGAACTGCTCCATGATCTTCCCCGGTACAGAGGTCAGGCCTGTAGTTCCCAGGATCCTCCTTCTGGCCTTTCTTGTACACGGGCGTCACATTGGCAAGCCTCCAGTCGTCTGGGACCTCCCCTGTTAACCAGGACTGCTGATAAATAATGAAGAGTGGCTTGGCAAGCTCCTTCACCAGCGCTCTCAGTACTCTCGGGTGGATCCCATCAGGCCCCATAGACTTGTGGGTGTCCAGGTGGTTTAACATGTCCTTAACTGCTTCCTCCTGGATTATGAGGAGTTTATTGTGCTCTCCATCCCCATCTTCCGGCTCAGGGGTCTGAATACCCTGTGGATACCTGGACTGGCTATTAAAGACTGAGGCAAAGAAGGCATTATGTAACCTTGCCAAGTTGCCTTTCCTTTCATACCAGTTCAGTTTTGTGCCATTCAGTGGGGAAATTAGATCTAAACACCCATGTTCTGGATGTTTGATAGAAATAAAACTCATGTACCTAAGGCACCACACTGCTATATCTGGTGATAATTTGGAGTCACTGGCGCTCTAGTTAGTATTCACACAGGCAGCTGTAGATGAATCTGTAGCTCAATTATGAATCCTTCAGGACAATAGAATTCTTTCTCTCATACTTGTTGTCAGTCTCTTTTAGGACCAAGATTAAAAGCTAAAGCAGAAGCATTATTAACTGTAGTAACTGGACATTTGAAACGCATTCTGCTACCTTTTTGAAATAAAAATTTGGTACTACTTAATGTGTACTGTACAACATGAAAGTAGCAGTTTGCTTATTTTACTCCTGGCCAGAAAAAAAACCCTCTTATCTGTGGTTGCTTGCCTCATGGTCTACTGCTGTTAACAATAATATTTTCTGTATAAACTGTATTATGATATGCATGGTTTTGGCTTTGTATTTCAGGCCAATTTCAAGGAATCCTACATGGCTACTTTTTATGACTATTTTAATGAGCAGAAGTATGCAGATGCAGTAAAAAATGTAAGTAATGCACGTGAATGGTCTGAAAATCCTGCTGTGATGTTTGAAGCACATGCTCGGAATCCTAGAATGTAATACATACTGTTTCTAAACCAGGAAGTGTGTGCTGGAAAAAGCAGACTCCTGATAACTGTAATATTCAAGAAACTTTTATCAAATTATGCGCATGTCAATAGTAGAATCTTTTTGGATCTACTTAATAATTAGGTTGGATTACCAAGCTGCTGCTTAGAGCTTGAGACATGTGCATGGTTCATAGGATGCTGCAGATGTATGATGAACATTGCTTAGTCCCAAGGGAAGTGAAAGATACATATAACAAAGGAGAAGCACAAGAAGTGTTGCTCATCTGCAGTTTTTCTGCTTAAGACCATTTGTACTATTTTTTAGTTTACAACCCAGGAAACCTCCCACATTCCTCAAGCTTCTGCCATTACCTTCTTTAACTACTTTTACAATATTTTCTTATAGCTCTGTGCTGTACAAATACAGAAGATTTTAATTTGGGTAGTGCGGTACTGTCTATTTTATCTATGCCTTTTGTTCACCTTTTAGTTTCTAGATTTAATTTCATCTTCGGGGAGGAGAGATCACAAGAGCATAGAGCAACCTATATTGCTTAAAGAAGGGTAAGTATGCATGTGCAATAAAACCCTCTACTTGTGTGCTTGCTACCATTTTAAGGCAGCTATCTTTTTTTCTGCCGCCCCTATTCCATCCTTGTGTTCAGAAAAGAATGTAGGAAGATTCTTGTGTTGCTGTTTCTACTGGTCTCCATGGCTGCTATAACTGATTTTAACATCCTTTAATTTGATTTAAACATCTTAATTTAAGTATGTTTTGAAATAAGTGGAGGGAAAAGAAGCCTGTAGAACTTAATTAGCACAGCTAGGGCAAAATAAACTTGAATCAGCATCGTGTTAAAATCAAGTTTGTTTGTTTTTTCCTGAACTCCAGTGAACAAAAGCTGCAAAATTCCACTGTGAAGGCAGATACTGAATATCTTAGGGAGGGCAAATCCTGCAAATGGAATTTGCTTTTGCTGCCCTGTAAGATCCATATGCTAATCATTATCATAGCCATTTTGAGGAAAAGTTGTGATGCACTTGGAACAGTTTCTAGTCTTAGTACCTTTCCTTTTTTTTGAAGCATGGTCCATATGCCATATTAGTTTTAGATACTAATTGTTGGCATTTTTTGTGTTACAAAACTGAGTTGTTAAGATCATCTAAGTGCACTGTGGAAACAGCTTTTTTGAGCTGGGAGGAAGAAAGTAAAAATCCAAATTCTTCCTGACGGAGTTCAATAAGCTGAACTGCTGCTTGAAAGTAAGCTTTCATGGTAGCTCTAAGTCATGTAACAATTAGGTTTTCAGTGAAGGTATGACTACCCCTTCCAGTTAACCTCTGCAGTTCACTCCTCTGATGAATGTCTGTCCCTAGAAGCAAGTTTGTCTATTTTAGTTCTGTACATTTATCATTCTTTTGTTTTTGAAAATAAATGTATTGTTTATAACATTTCCCCTCTAACTCTAAAACATTATTTTTTCTGCCTCTGTCTTTCTTTTGCTCCTGTCTGATTTTTTTCTGTCTTTTCTTGCTTGGCCTGTGGCTGCTGTTGTAAGGACTCTTAAACTAACAGTAAAGAAAGTTGATGGTAATAGTTCATCCAGGTAAGATGGCAGGGGCAGTTGGTGCTTTGCTGTAGCTACCGGCTGACAGCATGTCCTTCCTTCACAGCAATAGACTTGTCTGACTTAACTTTGGGGAGGAAGTACTCTGTTTAGAGATCCTGAAATGCCTGTGTAAACCCAGCAGAGAACATTTGTTACCTATTTTTTGATGTTGACCAACTCTTTTTTCTTCCTTCCTTAAAACAAAAATCTGCTGTAAATAGAGAATAAAGGACTTACATCTGTAGGCAGTGGCTCCAAGAAGCACTGGGTTTTGCTTAACCTGTGAATATTAAGTGATCCCAGTGAACTCACTGGAATTGATTAAGATGTATATTTTCTAGGCATTTCTTAAGGAACGTTCAAGTAATTTTTTCTCAAGGTTAAGGAGTGGCCTTCAGCTGTTTTTCCTGACATTTTGCATTATTGCCATGTTACATCATGGGGAGTGGGTGGGAATTTTCCCAGCCTTTGATTGGATTCTTCTCCAGGTTGATTGGCTGGTTAGTGGGGTTTCTATTTGCCTTTGCAATGTTTTTGTTTGCCTTTGGTTTTTTAATCTATCTTTGCTTCTGTTAAGAGTATCTAGATGGAAAGCTATAGAGTATGTACTTTTGAATGAACGAACAGTACCAAAGATTACTTATGGCACTTGGGTTTGCTGGCATTGATCATGCCATCGCTGCTTAACAGCTCTCTGCCTGGTTCTTTCTAAAAGGAGGAGAATTAAGAGGGGAACTAGTCTTGCCATTCTTGTAGGTGAAAGGAGCATGCTGATGCTTCCAAGCAAGGCTAAGGCAGATCCAAACTCAGGTCTACCATAAAGATGAGAAGAAACAGTATCTCCAATCACCCAGCACTGAAATGGGTTTCATCTTAGACATTTTTCCCTTTGTTCTTCTGACTATTTGCTCCGACTTCTCACACGTTCTGCAAATGTTAGAAACAAAAAAATCCTTTAAATTGACCTTATAACTTCTATGGCTTTGAATGCTTGTCATCTATCTCTGGGAAATAAAAGCACATTCTTCTCTTGGCTATGTCAGCTATGAAGAGTTTAATTAGAAATGTGCTCTTAGCTCTGCTGTATGGAGTTTGCATTTTTCAAAGAGGGAGGCTCTGTAGGATTTTGCAGTTTTAAGTCACATTTTAAGTATTGGCATAAGAAGGAAAAGAAACTAACTTGAAGAGCATATTGTCCAGCCCAAAGACATCTGCTCTCCCCTTGAAATTTGCCTTAACCTTGAAATATGAAGATTACCGCCAGTGGGCCTGGTGATGACCTGAATCATATGGTTTATTAAATATTTCTCAAGTAATCCAAGAATAAGGACCGAGACAGTAACTGTTTGACCATTTTAAGAATGGGAGAGGTGTGTAACTATAACTGGTTTTAAAAAAATGTGTTGCCATATACAGTCCTTGTCAACTTTTGCCCACACAACTTAGAATGGGCAGAAGGCAGCAGCACAGATGGTTACAAAACAGTTAAAATCTGAGAGAACTTGGGTTTCTGTTTGAGCTTTAAACAGATCTGCAGTTCAGTTGGATGCAATGTAGCTGTTTCTGACTGAAGATACCAGAAGCGAGAAACAGTGTTAGCTGTCCTAAGCATTTTAGCTCTGCTATTGAAAATTTTCAACCAAATCATTCGCTGTTCTCTCTGTGTGTGTTCTTTGTGCTGTTTAGTGCCTTCCTACTTGATAAAAACTGCTCTGTAGTAAGTAGTTTTTACTGGTTCCATTATATAATTCTGTTTTTGGCACAATAGTTAATGTAATGTGTAGAGTAGCTGTTACCAACTCTCTAGTGCATATGCATACACGCTTTTTTCCACCAAAAGTGATGCTGAGCAGTATGAAGTCACTAGGCTGCCAAAGTCACCTTGAAGCTTTTGGATTGATTTAGTGGTTAGGAAGGTGGTGGATGCATCAGAGTTTCTTGTAAGCTAATTCAAGTTTGAAATTAATTAAAACTGACAACTCACTAAATGAATGCCCCTCCTCTGCCAAAAAGATGAGAGTGGGGGGTTCTAGCTTTCAGCCATCCGATTGCTTTGTATGTTGTTGAAAAAGCATTTCCAACTGCAGCATCAATGTGCAATTGCAAATGGAGCTGTGGAACATCCAGGTTTTGTTTCTAGAGCTCGGAGTGACTAAAGCATGGGGTTCAGTCTCTGTGCTCCAGACTTCCCACCTGCCTTTTAATTATTAAACATACTCTAAACCTTTTGAGCTTTCTCACAGCTTTAAAAAATAAAACATGAAAAAAGCTTGTAGAATTAACAGGTCAAGCTTAGCAGAGCAGTACTAACCGTGTTCTGCTCTTTTTCTGCTGTAGTAGGAAAACATTTAGCTGGATTTGTAACTGAGGAAAGGACACAAGCTGAATTCAGCTGACTAACTAGAACCCCTAGACTACAAGTCAAGCCACATGTCCTGCCCTTTTTTTACATCTGGAAGAAGGACAGGCTTAACTAAGAGATGCACTAAACCTATCCAAATGTGATGTTCCTTTCCTTGTCAAGACAAGGCCTCAATAATTAGAAAACACTGTGTGTCCTCTCCTAAAGCCTCGCAAGTGCCATCATGGTACGTGTGTGTATATATGTATAAATCTATATACATAAATACATATTTTATATGTATGCAATATATATATATGTATGTATATATAAAATCAGTTGTATTGTAACAACTGTTGTTCTGTTTACTAGGTTCATGATCAAGAGAGCACAAGGAAGAAAACGATTTGGTATGAAAAACTTCAAGAAGAGATGGTTTCGCCTGACAAACCATGAATTTACCTATCAGAAAAGCAAAGGTAACAAAGGTTTGCCAGTCTTTTTTTGATACATTAAAATGAAGATTAAAGAAGGCACAGTGCAGGCAAGTCTGTCGGCCTGTATGTTCTTGCCCTTTTCTTAGTATGTCTGTACTGACTGTTCGAGAAGCTTCTTGGATAGCACAGTACACTATAAATTAGCAGAATATTTGATAATATTTGTCTAATACCAGTTATCAACATCATCCGTAGGTTTCACAGTTATGAAGTAGATTGTTCAAGCAAACAAAATTCAGGATACAAATACCTTACACTGGGATTTGGGTTTGTATTGAACATTCTCAGATGCATCTCAGCTTGTTCTCATAAGTTCTCTAACATTGGCACAACTGGCTGCAGTAGGCAGGGGTTTGCCTGCAAGCTTTGAACTTGCAAAAATGTGTTCATTTGATGTTGCCTAATATCAAGGATTTTGGTTTTCGCAAATTGTTCCTGTCTGTTCAGTAGTACACAACACATACCACTTCCTTCCATCATATAAATACATAGCGAGTAAGAAAGATAAAAAAACATGTTCAAATCATGCCAGTCATCATTTCACACTCCACTTTGAGATCTTGCACCACCACCATCAACCTAGTTCAGCTGAGCTGACAGGAATGATTTCTTTCATTGTCACCTTCTCAGGAAGTATACTGTGTCCTGCTGCAGTGGTTCGTTTCTAAGAGGCTTGCTAGCATAACCTAATGCAGCTGAAAACAGAAATGAACTTAAGATAATACTTGAGGAGCATGCTAGTAAATCCCTGCTGAGTGAAAGATTTTTTTTTTTTCTTGTGCAGTCAAAATTATCTTCAAAGGAACCGAATCAGCCCTTAGAATAAGGGCAGAGGATGAAGTTGAGTTGTGAATAAGTTGCTCAGTATCTGTTTGTGTGTGTTCTGCAGGTGATCACCCTCTGTGTAGCATTCCAATTGAAAACATTCTGGCAGTGGAAAGACTGGAGGAGGAATCCTTTAAAATGAAAAATGTAAGTAGGTCATTCGTTAATTTGCTTGTTAGGCTGGTCTAGATCCACCAGCCTAATGGCCTTTTTCCCTTTTGTAACCTGGATTGGGTTTCTATTGAAAGATGTACAACCACAGCTGCTTGTTCTGTATATAGTAGCAGGAGTTTCCAAAAGTACAGCCCATTCAGATTCTTAACAGCCCAGTCAGCAGTCTTTGGGTTTCGTGATCTGCAGCACACTCAGTACTGACCACTGCTGATCAGCTGTCTGGGGTCTGTAATGTCAGACACAGGTAAGATAAGCAAGTCCCTGCCCTTTCTGTTAGACCTCTCTGTTGGGAAGGAACTGGCTGCTTATAATTGTGAAGGATCACATCTTCTTTCTTAGCTATCAGTGTTTCTTTATGGGTTAATGAAAGTGCATATGTATTTGCATTAGGTCATGTGCCAAAACAACATCTGTGCTGTGCCAGTATGGTTTAGTGTTTTGATTACCACATTAGGGAATAAAATACAGCTGTATTTCTCATGGAACACTACTGCCAACTTCTGTATGCAAGACTTACCATCTCTTGTGTAAGAACAGTTCTTAGACATGGTCAGTTTAGGTGATGTTGGGAGCCTTTTTCATACTCTTCTGCCTGTAAAGCTGAGTAAGGTCCTTAAAAAGTTATTTTAAAAAAACAAACAAACAAAAAAGCTCAGTGTTTTCCAGTGCTAAACATGCATCTACAACAAACTTCTTTATACACATAAATGGTTGTGAATTTTAGCTTTTCTGCCTCCTAAGTCTTTCATGCCACCTACACTGCTTGTGGACACTATGCAGGGCAGTGCTCGAACTAGAGCTGCCCTAGATATTAGGTTCCTCAAACAGCATTTTGTTAAAGTGAGATACAATGCTTGACTCCTCAGTATTTTTCCTGTTTCAGGTATTATTTTGGTAGCATATCTCTCTGTTAAAAGATGGAATAAGTTTCAGTTCACTTGCTTCTAGAGCACATCTTTATTGTACTGTAGCTGGCTCTGGTGTTTATAACTCATGTTGATTACATAGGCAAAAGCAACCAAGCTGCAAAATAATTCTCAAGGTATCAGAAGGCAGCTGTAATGTGTTGAACTGTTGCCAACTCTACTCTGCAAAATAACTTGATTGAACTAGGAAGTAGCCACACAGTTGAGATAAAACTCACTGTCTGTGGAGAGGAGCTGAGCTATAATTCTGATCAACTGTTCAGTGGCAGCAGTCTTTAACTTATGCTGAATCTACTGGGCTAGTATGCGTCCAAAAAATCCCTTTATTGTAAAGATTTATTCTAGGAAAAATATTCCTTTATTGGTAACATCAGAACATCAGCAACCAACTATTTTGGTTGCTTAAATTCAGTATTACCTAGGAGATGAAGGTGACTACATTCATTCTGGAAAGTAAGGTTCAGAGTCTTTCCATAAGCAGTAGAAAATACCATTATCACCTTCCCATGCTAATATATTCCCATTTATCTTGACATACATAAATAGTATACTGCAGCAAGAACAGAATTCTCAAAACACCACAGCAGATGTATTTGCGATGCATATTCCATCATGGGTACTAAATGTGATTAAAGATCCACAGTTTCTATAAATATTCTCTATGTAACTGTGCTCTGAATTGCACCAAGTGTATCTTCCTCAATCCTGATAAATCTGCACGTCTGGCAGTAAGGCCAGTAGCCTTCATCTTCCTTGAGCACAGTTTGGGAGGTTTGGGGGTGGTTTTAAGTACTGTTCAGGTCTTCTATGTTGTTTGAGAAGCAAATGGTCATTTTGGTAGTGTAAAAGTCTTGCAACCATTTGAAATTCTTGGCTTAGTTGCGGGCTTCTCAGTAACAGTTGCCATATGTTAGTTCACTTAGGTTGGTATCCCCTTACACAAAGCCATACTCCCTAAATCTGTTCCTTTGTTGTAATGCAGAAGGCTCCATTTACCCCAGCAGGACATTAAAATTCTTTTCCCTGTAGTTCTGTGTTAACTGAGGGTTGAGCTGCATGCTCCTGTCTTCCTTGTTCCTTCCTTCCCTGTTCCCCAAACTCAAATTGCCAGTTATGTCCTGAAGAGTTTTATTAAAAGGACTGTCTCTCTGGTGTGTATTTTGGCAGTGCTGGACTGAACATACTAGCAGCTCCTTCACTGCTGTTGTGTGTTGTGCCTTTCTAATTATTGTCTGACATCTATAAGGATACTAAATTTAGGGAAATGGCTTTACCTTTCCTCTTAGAAGAGACATTGTAATTTAAAAAACTGTTGGGTCACAAATTAGCAAGTATATTTGGAAGCTACTTTGAAGGATGTGCACCTAAAAGTGTCACAAGGGAAGAAGAGATTGCGCCCGGTGCCAGTCTGCAATGTTCTTCTGACCAGCTAGGTGCAGAATTCAGGCAAATGTTTCACATCTTTGTAATAGACAAAAGTGAATTTCAGTTTTGGTGGGGTTTTTGGTTTTTTGGTGTGAGGGTTTTTGATTTGGTTTTGGGCTGGGGAGTGCCTCTGTTTTTCTTTCTAAAGTAGCACAGAGAAACCAACTGTTTGGAAAATAATAGTCCACATGATACGGGCAGTGTAATGTCTAATGATTTGAATAATCAAATGAAGAAGTAGAAGAGGGAAGGGTAATTTAGGAATACCTGTGAGAGAGAGGAAAGCGCATTAAAATTAAGTATTTGGAGAAGCTAGAGGAAAGGAAGATGGTTGACATTTGCCTTTCCAAAATTTGCAGTTTAAGATCACTAACTTGAGCTTAGTTATCTTCAGTGCATGATCAGAATAGTCAAGCAATAAGGCTGTGCATCAGACACTTGCTTCTTCAAGAGGAAGAAAATAAATGCAGTTGTGCCATTTTAAGTTGCAAGCTGTTTTAAACAGGAGAGCTGTAGTTTAGATTTTCAGTGCCCAAGCCATCATGAAGAATTAGTGTAATTATTTGAACTACCCTATGGTGATTAAAAAGAAACTGTATTGCTGTGATTTGCTAATAGCAGGTATAGTTGGGTGCAGAAGTGTGGCAGTTATTAAAAGGAAAGAATCATGCTGAAATAGGTGTTAAAAAGACTAGAGATACGGCAGTATTAAAGCAAAGATGTGGCTAAGGCTGGATCCAAACTCTCATTTTTCTCTTTTCTGCCCCCTGCTGACCAGCATTTCATTTCAGCCCTGCATTGGGTCCCTCTTGTCAGCCTTCCAAAACTCGGAGCTGAAGCATTACTAAAATTGCATCCCTGAGGCTGACAACAATCTTGTTGAGGCCTAACCAGCAAGTTGATATTAAGTTGTTTGTAAATAATCTCCTACAGGAACAGTATCTTACTCCTTGTTCCAGGTGAAAGGTCTTGTTGTTTTAAGGGCACATATGCTGCTTGATTTTGTGTTGAAATGCATTTATTGGTGCATTCTTTTGGTATGCTGTGTTTTTCCTTTAAGAAATCATCAGTCTGAGCCCGGTCTTATGTTCACCAACTTATTCTGGTGGTTTATTCTGTGGCTTATTTCCTTATTTGCAGATGTTCCAGGTGATCCAGCCTGAAAGAAGAGTCCTGTATATCCAGGCAAATAATTGTGTGGAGGCAAAGGACTGGATTGATATCCTCACCAAAGTTAGCCAATGCAACAAGAAGCGCCTCACAGTCTACCATCCCTCTGCCTATCTTAATGGCCACTGGCTTTGCTGTAAAGCTACTGCAGATAATACTCCTGGCTGCACACCCTGCACAGGGTAAGGATTGGTAACCTGCTGTTGGTCTAGGTATTGCCAGGGATACGTGCGTCTGCAGCACGACTTGCATGTATGCAGTTACAAAGAAGATCTGCCAGGTGTGCAGGCATCGTGGTATTTTCAAAGGCCATCTTTATTGTCATTTCTGATGCTGTCAGTATCTTGGTCAAAATGTTGCAATTTTTAGAGTTCAAGACATTAATAGGAGTTGGCTGTGGGATAAGATACTTTGGTTCTGATCATATGTCATTAGTAAAAATGTCAGAAATCCCTTCAATGTCCTGTTTGTAAATTCCTGAAACAGTCAGTCATCTGCTTCTAGATTTAATTCTAAACCAATCTTTTTCTAAGGGACCCACTCATCCTCCCTGTTAAATGAAGAGGTGTACTGTCTGGTTCATAGGAAACTGTTTTCATCTAAAATGAGAGAAGCAACAAGTCTGTAGTGGTAGTTAGTCTCAGAATACGCAGCCTGGACAGTTCGGAGTTCAGTGCTTTGGCTCCTCCATCTGGTTATAGCAGACTAATTCACCAAAATGTGTGGATACTGATACAGTCCTCTCTTCCAAGTCAGACTGAAAGCATGCTGGATAAATCTAGGCATAAAGAAGTTTGAACTTTTCTACCTTTTCTTTTGGGAAAAATAGGAAGTTTTAAGCTCCTTTCGATACAATCTGTTGGCTTTCATGAGTACTCACTTTTACTTTCATCCTTGTTAAGTGCTGTTTGTTCCATAACATACTGTTTAGCATATAACTTCTACCTCTCTTCCTGATGCCTTACAGAGGCCTTCCAGCAAATATACAACTGGATATAGATGGAGATAGAGAAACTGAGCGCATCTACTCTCTTTTCAACTTGTATATGCCAAAATTGGAGAAAATGCAAGGTGAGGATGAAAGATGATTGCATCTCCAATACACATAGCAAGGCAAAAATACCTGTGAAGAATTGTATGTTCTAGCTACACCAGCCTTGCAAATCACATCCTAGAACACAGTGGGCATTCTTTAACTTGTTTCCCCTTCTGCTGTCTTGAGGCAGTTGTGTGAATTATTTTTGGTACAGTGTGCAGTCTCACAGTCTGTACAAAGTTCTTTGCATAATAAACAGTTGTTTGAAATACATTCTTAACCACAGCATCCTAAAATAGCATAAGCACAGAGCATTGCTTGGATGCTCTGAATTGACAAATCAGTGTGCACTAGACCAGAAGTTTACTGATCTTGAAATGAAGCAGCAGCAAAGTTGAGGTTTCAGTGGAACATGGTTTTGTGTTACCAGAAGTCATGTGCACATTCTCTGATTCAGATCCCAAGAACAGGCTGGATACAAATGGTTTCCTCAGGAAGGCTCTTTCAGAATTATCAGTGAAAGATGACCTCTTGATGTCTATGAAATGTTGAAAATTGAAGTTTGGGATAGGAAACCCTCAGGAGCTGAGGGGAGCAGAGATGTGACATGAAGGATAAAAGAAAGAAGAGACAGCAGAGGAAGTTAGTACTGGTAGGCATGCCAAGAAAAGTATCCGGTGTACACGGTGCCAGACTTGAAATCCCAATTTAGCACAGGGAGTGGCAGGGAAGCCTTCACTGTGGCACTGATCCTTAAATAGGACTTTATTTTATAATATGAGATAAGCCAGTGGTGTCAAACACACAGATTGGAAAGCACTTTAATCCATTCCTGGCCGCCATGCAATTGCAAACTTAAGATCCTCACCACTTCCGAGCTGTCTGAACCAATGCCCAGCTTTCTCCTGTTCCGAATCTTCACTGCCAGAGCCAGCATCGAGTTTCAGTGTCGGGGAAAAGGACGCAGGTCTGGCACAGACAGCGCGGCAAGGGGAAGGTAACTCGAAAGCTGGGACAGAGACAGCAGTAAAGCTAGAAAGCTAGGGAAAAATAGAGGCAAAGTAAAATACTCTCCCTCCCCTTCTAATGTGTTCTGCCACAATGCAGAAGTAGATCCCATGATGAATGTGTTGCAAATATTCATGTGTAATCAGTGTCCTGATCTCTTAGCCAGGAAGGCTCCTTGGTAGGATGAGAAGGTGGTATGACTTGCCCCTTCTTAGCATATGTCCTTAAGCAGGCAGCCAGCCAGAAGTCATGACGTATTCTGCTTGTGCTTGTTGTATGAACCTTTTAGGGGTGATGTGGTAAAACATCTTCTGTGACTACTTCAGCCTGTAATTGTTTTGAATTCAGTCTGTTGTGCAGTGCTGTACTTGCTGCTTAGCTGCTGCTTAGGGATGGAACCTGTCCTTCTGACAAGTGAATACTTGACTTATGCCGGCCAGCCCGGCAGCACAGTGGCAGAGTTAGGCCTGTGTCAGAGTTCCCAAAGTGTGTGCATGAGGTACTGCTAGTGGTAATTGAGATGAAAGCATTGCCTGTGCAGTAAAGGACAGCTTCGCACCAAGCCAGGAGCAGCTGCCAGGCTTGCTGCCATTTGCTTACGAGACAAGGAGGAGGGAACGGGCACGGGCCAGCCTCTGTGCCTACCAACAGCGCAGCACAAGGACAGGCAACTGCTCCGTCTACTCTTGCTGTTGATGTCAGCCACAGTTCTGTGGTGGTCATACAGAAGCAAACCAAGGAACTGTATGAACCTGGGACTGAGTATTTTTAGTCTGCATGTCTTGCTTTTTTCTCCCTGCCTACCTGATACCTATTCCTGTACTTTTATTTTTTTTCCCCCAGAGGCCTGTGGTAGCAAATCTGTGTATGATGGACCTGAAGAGGAAGAATATTCTACATTCATCATTGATGACCCTAAGGAGACGTATAAAACACTAAAGCTGATTATTGAAGGTGTTGGAACTTTAGAGCAGGAGCATGCTCAATATAAAAGGGATAAATTCAAGAAGACGAAATATGGAAGCCAGTAAGTATAATGGGTTGTCCAAACAGGGGAACAGTCCTCGGAAATGGGTATTTCCCATGCTTATGTTCTGGCCTTTACCATGTTCATGTTCAAAAAATGTCCTGCAAATATATACAAAGTAAGATTGTGATTTAGGATTGATATTACAATGTTTTAAAGGACTGTAAGGAATTTTAAAATGCTTATTGTCTAATACAGTTTTATTCATAAAAACAACTGGGGGGTTTTGTTTTTTGTTTTTTTAATTTTGAACCTGTGTTTGTGAAATGAGCAGTAAGTACCAGAAGATACATGTATTTACTAGCTTCTTTTAGACTGTTGGTTTAAAAATGGGAAGAATGGCTGATACAGCCACATGACTGTATCTTGTGTACGTGTAAATAAAGGAGCATTCTGCACGTGGCTGACAAAAAAGAGAATCAATTCAATCAGCCAGCTCTTCCGGTTCAAGTAAGATGCAGTATTATCATTACAATTCCAACTTTGAATATCAAACTTAGGGAAAAGGTTTTGTCCGTTCACTTTCTGTTCTGACATCTTGTCTTCCTGACAGAAAGTTCTATGTATAGTGCTTTTTTGCTTTTTTTTTCTTTTCTTTTAGAGAACATCCCATTGGTGACAAAAGCTTCCAGACCTACATCAGGCAGCAGTCAGAGATCTCGGCACATTCCATATGAACTGCAAAGGAAATGAGAGGACAGTGCTGAAGGGTCGATCAGCGAAGCTAAACAGCAAAACAAAAGGGAAGCCACACATGTAGCAAAATGTATGGATAAGTGTCAAGCTTACAAACTTTGAGACTTGCTAAATGCATTCTCTTTTCAAGAAACTGTTACAATAGTTGCTATGCACTTTATTCATCTGGTTATTGACAGATGATAAAACTCTGCCTTCTAGGCAGTTGTTGTCATGTGTATTTTTAAATTTGCTTTGGTTTCTTGGAATCTAGTGATCAGTTCAATGATCAAGGTGTGTGGACTTCATCTTGACAACTCCAATGCAATTCCTTACATTTTGGAAACCAAGCATGCTGCTAATATGCAGCATTTTCTAGAATGGTTCTTTGTTACTGTTTTTTGTTCCTGATTAATGTATATTATGTCACACCCCTGCGTGCTCTCTTAGGAAAAGCTTAGTAACAGTTTACTTTTAATGCCTGCATTTAGAAAAGAAGCAGAGAAAAAAACCCAGTGGTGTAATCTCTTGCGTTGTAGCTTTATTCTGAGCAGGCCAAGGAGCAGGCCTTTTGTTTTTACAGCAGCATAATTTTTGCTAAATGTGCACAGTTTTTAATAGAAATTCAGATCTGAATGGTACTCTTGATATTTTTGAGATACAAAGTCATTTCTCCAGACACATTCAGCAAACTGGTTTTGAAGGTGCAATCTCAGCGGTATAATAAAACTGACTCTCATAAATACGAGTAAGAAAGAAATGAACTTCTGTCAAAGCTACATGTCTCTTATGGAGTCCAGTGAATGGTAATCTTCAAAAGTCTGCCAACTGAAAGGCAAGGTAAGCTGCTTTTGATGACCTTTTACCACCACAGCTAGAAGGATGAATAGGATACGAGTCTGGCAGCTGAGACACACCGACTCCCAGGCTCAACAGCCGTCAAGATGGGTTTCTCCGAAAGGATGTTTAAGCACTGGAGTCCATGCTGTCCTAGTACCACTTGCTTTTCTGGAAAATAGATTTCTACTTTTCCAAAAATGTTTTTATATACTTTTTTAAGAGACTTGTTAAAGGATATTTAGTATATTAACACGCATAATGGTAACTTGTTAATATTCTGAGTGTAGTGAAAATGGAATGAGCTGCGTATCTCACTAATATCAACAAAAGTCATTAAGGAGGGGAATAAAGATCTGCTAAATATAAGATATATATTTATGTATGCTGTTTAGTTGTACACCGTAACTTTCCTCTGTATAAGGGTCTGATTTACAAACATCTAGCTTTGTTGGCACAGAAGCCTGCATGATGGACTTTAAACTTCTGTGGGGTAGAAGCTAGTGTTGGTTTTAAGCTGAATTGGAACAGAAAGGATTGAACTATCAGTTTAATGTGAAGGTATCTGTATCTTTGCTTAAAGTGTTACAGAGTAACTCTTAACTGTGTCCTTATTGCATCTGACATGATTTAAGATGGCTGATGTACTTTGAATGCCTCTGGTAGTGATGCTTTTAGGAATGAGGTTTTCTTTTTGTTTGAGTATATAGTAGACCACCTCCTTGTAGATGATAAATGATCTCTTATTCATCTTCACCCAGCAGACTGGGGAAAGGGAAGTAATGAAGCATTGCAGAGATGCATTTTGGATTCCAAGCTTTTAGCTGCCATGAACTGCAATTTTTAACACGTATTTGTAACTTAATATTGTTTATAAAATACTAATGATCTGTAATGTGTGTTCTACTTGCCAATTAAAAGAAATGTTTTATTTCTGAAAACTGTGTGCACATTTGGAGTCTGTTTAGATTCACAGTGGTCACCAGGGGTACCTGCTGGCACAGCATCTGCTGTTCAGAGTTGGACCATGGATGGAGATCCTTGTGAGTGTAAACCAATCTCTGTTGGGGCTACTGAGCTGCAGCCTCGCTCCGCCTCCCATCCCCATCCCTTTTCTTGGGTCAGCATTGCACCCGTGGGACTCTGCAGTGAACCAGATTGGGCACCTGAGCCAGCCACAAACTACTCTTGCAAAGGAAACAGTTATTGCTCAGCTAGATCAGCCTTTTGAACTGGCTCCTTGTGTTATTACACAGCTGTTGCTGCTGCGAGGGATGGGTGAGTCCATGTTGAAAGGACAGGAGGTGAGAGTTGAGAGCGCAGCACTCTGCATGTAGATCAGCTCATAACCATGTGGAACCACCATCCTTATGAATAGGACCTGTTCCATGGCAAAACCTTGGGCAGGCTGAGGTTTATGCAAGTCAGTCTTCTGGAGCTTACCAGTGCTTTCTGGATACTCATGTGGATTAAGTTTTGGCTCTGAGGCGTTGTGTGACAAGCTGCACTTGCTGGTTCTGTTGGGGAGTTTTTGCAGGAAGACTAGGCAACAGACTTTCCAGGATAGAAAGCTGTTGATCAGCTCATTTCAGGAGTGTGTTAGTCTAGCTCGTGTTCAAGGTAACTCCCACTGCCGTATCAGGCGTCTCTGTCACCAGAACACAGATGTGCATTTCTGAGAAGCTTCTGGAGAAGAGCTGCTGCAGGCACACTCTAGCTGAGTGACAGTAGTGGTTTAACAGGTAGACCACACCCAGGAAAGAAAACCAAACTGATGGTGGAAGACACATCACCAGTGTCTTGGTGAAGGTGAACTTGACCACAATTGTGTGGTTTTGCTGAGGAATTGTAAACCTTGTTTTAAAAACGAACAAGGTTTTAAGTAAGATGAGGTAGTAAACTGACACAGGATTTGTAAGAAATGAGCAGAGTTAAATGCAAAATTACTGTAACACCATTCCCAGGTCTGTCTCTTTTCCACTCAGTCTCATTCAGTGTATACAATCGTTTTGTTTTCCTGATAACATGTCTTAGCTTAAGTCAATGGGAAATGTTTGAAAGCTGCTTTTCTTATGGCATAACTTAATGAACAGGGCTGGTGAGGGGTTTGTGTTAAAACTGCACTTCCAATACTTGCTTTGCCTCTGTCTCCTGTCTGTCTGCAGCATATGTTTTCTGATGTTATCTTCAGAAATACTCAGCAAATCATGTCCACAAGATAGATGACTTGATGGGGACACTTGGGACAACATGCCTTATATCTGGAATGGAGAAAATAACATTAAAAACCAAAAAGCATTGACAGGTCAGTTTTCTTTCCTTCTTTCCTCTATCCCAACCTGAAAGGCAAAAAAAATGATTTTTGACACAAAAGAACAAAGAAGCCAGGCTGTTCTCCTGAGACTCCTGATGCCAAAGAAGATCCTTGTGCCTGTTTTCTTCCTCGCTGAACAAGCACACTAGGGCACAGCTGACCTGGCAACAGGACCCCAGAGGCCCTGGTCTGTGTCCATTCCAGTTCAAAGGAGATGGTGCCTCTGGTCAGGCAAATCTTTGTGCATTTTAGAAGAGTTTAGACTGGGAGATGGGGCTGTGAAACTGCACACCCAAAGTCAAGTTTCCTGTTAGAGTTTCCTGCGGCAGTTGACAGGAGTTTAGTTCATAGAAAAATCTTGTGACTTGTGTGCGCATGTTTTTTAGGTGGATGGAGTAGAGATGGAGAGCAGCTGCTGCAGTGATGACAAATCACTACTGGGGCCTTTTCATGCTGTGGGTGTGATGTCTGAAGCTGTGCTGGGATGCAGTCGGTCGGACAGCAGAAGGGACAAGCCTTGCCCATGCCAATGATGTCTCAAAGCTCTGTTGGCACCAGTGGCACTTGGTTCTTCACCTAGTAAGATTATAATGAGGTCTGTATATGGATGAGACAGTTGAAGAACAAAGTTCTTGTCTGGAAAAGTTTCCATGTAAAAATCACCAAATGGAAAAAAAGGTAAGTACAATGTGCCATGGGCATGGCATGCAGTTAATGCAAAGACCACCCAGGGCCCACCACACCCTTACAAGGATCACAGGAGTAAGCGTCAGCGACTGCTCTCTGAGAAGCTATGAGAAACAAGTGAGAACTTCTGCCACGTGAGAAGCTGATGTGGGGCTAAGGTGCCTGGCCATGCGACACAGCTGTCTGAGGCACTTGAACATTGAGGTGGTTCCCAACTCCATCCCTTCTCTGCAATACCCCATGCAGTTTCAAGGAGGTAATTTCAACTTGTAACCCCATAAGCACACTTACAAAGGGCTGTGTGAGCAGCTTGCCTGGATAGCAGGAGAACACGTGAACCCTGCCAGTTCCCATTATTGGCTCCAGGATGCTGCAGGACTATGGCATAGGGCAGCGTGCAGCTGGAGGCTGGGTGGTGCTTGAGATGAAGTTTAACAGCATCTTCCCATGAGCCACCTTCTGTATTCATTACAGCTGGAGACAAAGGCTAGCAGGCTGACTGGAGAAGACATTTCTTTCTGGCTCTGAGCTAATGTCATTAAAACAGTACATGAATTATTCCAGAGGTCAAGTGGGTACTGAGGAAAAGACAGGGTTTTAAGACAGAAGCGCTGTATTTCTACATGTGGAAGATTCTGGATCTGGGCTGTGTAAGAAAAGACTGGAAGAAGCCATCACAGAGCAAATAATTGTTCTAGGTTTCTAAAATAACCTAAGATAAAATAGGGTCCTAGGAGGTTCATCCTGAGTCAGAAACAGCACGCCTAACTTCTGAACAAATCACACATGCTGTTCCGTTTCAATTCCCATTTTCCATCTGCTGCTCCATTTCAGTCACTCTGATTTACCTGAAATGTCCAAATTGTTGGATTTATCATGTTTGCGCAGAGCTATTACTTTTAGCCACAAAGTTGCCTGCTGTGTACAGTCAGTTCCTTTATGACCTCCCAAACTGCAGGCTCCTGCACAGTTTTTCAGGGCTCGTTGCTAACTCCCGCTACCAGGTCAATTCCATTTCCAGAAGGACTTCAGTGTTAGGAAAGCACACCTGATCAACACATGGCTCAGGGTCTGGTGCCATCGTCAGAATTTTGGGTTTTTTGACCACGAGGCGGTTTACACGGCACCGGGCCTTCTGGCAGCAGAGGGAGTGCAACTGTCTCCAAGGGGCAAAAGGATTGTTGCTCATGAGCTCGCAGGCCTCGTTGAGAGGGCTTTAAACTAGATTTGGAGGGGAGAGGGGATAGAACCAGGCTCGCTAGAGATGAGCCTAGGGGTGGCGTGCCAGAGCTGAAATCAATAGCCCAGCTCAAGTGCATCTACACCAATGCACGCAGCATGGGCACCAAACAGGAGGAGCTGGAAGCCATTGTGCAGCAGGACAGCTATGATGTAGTGGCCATCACAGAAACAGGGTGAGATGCTTCTCATGGCTGGAGTGCTGCAATGGATGGCTATAAGCTCTTCCGAAGGGATAGGCAGGGAAGGAGAGGCGGTGGGGTGGCTCTGTATGTTAGGGAGTGTTTTGATTGCATAGAAATCAATGATTGTGAAGACCAAGTCGAGTGCTTATGGGTAAGGATGAGAGGGAAGGCCAATGAGGCAGATATCCTGCTGGGAATCTGCTACAGACCACCCAACCAGGACGAAGAGACAGATGAGACATTCTATAAGCGACTGGCAGAAGTCTCGCGTTCGCTGGCCCTTGTTCTTGTGGGGGACTTCAACCTACCGGACATCTGCTGGAAGTATAACACAGCAGAGAGGAAACAGTCTAGGAAGTTCCTGGAGTGTGTGGAGGATAACTTCCTGACGCAGCTTGTGAGTGAGCCCACCAGGGGAGGTGCCTTACTGGACCTGCTGTTTACAAACAGAGAAGGACTGGTGAGAGGTGTGGTGGTCGGAGGCCGTCTTGGGCTTAGCGACCACGACATGATAGAATTCTCATTTGTGAGTGAAGTAAGGACAGGGGTCAGCAAAACTGCTATCATGGACTTCCGGAGGGCAGACTTCAGCCTGTTCAGGTCACTGGTTGAGAGAGTCCCTTGGGAGACAGTCCTGAAGGACAAAGGGGTCCAGGAAGGCTGGACAGTCTTCAAGAAGGAAATCTTAAAGATGCAGGAGCAGGCAGTCCCCATGTGCCGTAAGAAGAGCTGGCGGGGAAGGCGACCAGCCTGGCTGAACAGGGAGATTTTGCTGGGGCTCAGGGAAAAGAGGAGAGTTTATCACCTCTGGAAGAAGGGGCAGGCAACTCACGAAGAGTACAAGGATCTTGTTAGGTCAAGCAGGGACAAAATGAGAAAGGCAAAAGCCCAGCTAGAGCTCAGTCTGGCCACAGTCGTAAAGGATAACAAAAAAATGTTTTTACAAATATATTAACAACAGAAAGAGAGGCAAGGAGAATCTCCATCCCCTACTGGATATGGCGGGGAACATTGTCTCCAAGGACGAGGACAAGGCTGAGGTACTTAATGCCTTCTTTGCCTCAGTCTTTAATAGCCAGTCCAGGTATCCACAGGGTATTCAGCCCCCTGAGCTGGAAGATGGGGATGGAGAGCACAATGTACTCCTCATAATCCAGGAGGAAGCAGTTAAGGACATGTTAAACCACCTGGACACCCACAAGTCTATGGGGCCTGATGGGATCCACCTGAGAGTACTGAGAGAGCTGGCGGAGGAGCTTGCCAAGCCACTCTCCATCATTTATCAGCAGTCCTGGTTAACAGGGGAGGTCCCAGACGACTGGAGGCTTGCCAATGTGACACCTGTCTACAAGAAAGGCCAGAAGGAGGATCCCGGGAACTACAGGCCTGTCAGCCTGACCTCTGTACCGGGGAAGATCATGGAGTGGTTGGTCTTGAGAGTGCTCACAGGGCATCTGCAGGACAACCAAGGGATCAGGCCCAGCCAGCATGGGTTCATGAAAGGCAGGTCCTGCTTGACCAACCTGATCTCCTTCTATGACCAGGTGACCCGCCTAGTGGATGAGGGAAAGACTGTGGACGTTGTCTACCTGGACTTTAGTAAAGCCTTTGACAGCATCTCCCACAGCATTCTCCTGGAGAAACTGGCGGCTCGTGGCTTAGACAGGTTTACTCTTTGCTGGGTGAGGAACTGGCTGGATGGCCGAGCCCAGAGAGTTGTGGTGAACGGGCGTTAAATCCGGCTGGTGGCCGGTCACAAGTGGTGTTCCCCAGGGCTCTGTTCTGGGGCTGGTCTTGTTCAATGTCTTTATAGATGATCTAGATGAGGGAATTGAGTGCTCCCTCAGTAAGTTTGCAGATGACACCAAGTTGGGTGGGAGTGTTGATCTGCTGGAGAGTAGGGTCCCTCTGCAGAGGGATCTGGACAGGCTGGATCGATGGGCTGAGGTCAACTGTATGAGGTTTAATAAGGCCAAGTGCAGGGTCCTGCACTTGGGTCACAACAACCCCATGCAACGCTACAGGCTTGGGCAGGAGTGGCTGGAGAGCTGCCCAGCGGAAAGGGACCCGGGGGTGCTGGTTGAACAGCCGGCTGAACATGAGCCGGCAGTGTGCCCAGGTGGCCAAGAAGGCCAACAGCATCCTGGCCTGTATCAGAAATAGTGTGGCCAGCAGGAGTAGGGAAGTGATCGTGCCCCTGTACTCGGCACTGGTGAGGCCGCACCTTGAATCCTGTGTTCAGTTTTGGGCCCCTCACTACAAGAAGCACATTGAGGTGCTGGAGCGTGTCCAGAGAAGGGCAACGAAGATGGTGAGGGGTCTGGAGCACAAGTCTTATGAGGAGCGGCTGAGGGAACTGGGGTTGTTCAGCCTGGAGAAGAGGAGGCTGAGGGGAGACCTTATTGCTCTCTACAACTACCTGAAAGGGGGTTGTGGTGAGGTGGGTGTTGGTCTCTTCTCCCAAGTAACCAGCGATAGGATGAGAGGAAATGGCCTCAAGTTGCGCCAGGGAAGGTTTAGACTGGATATTAGGATAAATTTCTTCACTGAGAGAGTGGTCAAGCGTGGAACAGGCTGCCCAGGGAGGTGGTGGAGTCACCATCTCTGGAAGCATTCAAAAAACGTGTGGATGTGGTGCTTCAAGACATGGATTAGGGAACATGGTGGCGCTGGATTAATGGTTGGACTTGATGATCTTGAACGTCCTTTCCAACCTAGTGATTCTGTGATTCTGTTAGTAGGTTTGCCTGCAAAGTTAATGTGGATGTGTTGATTAAAGGCTCACCAGCAGCCTGGGATAAATGTAAAGAATGTTTAAATGATAAAAAGGGAAATTGGCTTTTTACTGGTTTGAAAACGTTGCTGTGCTGAATCTTACCAAAAACATACGCTGGATGTACACAGTTCTCGTTAACATTAAGAGCAAATTCTCTCCACAAGTGTGGGGCCTGAATGGTGTCTGACTAATTTTACTAAATTCACTCACCTTCTTTAACCTCTGTCACAGTTGTCACTGTTGCACTGTCCTACCCTAAACCTGTCAAAATATTTATGTTTTTTATTATTCACTTGAAGCCACAACAAATGTACTGCCTGGATATGGACTCTTAGGTGAAAACAAGTAAGTCTTGATAGAGGTGACAGTGGTGCACGGGGTTGCCATCAGGTACCAGAGGTGTGCATAAATTAATTTATTTGATTAAGAAAGGCACTTTGGTTAAGTGTAGCCATGTATTTCTCTGGGGGTGGAAAGTAAAACTGCAGTCATCATGTTTGTGTAGAGAAATCTGCTGACACAAATAAAGGAAGCAAATTTTATTAATTATAGGGGGGAAAAAAGGGAAGTACTAGATGAAAACAGACACTGTGCACAAAAAGGCCACCCTGAAACACCTTCTGTTTTGCTTTCTTTAACAAGCTTTTCTGTGTTACAGCTCAGCTAATTCCTACTTCTCATCCTTCCAGAAGCCATCCTCTGGCAGCCATGACATCCTATGCCCGTGATGGAAATGACTGGAGAGGCTCACAGCTGAGAAAAGCAACTTTAAAAATAACCAGGCTCATCTGTGATGTCTGGAGATGCAAATGCTTCGCCTCCTGCTGAGCCACGGTGTTATGAGGACAACCCCATGGTATGTTTTCTCTTGTGGTAAAGCCCCCTTAAAGAGATTCCTGCTCCCCCACCCTGGCTGTGATTCAGCATCCTATTAATAGCACTGACGCAATTGAATCAGGGAAATAATTGGGACTTGTTAAAAGAGGCGGAGATTTTGGAAAAACCTGGACCATCCACCTGACCAGGTTTACAGCAGCCTCACAAACACTTGCATCAGCACACCCTGATGAGGTGGGGACAAGCCACCTCAAACGGCTTTGCCACCAGAGCGAATGCATCTCCCAGCTATGCTCTGAATCCATTTGAATCCCACCTCATGCTCCCTATTAAAATCACCGACATGCAGCACTGTCTGTGGCACGACCTTCTTCTGCAGCCCGCATTGCCTGTGTATATGTCCCCTTTGTTGTTTAGGTGACCCGTGTCCCCGTCTTCATCTTTTGCCTTGTCTATGTGTGCAGCCTGGCAGCTCCTCAAGGGTCCTGCTCTTCTTCTAGCCAGAGAACTGGGCAAAACCAGAGAGAAGTTCAGCTTTTCCTGCTGGCACAGTACCATGTTTCCTCAGAATTTACCAAGGAGCTGGAACTGTGCTAGTTCCTCCAGCACCGTCCCCAGCAGCTCTTTGCTGCCATGAATTCCCTTGGTGAAGACTGCCACAGGCTCAAAGGCAGGTTTCACACTTGAAAGCCATACCCGAACCTCGTTTTTCTGAAAAATGTCATCCTTTTTCACTCCAGAGAAGTCACCTTAGCATGATTTCTCTTGAAGATGCCAGGAGGGAGGAATGGTAAGCAAAACGCCCTCGTACAGAGTGGTTTGGAGGGCCCTCTGAGGGCGCTTGACACTGATTCTCAGCAGAAAGGAGCTGCTGCCCAAGTTATTTTGGTGTCGGAAGGAGATGGCCCACGCTTTCACTTTATTTAGAAGTTGTCAGTGCAGAAGATTCTGGCAGGTCTTTGCAGGTAGGTAAGCATCAGCCATAAAAGGAGGAAGGCCTGGAAATCCTCATGGGGGCTGGAGGAAGGCAGGACCCATCTTGCTGGGCTGGAAGGCACCAGGTACACTGGTGTTTGAGAGCCTGCTTGGCTCTTTGGGTGGGACCTGACACAGTCAAGGTAAAGCAAGAGACAAGCGGCCTTGGGCAGGCTCAAGCAGAAAAAAGAGAGCTGGTTTTGCCCACCAGACTCCCAAAGTTGAACGATGCTCCCTTAATCAGGCTGTTCAGTAATTAATTTTCTCTGCCTGTTTCTGCTACCTAAGCATCATTTCCTGCCACAAGAGAGAGCTGTTGGTTTCTGTTGTGTTTCTCAGAGCAGCACCTGGATGAAAACCCTGTGAGCCACCACAGAGCCATGTCTGCATGGACCACCTGCAGCTGCAGTGGTTGTCCATCTGCCCGGAGCCAGCAAGGAGGAGAGTGGGGCACTTCTCCCCTGGCTCCCTGCAGGTGGGTGCTGCAGGACGGGGCTGCTGGGGGTCCCTCCAGGCAAGGTTGCTCTGCCTGGCACAACTTCTTCTGCCAATCCCTCCGTTCCTCCCTCCTTCTAAATGTACAGGCTTGGCCCTGCCCTTCCAAAACTGTCCTCATCTCTTCACAGAATCACAGAATCATTAAGGTTGGAAAGGACCTTCAAGATCATCAAGTCCAACCATCAACCCAACACCACCATGCCCACTAAACCATTTCCTGAAATGCCATGTCCACACGTTTTTTGAATGCTTCCAGTGATGGTGACTCCACCACCTCCCTGGGCAGCCTGTTCCACGCTTGACCACTCTCTCATTAAAGAAATTTTTCCTAATATCTAATCTAAACCTCCCCTGGCGCAACTTGAGGCCATTTCCTCTCATCCTATCGTGAGTTACGTGGGAGAAGAGACCAACACCCACCTCACCTCAACCCCCTTTCAGGTAGTTGTAGAGAGCGATAAGGTCTCCCCTCAGCCTCCTCTTCTCCAGGCTGAACAACCCCAGTTCCCTCAGCCGCTCCTCATAAGACTTGTGCTCCAGACCCCTCACCAGCTTCGTTGCCCTTCTCTGGACACGCTCCAGCACCTCAATGTGCTTCTTGTAGTGAGGGGCCCAAAACTGAACACAGGATTAGAGGTGTGGCCTCACCAATGCCGAGTACAGGGGCATGAACACTTCCCTACTCCTGCTGGCCACACTATTTCTGATACAGACCAGGATGCTGTTGGCCTTCTTGGCCACCTGGGCACACTGCCGGCTCCTATTCAGCCGGCTGTTCAACCAGCACCCCTGGGTCCCTTTCTGCCGGGCAGCTCTCCAGCCTCTCCCCCCCAAGCCTGTAGCGTTGCATGGGGTTGTTGTGACCCAAGTGCAGGACCCGGCACTTGGCCTTATTAAAGGCCCAGATCTGGTGGCTGGGGAGAAGAGATGGGCACAGTCCCTGCTTCCCAGCGCCTTCCTCTTGTTCCATGTGCCAGGCCCAGCCTGCTGCCCCTTCCCGTGTCTCAGACCTCTTGTTCACCACTGCCCTAGTCTTGGTTGCCATTGCTACGTAGACAATCACCAAAAGACTTGGTGTGTAAGGGACCTCTGGGGTCCCCCTCATCCCATCTCCCTCTCAAACAGAGGCTGAGTGTTCAAAAACGGAGATTAGGAGCTTTGAAAGTGCATTAATTGTAAGTGCGTTTTCTTTTGCAGGGGATGGGGAATGATGTTCCGCTGAATATGTTCATATACAACTCTTACAGCACTGTTTGAGTGTTATTTAACCAGGCAATTTCTGATGTCTCATTGACATCCACAGGAAGCAAGATCTGTATTCCAAATTAATTCAGTAACAGCCATAAGACAAAGAAGATAGGATCTGTCCCTCCGAATGTAGATGTCCACCATGTAGATGCTTACATTTCACTTAGTTACTCAACCTCCTTTAATAGTTGGGGAAAAGAGAGAGGCCCCTCTAGAGCATAATTCACAATTTTAGATGTCTACCTAGAATGAAACTAATCAAACCCTAAAAATTTGCGGTTCCCTTCTGTTGACCGCAAGGAACATGGCATTCCAGTGAGTGAGCTTACAGTAAAGACATCTAAAGCTGGTGAGATGAACCCCACCCAGGGTGACAGGAGAGGAGCCCAGCGGCTGTGATGTGCATTGTCACTCTACTTTACTTTACGCACCCTCATTTTGCAGCAGTGATTTCCTTGCAAGCCCTGGTTCTCCTCAGCAGGGTTTTTTTCTCTTGCCTTGGGTGCCACAGGGAAGGCTCAGGCCACTAGGTGGGAGTGCTCTCATGCAGGATCCGTCCCACAGCACTGCTCAGCACCCGCTGTTCTGCAATGACCCCAACCAGGGGAAACTCATGAGCACTTTTCTGTGAGCACCCGGCGCTGGCTCTGTGCATTGCTGACTCAGCTGGTGCCACACGATTGACCCAGGTGGGGTGCGGGCGTGCCGTGGGTTCCCATGTCTTGCCAGAACATGCTCTGCAGGATTGTACTGGCTTTTTTTCTTCTGCCTCCTGCGGCAGGACAGGACGGACACCTGGTTAAGTACAAAGCTGGAGCTGCTCCGACAGCGCCTGGTGCACTGTGAAGGCTGCCAGGGCAAAGTGTCCCCTCCCGAACAGGCAGAGTGTGTCTGAGCAGATGGGTTCAAGCTGTGTCTGGTGTGTCCATAGTGGTTTTAACTGGGCACTTGGTACTGGAAAAAAGGATATTGCTGCTTGGCAGAGGGCAGCCAGAGATGAGAAAGGTAAATCCCTTGCTGCCTCAGCACTGTCAAACGGATCAAAACGGCGAGGGTGGCTATTCTCATGTGGTATCGCTTAGATCTAGTGCTCCCAAGCAGCAATGAATTTCCTGGCTATTGCTTTCGGTTTACTTTGTACTTATTGTTGTATTGCATGGGTGTGATATTGATCTTATTTTAAGAATCTCTGCTCCCCCGATTTGCCTGTTCTGTTCTCTTTTCCGGCCTGGGAAGGGAAACCCACTTGACTGGGTGAGCTGCACATCCTTATTCTTAAACTCGTGCTGGAAAACAACTGTGTATTTAACTTGCCAGTGCCATGAGCAATTCCTGTGGTGTGGATCACAGCTTGGGAACCGCAGACCTAGAGCTGGCCCCATGGTCATTTCTGGGGCAGTTGGGAAGAAAACCCAAGGCCACAGGGCCTTACAGCATTAGTACCGTAACAACCACATCCATCTTAGAGCTGGCCCAAAGGGCTTATGTTCTGAAAATAGATCTGAAAAAAAAAAGTCTAAAAAATGTGAAGGATACTGGCATTCTTGAATTTGGGAGCGGGGCTACCCTCCTGTTGTTTTTGCAAGCACTAGCAAAACAAGAATAATACTATATTTGATCAGCCTTGTGAAATATGATCAGGCGAAGACTTCTTTAGAGCCCCTCGGCTGCCTGACCAAGAACAACCATAAAGCGCTTCCTTCGGATGGAGTAAGCATCCCTTGTGCGTTGCTGTTTCTTTTGCAGGGGTCAGGTGGGGTTGGTAGCAGTGCAGAGTCCTTAGCAGAGAGCTGCTGGCAAACCACCTCTGCCTCTTCCCTAGCATCCAGGCCCCAGAGGAGCTGGGCTGTCTCCCAGGCTGGGTGAGGCCGGAGAAGCAGGAGAGAGAAGGAGCAGTGCTAAATGGGTTCTCAGCTGGTCCTTGTCAGCTCTCAGCAGCCTCAGGAGCTGCTCAGATCTTGGTCTGGGGAGGGATCTAGATCTCAGCTGGACAGGGATGAGGCATGCCAGAGACCTAAGGACAGGGGATGTGTCCCCTCCAGGGTACCATGCATTCAGACCTCTTCCCCGCTGCACCTTAACCCAAACCTGACCTCCCCCAGCCCCTTCTGCTGTCACCATCCTCCCGTGGCATTGGGGGTAGCTGTTGGCAGCCTTCCTGGGAGGAGCAGATCCTGCTCCCCACACGCTACCAGCCAGCACTGGCAGGACTGTGTGGGCCCGGGGAGCTTGCCGAAGGGAGATGTGCCCCGCTGACGCTGGCGAGGCTGTAACCTGTGGCCGTGGGGCACCTCTCCAGGGCGCATCCTGGAAGATATAAATCACGCCAGCTGCCTGGCTTTGCCCCCTGCTCTGTGCAGATCTGCTGAGTTCTTTTTGTTTGCACTGCATGATGATCTGCAGATATCCCTTCTTAAGAAATGTTTGCCTGAGTTTCGAGCCAAGGCTGGGACCTGGGAGCAGAGCACTTCGCAGCCAGCCCCTTCTCTGTGGCACCGCTGAACGGCAGCATTTTGTGCCCTTCGCCTGGTCAGACACAGAGATAGGGCTGGCAGGAGCTGTGTGCTTGTGGCACAGGCTGCTTTCTGCTACGTTGCCAGAGACTAGATGTTTTATGCACTGGCTAGCTGAGATGTCTGTCTCCAGATGCTGGAGCATCTCATCCTTGGCTATGAGGGCTGACAAGGACCAGCTGAGAAGCAGATGCTAATTAAAACAGAAAAGCAGAGCTTCAGCCTGGTTTGTTCCTGTGTCCAGATCGCCTTACACAGAGGACTAACACCCATTATATGATGCTGTGGTTGGTTCAGGGGGAGGCTGTGATCTCTAATGCTTATTTCTAAAGGGCTACGCTGAAGCCATGATCCCTTTCCTTCAACATGGAGCTTTGTGCTTAGGTGAATACCTGCTCTCACCCCTGTCTGCTACTTAGGCTCTGCTGCTGATCTGTCTTGCACCCATTTTCTGTGGCCTAAATTTAACTTGCTCTTTCATCAGAGTCCTGCTTTCATAATGCAAAGCAGTGGTTTTGGTGGGCAGGTCTGGGGGCAATGCAGAAAGTGCGTTCATCTTGCACCAGTGAAGTGGGAGTGCGCTCGGACTGCTGTTCTCAAAATGCATCTGTTGCAAATGCAAAAGCCTATGAGAGGAAGAAGAAACCAGTGTTAAATACAATATTCTTTCTTCTGTTCTGTTTCTCTTCTAAGAGGCACAGGTGAGATGACGCTGGAAGATTTCCACTCAACAGAACGTAAAGAGGCCCCTTCCCACTAATGAGAGCTGTGTGTTACCATGCATGTTTTCAAAAGCTGGGGAAGGCACTGCTGGGCTAAAACTTCACAGAAAAATTTTCCCTGAACAAGAACTTCTCTGAGTTTGGCAACTGAAAAAGATGAGAAGGACAGGCGCAAATTCATCTGTGAGAAACCTGCTAGAGGTTAAATCTTCGCCCTTGCTGCTCTCCAACCGGTGCTTCTTCCATGGGTGAGTGAGAGCAGAGTTGCGTACTCTAGGAGTGGATCAATTTTTGCTTTAAGCACTCAGCGTAACGCACGAGATAAACCACCTCTTCCTCAGGCAGTGAGAGCCGCACACCCAAACAGTCACCATCCAGATATACTTTAGACTCCTCTGCGATAGCTAGGCTTTCTGCTAGTCTAGGGCTCCCTAATGGAGGGCTTCGCCTCACTCAGTGATCTGGAAGGTGGCTCTGAGAGACTTTTTTGATACAGTGAGTGTATGAAACATGTACATCAGCCCAAGAGTCACACACGCTTTCTCTTGTTAAATGGGTTTTAAAAGCTTGACCTCCAGGGTTTTGAACTATCAGCAAACAAAATGAGACTTAGATTCAGTTTTGAGGGCTTGGTGATGATGCTTTGCCCTGAGTCCCTCCAGCATCTAGGGGACATGACTTCAGTGCCCCTGATGACCTGTGGAGTCAGGTGAGGTAAGTCACTGGAGCTGCTCATCGTTCAGTTCCCTTGGACCAGAGAGGGCACAGCATCCTGCTCAGCTTTTCTTGATGAGAGGAAGGCCCATGTGGTCTTAAATCCTTTCAAATCCTACTGAAACTAAGAGTTGATATCTTAACCTGGAAAATAACACCCCAAAAGCCTGCTCAGCATGGGACAGCAGTCTACAAACTTCTCTGTTGCCCACTCCATATTGAGAGCCACTGATCCTACAAACCCTCTGGTCAATGTGAGCTTGTGTTTGGAAACCTCTGTTCTGGAACGTGCAAAAAATCGTCACAGACTCCATCGCTGCCACTGTTAGACTAAGTTCAGTAGAGCCACATGCAGGAGAATTGCTTGATGGGGGACATTTATCTACCCTTATCACACATCTGCATTCAATGATGCTTGCTCATTGCCACTGATGTCTGCACTTGGTATCTATCAACAGCACTGAATGGAGCTGTTGCAGTATTTTAACTAGAGGACTGTTTTTCACCGAGATATTTGGAGGATTAGAAGGAACTAGAGTGTGAAACTTTCGTCTGTCAGCTGGCCCTTCAGTGAGGGGAATCTGAAGACACCGTATCTGTCGAGTAAGAATTATGAAAGAAATGAGAAAGCTGCCTTCCTCCAAAGCCTCCCAGCAAGCCTTCACGCAGACAGGCTGCCAGAAGGCTGAAGAGCCTGAGCAGGGCTGACCCCTGAGGGCTGCCACTTAGTCCTCAGTGGTGTAGGGCTATCTGCAGCTCAGCTGCTCCAGCTTAGACTGAGACATCCAAAAAATATTCCAAAGTCACCATAGTTTTCCCTCCCATAGGTCTTGCCTCCACATCAGCAGTCCTGTGGTGTTTGTTGGAACGACGAGTCACTTTCCATCTTACAAAGCATGAGGCTTGCCCCTGAGCAGTCGATAGGCTGGGTAAAATTCCCCTTTTCCCCCATCATTCTCTAGTAACATTTTCCCGTCTCTGCCCTGTCTCCATTAAAAGGGACTGACATGTTTTCTTCCAAGTTACCAGTGTACATCTGCCATCAGCTTCCCAAGTTCATGGGAAGTTTTGCTGTATTCCTCAAAAGCACAACACTACCTGTTGCTGCAACCAAATCAGTCACTGCTGTTGTCAAACCAATTGTACATCAGATACATCATCAACAAATATTGGGCAATGCTCATAGTGCCTCTGGAAGTGCTGCACAGGGAAGTAAATCTAGTCAGACCTCAGCACAGCCTATGTCCCTAGAAGCTCTGGAGAGCATAATTTCCTTCTCCTGATGTAAATACCTTCCAGGGCTGAAGAACTTCATCTGATGTTTATGCAGCCTCCTTAAAATGCTAAGGGTAATGTCGCTTTAATTGCCTTTGAATAGGTCTCATCAACCTTGCAGCTGCAGATGGAATGAGCTTTTCATCAAACAGACTTTCTTTTTCTATTCTTTTCCCTGAGATAATTTTTACTGGAGGAAATATATCATTTACAGCAATGGGTTTGCAGGGGGCCAGCAAGGCGTCTCTGCAAGCTGGATTTCTTCACCCTCTTCTGACCAACTGATTTGCTTGGCAACAGCACACAAAAACAATGCGGAGAGGCCGCCTTGGAGGGAAGTGGATGTCCTGTAGGCCATTATCTGATATTTTCCAGACAATGTTTCTGTCTGGCAGCAAACTGCACTCTCCTCAAATTCTTCAACATCTTCAAAAGGCAGATAATATAATTGGACCTGGTTGTGCAAGAACAGATTTGCCAATTCTTCCCTGTTTCTACCTATTTCTTCACAAACTTAACCAAACCCCACATTAACCCTTTTGGCTACAGCCTGAAACTAGAAGCTCCCATTCAGTTCCCCATTCAACCTTGTAAAATTTTTTTAGAGCCCCTGCTTTCCACTTCGTCAGCTTCTGAGTCTGTCCAGCTTTCTTTGTTCATCCTCTGTCCCCTGGGGAGCTGTGCAGTGGGGCAGGCTGTAGGTAGCACTGGTAGAGTCAGCATTCACCAGCACTCGCCAGACACCCAGAGACACCCTGGGAAAGGGCGTGATGTAAGCACGATCAATGAAATGCTGATTCTCATGTAAGACATTGGAAAGATCATAGAGGTGGAAAAATGTCCAAGAGAGGTAGGCATAGCCTGACTCATCGCCAAACTGAATTAGCACAGTGGTTAACCTGACCTCTTAATCTGGTCAATGTAGGATGACAAGGCAGCTCATGCCTCCAGAAGTGCTACTTGTAAAATTGAGACAGATTAGCTTTGGGTTTTGCTGTAAATAGCTCAACAATTTTCCAGGCAGAAAACTACTTTGCCCTCCTATTTCTTTTTCAATCTTTTATTTCTTCTGCAAGTGACAGACGGGGTTTCTCTTACCACTGGTGTGAGAGACTCTTGCTACAGGAGTCTCTTACTACTATTCCAAGTACATCCAATGTCTCCAGCTGCAGGCGCTATTGGGTTTTTTTTGGTGAGGGGAGATTTAAAAGGTGCAAGGTTCACAAAGTACTTCTGTCACATATAAAGGTTCTGCTTGTTCCTCCCCTGTTACCTGGGCCCTGTCTCAGACGGGGAGCTCTTTGGCACAGGGACCACTTCTGAACTCTGTTGCCCAGCTCCCTGCAGGAGAGGCCACAGTGGTGCAGCCACCACGGCTGGCTGGCACTGCAGATGGCCCCTACGAATGCCACACCTTATCTTGGGGAAGATGAAGTTAAAGAACCAGACATAAAGAAACTGCTCAAGGCCTCTCAATAAATTGCCAGCAGAGGCCTGATTATTTTGTTCTTTTCCCCACTGGATGCCACCTGTCCTCTCTTCCCTTCAACACTACCTGGAAAAAGATCAAGCACCAAAACACACTAGAAGAGACTTATGACTTGGAAAATTGATCTGGCCTGGAAACCTCTCCTTCCCATTCACCAGCTTGTTTCCAGCCCTGCTGCAGAATTTTTCTAGGCTGCTAAACAAAAGAAGACCAGGGACCCATTGTGAGGCCACTGCCTCTTACCTGCCCTGTGTTGGGCAGGTTTAAGCCATGCTGGTTGTGTTTGCACTGTATAACACTTGGCCTGGGTCTCCTCTGAAGCACAGGTGGTTCCTCTTTGGCCCAAAGACATATTTTTGTTTTGCTGTCTCCTTTCGGTGCAAAGGGCCAGAAATAATGTGAGGCTCCATAGTGCAGCCCCCTGGCAGGGTACTTTGTAGCCAGACACCAAAGGGGGGGCTTGTGTCCCTCCCCATTCAGTGCTCCTGTGAGCTAACTGCAGTTGCTGCAAAGAGGTGCAAAGCCTGTGGCAGCTGGAGAGTTGAAGTCTGCAGAGCGAAGCCTGATGTAGCTCCCCACTGACTGCGGCTGGCTGGAACTCCTCCGGGAGCGGCAGTCCTCTCTCCTTCATCAAACTAGGTGAGACCCCTGTCAAGAAAGCTTCTCTGGCGGGAGGCAGACGAGGTAATGCTTGTCCAGCTCGTGCACAAGAAATTAGCTCTGTTTGCCAGAAGCTCCTCCAGTGGTTCTGTAAAAGAGTAGAGCAGCATATTGCAAAACGAGCCTCATGCGCACCATATTGGACCTGATACAATGCAAGATTTTGGGGTCCCAGTGACAGAGACACCTCAGGTATTTATGAGAAAAAAATAGTCACCCTTTGGGAGAAGGGTGTGTTGAGACCAACCTTCTGTCTTCCTGCTGCTTCCCTGTGGAGATGAGATGCACACATCTCGTTAGCTGAACTGACCTAGAGTGCGACCCCACCAAGGGCCAGAGCCCAGTATCTGTAACACATTGTTTGAAACGATTTTTCGTAAGGTTTTGCTTACCAGCATACAGGAGCTAGGTGATGGCCGGGGGACACACACGACAAAACTGTGTGTCAGTATACTCTACCATCATCCTCGGAGCTGAATTGCAGAACTATTCCTCCTCTGACGGACTCCGATTTTTCTATCCATCGGTCTTCTGACCGATGTCAAGAATACACGGTAGTTCGGGCCTGTCACCAGCGCTAACAGCACTCTGCCCTCCTAAGCATCCCTCCCAGCGGAGGCACAGGGAAGGAGATATTATGGATGGAAACAGGCCTGGGGACAAGGTGCCAACCTCTTTGAAATTTGTTGCTCTTGACAAGTGGCAAGCCAGCGCTTCTGTTTGACAAGAGCTTTGTGGTGTGTCCCAAAAGCAGGTGACAGCCCTGGAGATGTTTTCCCCAAGCTGGAGGCTGCTGGGAAAGGGGAGGATCCGTGAAGGCTAAGGAAGGGTCACCTCTCAGCTGAACATAAACGGAGGCTTATTCAGCTGAGGAAGGCTCCTCCCCTCCCTGTTTTGGGACTCGAAGAAGCATTCAGTGACTTACAGGAAAATTTACTCAATGTCCCAGCGCTGCTGGGGACACAGGGTTTCCAAGAATCCCACAAGCTCGTGTGAGAGGCACCGAGCCACTGCCTGGCAGGAGAGGTGCTGGCTCTGCTCATCTACGCAACCAGTGAGATGGGGGAGCCCAGCCAAAGTACTTTTTTGGCATGTTTTTCTTTAAAACAAAACACTCAGGAATATAAATTTAAACTGACAAGGTTAAGTCACTAGAAAGCCCCATGGAAGAGGCTTGGTATTGCTCATGTGGGAGCTCTCAGCTGACGTGATGTAGACAGTTTCAATCTTCTGAAAGGATGGGTTTAATGTTAGCTTGACTTCTTTTTTGTGGTGTCGATGCAAAGAGACACAGTAACTGTACTGCTTTTGCACAACGGCAAAATTCCAGCAGCCTCAGCTTAAGAAAATAAAACATTAAAGTAAATAAGAGCTAGTTGCTCTTGGTATAAAAAAAAATAAAAATTAAATACTCAAGATATTAGAGCTGAGAACAGAGCTTTCCTGTTTTCTCCTATTTATCTGCTTTGATGTGCTCATAGCTACTGAAACAATGGAGAAAGCAGGGAATAATAAAACTGATTAACTGCAGAAGCAAGTGTAGATCAACTGGCAGTTATGACATTTCTCCAATATCACTGCGCTTTGTAATAAATCTGGGTCTCTGAGGATCCCATGACTGAAGAATGCACTCAGCATTTACCATGATAGTGTGTGTAAGCAAGTTGTTTGAATGTGCAAATATCCCTCTGTATCCCACTGTCTGCCAGCAGGTCCCCATTGCATACCTACACCAAGTGACAGTCAAAACAAATTAGGTGTGGTATTGCATGCAAAAAAAGAAAAAGAAAAAAAAAAAGAAAAAAAAGCCCGCAGGATAAATTCTATGATTCTATGATTCTATTTATTCTGTAATTCTATGATTCTATTCTATAAAGCACGCAGGATAAACAGCCAGAAATAAAAACTGTATGTTCTCTGGCACTGCTTGCCAATGTTTCATGTGTCTCCTACTCCTAAACATTTCCCCATGGCAGTGTGGGTTCCCTGTATTTGTTTACTTCCATGAACAATAGCTTGCCTTTCCTTAGCTGTCTTTCAGGAACTCTTTAAAGACAGTCATCCTCTGGAAACCACCATCCTCCGGAAGAGACCTGTTGTGACGAGAGCCACGGTGCAGCGCGACCCAGGCTGCAATGCTGCAGAATAAAGGGGTCTCACCCATGGGACCTGGAAATGCTATTTTTCAAGAATGTTCCAGCTGTTATATGCACCAGCAACCTGCAGAGAAGAAAGAAAATAGCTTTTAAGTACCTTTCCTGATTTCTTTTGCAAATCAGATAAAAGCTGATGTCCCGAGTTAGGGGCATGACTGGAGGAGCCAGGCTGTGTGGGTGAGACCCCAGCGACTGCAGAGACTCCCCTCATTACGTTCCCTGCCCCTGCTGTGATGAGCTTACGTATGATGCTGCCCTAGGACAGCCCCAGCCGGACCCCACATCTTCAAGCCCGTGCTGCGGTGGGGACGTACTTTCTCACAGTCCAACAATGTTACGCTACATTGCGCTGGACCAGCGGGGTCTTTGGTGCTTTGGATGAAGATCAGTGGGTGACTGTCCTGCTTTTCTCCTTTGGGATTTTACATCAGCGAAACTCCCTCTCCAAGCTGCTGATACTAGGACAGCTGTTTGGGCGGCTGCCCCTGCAATCCTGAATGAGGAAAACCCTTCTGAGAGCCTCCGGCTTGCTCTGTGGGAACACCCCTCGCACATCAGCTCAGGTCAAGGCGTGGTCCTGTTAGCATCAAATTTGGCATGCTGGATGGTGTGACCTTCTTCCCCTGGGCATTACACTTCATGCGCGTGACGATCAGTCTGAGATGTTTCCCCAGCTCATGGCTCAACTACCCAGTTCATTGTAGATATTCAAAACCAGGTCAGATTTCACAGCCTGACTCCGAAATGCTGCCATCCCATCAGGTAGTAGTCCGACGTTAACTACTTGATTATCCCTTCCAGTCTTTGTAGATATTTCTTTGGAAAGCTCACAGAGACCATCCTGAAAGAAAACGTGGTGGGGTGTATGAACTCAAGCCAAAACAGAACAGAATAGAGTGGGAATGACAGACCGAGCCTAGAAAATGCAACAAAGATCGAGGGACCTGCACACTAATGAAAAATTGAACATCCAGAGTTGTTTCAGCCACAAGAACGCAAGGAGTGAGACGGACTGGCACATTAAATAATGTACAGAATATAAGGAAAACACATCAGTTAGCTTTTGTCCAAGTACATTAGGGTACCCAAGACAGATGATATTTGAAGAGCACTGTATTTTTAGGAGGATAAAGTATAAAACCTATTGATGCAACAGCTTCTACTGATGGCAGCCTTGTCAGACACAGTGCCAAGTCTCTCTTTCACCGTACTTCTATTTATCATCCACCGCTGCTTTATATTTTATCCTTTTACCAGATGTTCACTGCATACCTTACTCACAGACGCTTACGGTATTATGAGCTGCCTCATTGCACTCCCTTGTTGAATCTCCATCCCGCCTGTGCATCCCAACTGGTTTCAAACTTCCAGAGCTTCAGGGTCTTTCCTCCATCCCCGCTGGCATGATGCCTCGCCTTGGTCCTCAGCAGATGCCTCAGGACCCAGGAGGCCCTTGGCTCTTCCATGTGTGTTTGTCTGAATTGGAGGCACCCAAAGCGAGTAGGAGGTTCGAAACAGAAGGGATGGTTCTTCTGCTTAGTGCCTGGCTCAGAAATAGCGTTGGGCTGGTTGGACCTTGCTTCGACATTTCAACTGTTCTGACCTTCCTGTGCCCAAAGACAGCTTGGATATCCAGCCCCCACTTGCCTTCACGCTAACTCCAGTATGCCTTTCCCAGAGCCTCCAGTACAAAACCTCCCCTGGTTCAGTAATTCCTTCGGCCTCCCTCTCCTTGGGAGAGGAGGTGCCATTGACAAGGACTTTTGTCAGCTTTCACGTGAGGGGTACTCTTGTAGATGGCCTGTTCTTCAGCCTACTGATGTCTCTGAAGTTTCAAACTACTTCTTTGGGTATTTCTCAATAGAGTATTTTCAAACTACTGCCCAGTTTGAAAGCTATTGCTCTACTCATTATTCCAAATACTGTGATGGTTAAGGGGATGCAGATGATGCAAAGGAGTTTGTGAACCAGAGGCACTTCAGTCACAGACAAAGCTCAAAATCTGCAGGTCTGAAGAGAGAAAACGCTCCAAGCAAACCTCTCCCCTTCTTTCCTGTGCCTGGACTGTCAGTGCTGTAAGGTCTAATGTCCATCTGGGCACATCTGGCTCTGCTCTTTCTACTCAGTCCCCTGGTTCCTACTGCGCATGAGATTTCCTCCCAGGTTTGTGGAGATCTGGCCTGGAAATGTTTCTGGTCTGGTCTCCTCTGCTAGAGGGCCTCCAGGGCAGATTCGGATACCCCGTTAGCAGAGCTGGTTTCTCAACTTCAGCCCCTTCTGTGAGAGCAGCTGGGAAAATTGTTTCCCTACATTGGAGGCAGGCAGCTGCCCTGGGGTCAGTGCTGGTAGCCACTGAAATTTAAGCCACTCGATGAGACCATTAAGCTGAGGCCATTTTTCCTCCTTTTCAAACTCTCTGTTCTGTTGAAGGAGAGAAGCAAGGATTCCCCTGAGATTGCCTTGTTCCCAGCAGAGATGGAAAACACCGATTCAGACCATTTCAAAGATCCTAATAGTTTCCACGTAGAGGAACTCCCCTCTGGATTAGAAAGTCAGTGGTCACAGGAGCAAGGTCTCCATGTTGCCCACATCCCATTGACTGGCTCAGCTGGTTTCCTTCAGGGTCAGTGCAGGAGGCTGCAGCCCTGCCAGGGGCTCAGTGCTGGGTTTTTGTCTGTGCGAGTTCCTGAAGGTTGGTCGGGCAGGAGCCCTCAGCATAGCTGCGTGTCTTCATACGCACATCAGGTATGAAAGAAACACTGAAAATAAGAAGGCCATGTTTGCAGCATGTAAATGCATTTATATCTTCAGCCATTGTCTTGAGAAAAGACACTAGCCATCAGCAGGTTTTATCAGGAGCAAGCTGTCTTCTGTGAAAAATTTTGGTTTTCTTTCCCCAGTTCCGTTACTAGATACAATACTTACTTAGCAAAATTCCCTCCATACCTGTGGGTTGGCAGCTGCGGTAGACTATGTTCCCCTCCATCTGCATGGCTGTTGGGTCATTCAGCAGGTTTCAAGTCTGAACCCTTTTTAAAAAAAACATGCAACGCAGCTGATTTCCTCTGGGCTACAATAAGAGAAGTGTCTAAAAAGAGGCATCCTTCCAAATGCGTATTTTTGATGTTACCATCAGTTTTGTTTTTCTGGTTAGTTTCTGTTTAGCAGCTCTTCTCCTTACCATGTTCAATAGAAACATGCTAACTACGCAGCACTTCCTCAGCACCAGACATTCATAATAAGCCTGCCTTAAGACACTTCGTTAATTCTCAGATGAAGCCCAAGAGAGCAGCCTGTGAGGATCACTCGTGGAAAGCACCTTCGTGATCATGTGCGCCATGTATGTGGCACCATCACGGGTGCCTGGCAGAGCCACATAAATGAACGCTGGAGCCAAACCCTCTCGGTGACCAGGTGAAGCGGTGCCACGTGGATGTGAAAATAAGGAAGAGTTTTAGGCAATGTAACTGTTATCCCTCTCCCTACAGGAAAACTGGAGCTGGTGCATCTTCTGGCCTAGGCTGGAGAAAGCCCAAAGGGAAGAGGAGCATCTCCATCTCCCCGGTCCCACGCCGCACGCTGTCACCTCGCTCCTTTTACCACCCTGTGTGTTAAAAGGAGCGGTTGGTTTGAGTTTAGACTTCGTTCAGCAAGAAAATGATCTTTTGTCAGGAAAGGCCTTTCTGTCTGTCACGCTGGTCATGAATCATCCCGGCCGGTTTGTGTGCTTCTGGGGCAGAAAGGCAGCCGAAGGCTGCGCGCAGCGCACCGCTGAAAGGCGCTGTTTATAACTGCAGGAAAACAGAGTTCATAACGTGCTCTAGGCTCTGTGTGCCAGCTGATTATTTTTGCAGAACACAATATTATTTCCCGCTGAGGACAGAGCTGCTTTTTTGTCTCTCTTTCCACCTTGTGTTAATCGTGCCGTGTTGTGTTGCACCCTCTCGGCTCTCTGGCCTGTCCTCTTAGGTTCATTTTGTCCCTCCTGACAGAGGGACCAGGTTTGTGGCCTGGAGTATTTATTTGCAGCACTCTGATAGCTGTGGTTTTCTAATATCTGTACTGGTCTTGGGAGGAGCGGAAAAACTAATACCTATGGGGTGAAATCATGGCTCGGTGGAAGGCAACGGCAGCATTCCTGCCGGCTTCGCTATGGCCAGAATTTCACCCCGGGACTGCCTGGGGAACTAAATACCTTCACTGTCTCCTCTAAGGGCCTGCCGCGCCGCCGAACCAGGAGCCCACAGAAACGCGCGTCAGCTGCTGCCTCCACACCCCCCCATGAGAAGGAAAAAAGAGGCCTGGTGGCTGCTCCAGGACAGATTGGTCCCCAGTTTAAACCCTCAGCTATTGCTTTTGTTTCTCCTCGTCCCCTAATTCGTTATACCAACAGTGAAGCTAACGAAGCTGGGCTGGTGCCACTCCGGCTGGGACCCTCCAGTTGGTCACACTGACACGGAGCTGCTGGGCATGGAGCCGGGCCCGCAAAACAGCCTATGAGCGTTTTCGTTCCGCCTCACTGAACGTGCGACCGGGAGGGTGCATCTGCCGAGCCCTGCTGCCCAAGTTGCTTTTTGCAGAGCTGTGTCTTCTCAAGAAGCTCCCACACGCCAGAGCCTGTAGTCCTGCGCGCGGCTGGGAGCCTGGCTTAGCTAAGCCTGTGAACCCTGGGGGCAGCACCGAGCCTCTGCCCGCAGCCCCGGCCCCCGTGTGTCTCCCCAGGAGCCGGGCTGCGTGCCAGTGGTCCATAGAATCATGGAATGGTTTGAGTTGGAAGGGAGCTTTAAAGGTCATCTGGTCCAACCCCACTGCAATGACCAGGGACATCTTCAACTAGAGCAGGCTGCTCAGAGCCCCATCCAACCTGACTTTGAATGTTGCCGGGGATGGGGCATCTACCACCTCTCTGGACAACCTGTGCCAGTGTTTCACCTCCCTCATCCCGCTCAGCTCAGGTCTACAGCAGGTCAGGTTTTGGCCTCAGTGGCTGGGTACACCTCCCAGTGTGGTACATGATAGCCAAGTCTTCATCGTCTTCATCCCCTTCACCTGGGACAGTTCTTATGAACATAAATCAAAGAACAGTTTGGGACATCTGATACACCTTCTAGTTGGCTAGTTTAGTATTTTTGGTAAGATTATAGCTATTCACCATCTTGTAGGATACAGTTTCATGGTCAGCTCAAGCAAGTTTGCATGGCTGTTGAAGGCACTATTAAATTACTGTGGTACACTGGGATTGCATCCACCACATCCATAAAGTTTATTACCCCAGCTTCAAATGACAGCAGTTGCATTTTCTCTTCTGTTTATCCTTGCATTGTGCAGCTCCAGACATCCCATCCGTCGCAGCAATTTTGACGTCTACTGCAAAAGTCAGGATTTCATCCTTGCTTGTGGCACTGATGAGAATAAGGAGTGCTCACAAACAGGCTGTATTTTTGCAATGCCACTGAAGGGCCAGTCCCGCCAAAACAGATTTTCCTCTCCTGGACCTGGGGCTTGTGAGGCTGAACATCGAAGTCAGGCAAGGGACATGCTCTGACTGAAAGCTAGGTCTACCAAAACCACAAAAAGGTGAGTAGTCCCAGCAGCACAGGGCAGAGGCAAAGAGGGGAATGAGATGGCTCCTGTCAGCAGCAGCCCACGCTTAGATCAATTTAAAGCAATTAGGAAACTTCATCTTCTGTGGTAAACAGTCTGGGGTTTTATCACAAAAGAGATTATTTAGGAACAGGGGCCTGTCCATGCCCAGGACCAGGTGATGCCCAGCCATCCCTGCAGCTGCAGGTTAGGGCCAACACTCGTGGCTTCACTTCACACACCCATGGCTCTTGGCTGGCAGGTCCTCTGTGTGGACTCACCTGCAAAGCCACCTTTAACTGTACAGGGCACTTGGGCACTTACTGCTGGAGAATGGCTTTAGTTGGCACCTGAAACATGTGCACAAGCTCAGTGCCTAAACCAGGCCCACTGCGTCCCATCCTTTCCTACCATGCTTTCTTCAGCAGATGTCTTCTTACAGCAGCCTCAGAGCACCGAGACACGGTGAGGTAGGAAATGGCTGCGTGGCTCTCTCCACTGGAAAACGTGAGGTTAAATACTGCAAGCTCTTGGCCACAGCAAGCCAGAGAGTCCTCTGGGACTGATCCTGCCCTCACTGAAGTCAATGGGAACTTTGTCTGATTTTTCTGGCTGTTATGAGTTATTGTCTAAATTATTGCATCATTCTGGGATTGAATTTAGCATGTCCATAAAGAGTTTATTACCCTGTGCTGGACTGACAGCAATCATATTTTCTATTCTGTTTATTATTACACTGGTAGACTTTTAAAATTATAACCTGACATCTCTTGCATACAGGGACTTCTGGACAATCATTACCACGAAGTTAGGATTTCAGCCATATTTTTAGCACTGCGGATGGGAAGGACAATCACAAATCGCAGTTCAAGTCTTACCATTTAAGACTCTACTGACCTGCACCTTGTCTACTCAAGTAACATGGAAAGCAGAGATTCGCGTATAACCAGTTGATCCCACTGGCTGGTATCAAAGTGGGAACCACATGGGAAAGATGCTACTCACGGGGCAGGTACCTGACTGGTTTGTGACCCGACTTTGGAGTTCGGCATTTTTCTCATCTTCACCATTTTCCAGAAATGAAGCATAAGGAGCAGGAGGTCTCATGCCCAGGACTTCCAATCCCTATATAGAAAAATGTCATGAAAAATGAGATGCAGATATTTACCTCTCTCCTGTGCTCTTGCTGACAGTTCTCACCTGTGCTCCTTTAACCTCTGCAGGCCCCACTGAAGGCCTGATCCAAAAACCTCTGTGGGATGATTCAGGGGGATTTCACTTTGAAAAAGGTTCCTAGAAAGCATGTAACCTCCTTGGAAAGACTATGTAGAAATCCATCATTTTATCTGAATGAGCTTATCCCACTGGGCTGGTGGCCCATGCTGGGCAGGACCCAGAAGCAGAGCACCTCCTGAGCCTGTGAATCTCCCATACAGTACCTCTGCTTGTGGATATTTAATTTTTGTGTTATTTGCTCATATTTTGGCATTGCTGCAAAAACTTTCCTGGCCTTTGAAATGTGAAGGTGTGTACCGCACAAACAATAAATCAATAATCTAAGTTGAGACTCGTCATGAGGAAGGCTTGTCTGCAATTGCCTCCTGGCAACCATTTAAATTAACTTCTTTTAACACTTCTGTCATTGCTCTTTACGGAGTCCAGAAAAATGCATGTGAACAGAAGAAAGTGCCGCCTTCAGCAACTTCACACCCAACGTTACCTCTGTGTGTCGGGAAGGCTTGTCACGAAAAGGCAAGCACCAGCAGCAGATACCTGCTTCCCTTGTGCTCGACATCGCTTGGAAGCGTTTTGTGGCTTCAAAGCTAAGGCCTGGAAGGCTGACAAGAGAAAGATAACCCTCGGAGTGAGTTATTTATGAGACGCCTACTCTGGGGGAAGGGCACGCAGGAACACGGGTTGAAGTGACTACGCCAAGGGCATCAGCCTATGTTTTCCTCAACTGATCCCCAGCTCTTCTGTCCCTGGCCCACAAAGTCTCCTGGAGCCCCTGCACCTCCGAAGGTCCAGTGCCTTTCAGTGTGGTGTAGGCAGCAGGAGATGCGTGCGTGTATGTTTTTGTGCATGTGTCCTTCCAACCTCAGCAAGACCTTCAGTTTGCACTCGTTTTGTCTCGGCATGGCCAGCCCTGCCTCCCGTGCCCCACTTGCACACCTCGCTGCCATGGCTCCTGACAGCTGGTTTCAGTGGCCAGGCCAGGAGGGGGCATACCCTGGAGCCATTGCCGTCAACCCAATGCCTCCCACCCATGTCTAGCTGGCAGCAGTGGCAAGACTTGTGGGGGACATTGCTGCTCACCCGCATGTCCAGGTGCACCTCAGGGATGCCAGTAGTTTGACTTTGTAATTTGGAATGTTGCTCACCGCTTGGGACCTCAGAGGTTGCTGCCCCTGATCCCAAGAAGCACCAGGCATCAAGGGGAGTGGGTGACATAAGAACCAGGTGGGCATCAGTCCCTTGCTGGATACCCCTTTCCTGGTGGATCAGTGCTCACAGCATCAAGCATGGCACAGGTGGAGAAGGAGCAAGCATCCAGATGTAGCAAAAAAGGATGTTTCCTGACAGAAATAAAGCTCAGGCTCAGCAAATGTATTCTGATTTTCAGTTTCTGTGGTTATGGACAAAGTTTCTTCCCATGATCACATCAGCTCAAGCATGCAAGTCTTTCCAGGAAGGGGTTCATGCTGAAATTTTTGGCTCCTTCAAAGAGAAAGCTGGTTGGATTCAAGCTCCCCCAGGACAGAATAGCTTTTGTATACGGTATTTCAAATCAAAATTGCTGCTTTTCACCCCACTTCGCAGTTGAATCTGGCAGGCATCTACCAGATCTTCAGCCTTTTGAGCCTTGTTCCTTTAAAAATCAAGCTCACCACAGTCAAGTAAATACTCATTCAAACTGCACTTCAGTGAGTTGCAAAATAAGTGAAGTTGTGGAAAGAAAACCTCGAGCACAAAAAGCATTTGAGTACAAGAAAGTTTCCAAAAGTCTCCTACAACAGGATGAGCCAAAATGGAAAATTGCAACGTAGTTTTCTGTTGACCCCCCCCAAGCTCAGTACTGTTTGAGCCACAGGTTATAATCTGTCCCATCTTCACTGCTGAAAAAGAAAATAAAGCATTCTAAGAGAGTTTTAAAATAGCTCAAGTGTGACTCAAATCCAGCAAAAGCTTGTCATTTTAAGCTTAAAGAAAATGTTTTATCCTTAATTTGCCCTGAAATGTTCAAATCCACAAAATGAGGTGCTATTCACACCACAAGCCCGGCATGACTCTTCTGGGCCAGGGCAGAAGCAGATCCAGGTTTCCATGGGTGGAGGCAGGGACCAGCATTTCGTGTCTTCAGTGTCTGCGCGGAGGCCAAGGGGAAGCGTGAAGGGAGCAATCCGCGGTTGCACCTCTGTCGGCGAGACGCTGAGGGCAGCGGGGCAGGGACGGCAGCGGTGCATGGATCAGGCATATTCCCCAGCCTCGTGCTGCCCCCCACCTTCTTTTCAGGAACCGTGGGCAGCCCACCCTGCGAGGCTCTCTGTGGATTTGCACGGCTGTTGGGACAGGATTAATTTCTCCCATTAGCTTTACCTTTCACTTCTTCTTTTCTCAGTACCTTAGAAAGAATAGTGCTAATGTCTTTACTCACTTCTCTCTCCTTTTTTTTTTTTTTTTGAGTGTAAATTCTTTCTTTTCTCCTCCTTTCCTCTCCTCTTGAACGCAAATAAACCCTCTCTTTGCTGCAGCAACGTTCACTGCTGGCTCTTTGCTACACTTCAGCGTGGTGTCACGCAAACCCCAAGGGGCAGGTGACAGCACCTATTCTGCAGATGTAGGGCCAGGTGTGTGCCTGAAGGACACCCTGGTGTGGCTTCATGATGCAATTAAGCTATAACCTCTCCCTCTCTGTCTAGAAGCTATATGGTGATGAAAGGAGGCACCTTAATGCCCTCTGTAGTCCCCAGCCATTTGAACACCCTTCTTTCACTCATCTCCTGCCACATGCCAGCAGTGGTGTTAGAAGCGCTGGTGCTGGCACTAAAGAAAGGGGGAAATCCCGTATGGCCAGAGGTAAAGGAGCAGGTAAGGGGCTGTCTTTTGGCCGCGTGTGGACTTCGGCTGGCCTGAGGCAGCCCTGGCAGGGCAGCACAGGTGAGGGCAGAGCTATAGCTCTGCGGTGCCCCAGATAGCCAGAGGAGCTCCTTCCCCAGCACCCCACTTCCACGGATGTCATGGGTGATATGGTGGAGACGGACACCAGGAGGAAATCTGGCTGTAGCCTCAGCGCTGTGTGGACAGCGTCTCCCCACAGCACCCTTGGCTGCCTTCGCAGCCATCACAGTGTAGCTGTTTTAAACCAGGACGTCTGCAGTCCACTGGCAGAAAATTGGATGAAGTGCTAATTTCAGAAACAGGAAGATATTTAAGAAATTATGATTCTTTTCCCTCCCAAGTGAGTATCAGTGTTTGGAATAGCTGTGGGAAGGCGAGCTGTAAACATCCCCCAAGCAGCCTGGCACAAGGTGAGCAGAGGGACATAGAGGCGACAGCTGTGATGCTCTGGTTAGCAAACGTGGCTAATCACTCTCATATTTTCCCTCCAGGCATAGACAGCCCAGAGATTCCCATAAAGACTCTGTTTTACAGTCTCCCTGAAGGGTAATTAGCAGCAATAAAAATATTTTTGAAATTGCTGGCTGGTTAATAGCGTGCAGAACATAGGAGAGCTTTGAGTCCCAGCATCGGCTATGAAATGCCTCCAAACCCATGAGCAGTCCAAAACAAAAGCTTGTGTTTCACCTCTCCATCATACAGCAGCAGCAGTCTGGGACATGCAGGGGAGGTGTTGCTTCAGGCAGGACAGAAACATAAAACCCAAATATTGTGCTTAACCACTATCTAAGCAAAAGAAAAAGAAATCTCCCTTGTGGAAACGGAATTGAGAGCTGTGCTCCTACGCAGGGATGGCTGGAGCCAGCAGGAGACAGTCGTTTTGCATCTTCACTGACTTGAGGAGATTTGCACGGGGAAGCAGCTCAGTGTGATAGTGTTTTACTGATCAAGCCAGTGTCCTCTCCTGAACCCCACAACTGCCTCATCGTGTCCAAATTTCAAAGTGTTCCTGCTCTCCTCAGAGGTTCCTTCAATGAGCCAGAAGGGAAAGGCTTGAATGGGGTGTGAGCAGAAGGATGTGCCATGGGCTCTCTGCTGACCCGTATGGCTTGCAAAGCTCCCAGCCAACCTACAGCCCCACGCCTCTGCTGCTCGGGACTCACCGCCGTCAGCTCTTGGGGACAGCACATTTTTGCTTCCAGACGGATCGAAAGAAAGAGCAAAAGGAAGCTCCGTGAACTACACAGTAACCAGAGGTCTGGGGCTGGCAGAAACAAACGTGCAAGAGTCAAAAAAAGACAGGGCAAGTGGTGATCCCACCTGAACTCCAGGTATGCCCTTCTTATTGCCCTTTCCAGTGGATTTTGGGCCCCACACCTGGCAAAGCAGACAGCTTTGAAACTGCTTCCTACATGTTATAGACAGCACATTACCGTTGTCACCCTGACAGTGGAGGTGACTGTAGTATGCAAGTGCTGCGACTGATAGTGAAACAGACTTTATTTTTAAAGGGTTACACCAAAATCTTTGCCCTATAATGATGTTTTAAACTAAAAAAATGTTTTAAAATAGGTACATTAACAGTTGGACATGACCAATACATTAGTATTTGTTAATTGGGAGTTGGTAGGCTGGTCACTCATACATCCTCTGGAATCAAAGTCCATGTGAGAAATCACTAGAGTGGTACAATAATAGTCTTCTCCTATAAATCAACTGGAGCATCACATAATGTGATTACAGACCTTTTGCTCTGGATACTTCTTTATTACATTGTTCTTCACATCTGTTAATGTCATACATATATGGAAAAAAGAGGTTTCAATGTACAAAGGTTGTAAATTTTTGTAATTTGAGGATGCAAATTTTCTGAGATTAGAAAATATTTGTCCATAAAATCATCATCAAAATAATCTTCCTTTCACTAACAGTTATCTCATTGTAAAACTGACTTCTGGAATGGCTCAGAAGGTCATTGTGAATCTTTTAATAAGATAATATACATAAACATGCAGTCTTGAGTACCTGCATGTGTCCTGTATGAATAAAAGACTTCATTTAATTCCTTCCATTAGTGGCAAGAGCTAGTTTTAAAAAGGCAGCTTTTTTTTAACCTGGTCTATTAATAGTATTCAATATTAAATTACCCTCAAAGACTGCAAAATTGTAGAGGAGATTTTTTTTCCAGAGCAGATACAATGCCTGAGTAGTTTTCACAACAGTGCTGTGGATGAAAATAAATTTCCACAAGGAAAATATTTAGACAAATGAATTAGTCTGAGTTACTTGGCTTAAATTCCAAAATATTATTCTTACTCAAGCACTTTAAGAGCTTTGATGGGTTTCTGGTTGGCATTAAATGCAAAACATCAAATAGGTTGTAAATGAAACTGCATGGAACAGGTTTTCATTGTTGCCTGCAAGGCTGACACCTTTCTTTGGTTCATTATTGGCAAGATTTGCTTCTACAGAGACATATATGACAGCAGATCAAGTCTTGCTTTACTGAGCTGACACTATGCCGTCTAGGTATAACAAACATATTTCACATGTTTGGGGTTTAAATTGTTTCTAGTCCTACCCTGTGCTGGCACTGGAAGAGGCTAGACCTGACACTGGAGAGAAAGAGCTTTCCTTGGGACCACCAAGAGTGTGTCCACCACTGTCCCTTGCACAGTGCATAACCACCGATGCTGCAAGGTTATGGGGTCTGTGGCAAGGATATTGGGGATTTAAGGACCCTGAGGAGCCCTTAGCAGCCAGGCAGCTTTAGACACTCAAATAAAGACATGCTCTGAGCTCTCTTCTCCCTCCTTTCTGCTGCTTTCCAGCCAAGCGTGCACATAAAAGGGCTAATGCAGTGTGCAAGAGCATTTGGGGAAATCAAATGTCTGTTTGATGAGGGATCAAAACATAATAAATGGCGGTAGGTCAAGAAGAGTTGCCAGAAGGACCCAAGAACACACTGTTACTAAATACAAACCACCACCAAATCTCTGCAGTGGCTGGTATGCTCATATGACAAGGAAGTAGTTGCTACTTGGCAATATCAGAGCTTGGAAGCTATCGGACGATGACCTATTTTTCCAAAGGCATTTCTCATCAAGGGGTGCAAGCCATTCTCATAAAGCTAATAGCTGTAGGCCAGCTCAGAGTCCTGGGACCCAGATCTCACTCTAGTTCCTTGTGATTGTAACGTGAAAGAACAAAGGGCTATATCCTGCCATTGATACTTTTTCAGGCCTCTTAATGGACTTAGCTTGGAGACCCAGATATAGATCAATGGCAGGATACGGTCATAATGACCCAAACTGAGCTAAAAGAATGGTGTCTTCCTATTTCAGCTTAATATGACATAGCACTTGTACGTAACGGAGACCAGATTTTTCTTTTGAACAAGTAAGTTGTCAAAGTATCTGTTGCATCCTAATGAAAGAATGCTTGAATAGCAAATCCCAAACTCAACACTTCAACAAATCTAGCGACTTTGTTATACTATACCACACTGAGAATTCTCTGCAGATCCTTTTAGTCCAGCCTTTGCAGGTATAGTATCTTGACTGAGACCACAGCTGGAGTGTTACCAGCTTATGGAAGATGATGCTTCTCCACAGCACTTGGTAGGAGCTTTGCCATGTCTTTCAGTTCATGCAGGCCAACATCTCTGTGCTGAATTTGTATATGAGAGCTCACTAGTTATCTATCAAGTCACTGAATATTAAACCCTTTTTTATAGTGTGTCCATTATTGTGTGGATCAGTGAAAAAATCAGCTACAGAGGTTTCAGCTGAACAATATTTTTAGAAGCTAGCTTATTCTTCTACCAGTGGTTATTAGTCCAAACAATTCATGACAGCTTAATTTCTCTTTAAACTTTTTCTCCCTCACAGTTGGAGGTAGCATTTCAAAATATCTGGAAGGGTGCTATTTGTTTTTCTTCCCAAAATCTCCACAAAGACGTTGTGGATAACCGCAAGAGTATCATCCACATTCCTTTATGGTAGTACATGGGGATATGATTTATTCAAAACCAGAGTGCACTTTAAACACGCGCCAAGCCAAAGTGCGCCGAGTCCCAGAACAGAGCCCTGGAGAATCCACCTAGACTGTTGACAAACCTGGCTCGGAAAAGCAAGCAACCTCTATGCTGTCCAAGAGTAACAGGGTACATGACAGTGCTGCTAAAAACCTAGGAGGCTAACGCGAACCAACTGGGCCATCTGGGGCTGTTTAGCTGTTCTTGCTGTGTGATACCATAACTTGGCGTGAAGGGCTGGAGCCTCCAGCAAAATCAGACATGACAAAATCTTCTGAGCTGAGTCAGAAACAATAATCATTCTTTTCACTGCAAAGAAGCAGAAATCACTGACTTTTGCATATCTGAGAGCGGTCTGTCAGATAGGAGTGGCTGGGCAGCAGTGTCTTCTGCCTGCTGATCACCCTGAAAACATGAAAAGGCTGAGAAAAGAAAGGCTCATTAGGCTTTACTGCACAGTAAACATTTACAGCCAGAGCATTGGTTCTTCTTCCTGCAAATGAGGCCACATTACATCTACAATGAGAGCCAGCTACTGAAGTCAGGATTGGGTCCTCTCCTCCTGTGCTGCTCTTGAGGCATGCAGTGACCCTTTTGTGCAGGTCTGCCCTCTCCCAGGAGAAGCTGGCAAAGATCAAGTAGCCCTGAGATGAAATATGTAATATTGTAATTTTTCAGTCTTTTCCTTTTATTGAGGCAAACTGTGAACTGGGAAGAGTCTTTCAGTGTGTGTTTTGGAGAGAAATAACTATTCCTCCTGCTTGCTGGGATGAGACAAACTGTCTCCTGGTGCTACTACTGGTGTGACACAGAGAAATGGGGAGCAGGAATCCAGCTGCCGTAGCTACAGATCAATAGGTGGGCACCTGGGGCAAGCTCCCCCCACCAGCGGCACCGCATAACCCGAAATATCGGTGGCATTAGCAGGGATGGAAACATGGGGACTAGATGCCCAGCATGATGCAATCTCCAGCACATGAGATGTCAGTTCCTGTAAACTGGGTCTGCCACAATGGTCTGTGCCTGAGGGAATAATGATGTTTGAGATTATGCAATGAGGTAGCCTGAGGTAAAGCTGAACATGCTTTTTACTGGGTTGCTAAAAGATAAGGGTTGAGGACCTCAGGAGAAAGCAGAGCGGAGCTAAACTCTTGCACGGTCAGCTGTGCGTAGCTGGCAGCTGCCACCCGGGAGGAACGTGAGTAGAGTAACACCATCCTACGCGATATCCCTTGTGCTTGTAACAACCTCTACCTTATTGTGGATCAGCTGAGCAAACCTAAATCTTCCTTTATATACGGCTTCTCTAATACTTTTGTGAATGCCCCCTGTAAACACTGCCCCATAAACAGTGTCATCTGAGGATCATTTCTGTAGTAGATTTAAAAGTAGGTGAGCACAGGATAACTTGTGGAAAGAGTAGACGGCACTGCGACTCAGAAGAGGTGTAGGTCCTGCCCCAGCCTCTCCAAGAAGTTGCTTCTCTGCTGCCTCACACCTTGTGAGGATGCCAACTTCCCCATCACCCGGGGCGTAGGGGTGATACTCTGGTTTGGTAACATTTTTACCCTCACTTTGTGGGATGCACATAACCACCCGCAGTGCAAGACAACGATGCCTCAAGCCATTTTGGTTTTCGTATTTTTTTTGCAGTTGACATCCTCGTGTCACAAAGCCCCAGGCTTGCATAGGCTGAACTGTGCAAAAATTCAAGCAGTGACCAAAACGTTGTGACAGGGCTGTTTGGTGGTGGTGGAGGGGAAAACAAGAATGTGCGATTCTGTGATTGCTGAGACAGACATGTTCTTGCAGACACAGTTTGCTTTTGAATTTGAGGAGTTATTGAGAAATTTAGCCAGGATGGAAAGTAATAAGAGGAAAAAAAATTCCCAGAAGGAACCCATATTGGTTCTGAGCAGGCGAGTCAACAAAGTCTGGTTTGTTGTGGGTTTTTTTGTTCGGTGACCATCTGCATTTTACTGCAATAACCCCAGCCACTGTCCCAGCCTTTGCACTCTCTGTTCATTGATTTTGTTTTGGTTTTTATGGCTATGCTTATTGCCTGTCCCATATAAAATTGAATTCATATGGCATTATTTCCAAAAAAAGAAAAACACAAAGCCCAAGAAGAGTGAAGAGAACTATAACTCTAAAATCAAAACAGCCAAAGGAATATTCCTGAGTCTTTCCCAAGACCCCCAAACTCTTCCCAGTTTCTTCCCATGTCACCTGTACCTGCTCGTGTCACCCTGCCAGATGTGCTGCCCAACACCTTGCACGTGCTGGTTGCTGCAACATGAAGTTGGTAAGGATGGAGATCTCTCTGGTTTCCCTTTCACAACAGCTTTTATTTGAATTTTTCTCCTTTACATGGCTGCTGATTTTGAAAGCATGTGATACCTTTGAAATTGCTACCTGCAGTCTTGTCTAACTGAAATTGGTAAGGGTTGTACATGCCAAAATCTGTTTGAACGGAGGTTAGAGACAGACAGGCATTATGGCTGCACAGGTCACACTGCATTTGGAAACCAGGCTAATATTTACTTCAATATTTGTGCTTATAATAGCTTTTGTCTTTAAATAACTGCTGTTCCAGTACTCTGTTTTCTTTGGCTGCTTTAATTATAGCGTTGCAGATTTTTCTTCCCCTTGCTTGACTCCTTCGCTTACTATACTTTGCTGGATTTTCTCAAGCATGCAGGAGTGTGTTAGCTGCAAAATCACCATCTATTGAATGAGAAATGAGCCTTCATTTGTAAACTTGTCGCATCATTAAGGGCTGAACTGTAGGCTACATGCAGAGCTGGACTGCTGCAGGTTTACTCAGAGAAGGCAGATTTCTCCTTAGAGCTCTTCGGTACAGGGATGTGCATCTGACACCACGAGCAGAAAATGCAACTGGCCAAATCAAACCACATCTGCTTGCACCTAAGTGGCGCAGTTCCTGCAAAGTGAATGTGATCCAAACGGAGCTGGAGAAGGGTGATCGTTGAGAGGCCACGACCTATTGCTTTTCTGCACAGAGAAGTGAAGAGTGTAATTATCACGCTCAGTGCTGCGGATGCACCACCAAGACAGATGCAGACTGAAAAGAAAAGGTTTCCCCCTTAACTGCCATGAAATCTCTGGGACAGGATCAAATTTTGAGATCAAAATCTGCACTCAGCCTTAAGAACTGGAAATTAATGCCAGGTGAAATCCCAGAGGAATAAGCCCCAAAAGAAAGTCTTGGAAAGCAGCAAAATCAAGGGGCATCTAGACACGGTGCAGAAGCAAGTGACTCAGGTACAACATTTTAAAGTACTGTGGTAGCAGAAATAACGAGTCAGACATGCTTGCCCAAGAATTGGGATGTAGCTCCCCTCCTCTGTGAAATGACTCTGCAGCAACAGGTCCAGTTGAGGCACTTCATGATTAGACTGGGCTGACTGAGAAAGCAGCTAAAAAGAGTCACCTGTGGTGACAGGGCTCGCCAACATAAATTTTGGGGCAAGACCATCATCAGAATATGCAAGGTGGTTAAACGGCAGCAGTGGGAGGAGCAGCTGCTATTTAAACACCACAAAAGCTAGTAAAGAAAAGCAATGACTTTTACCTGTGACCCAGCTGGGTTTCCTCTCTGATAAGGAGACACAACTGCACCTCCGAAATGGAGTCTGACACCCGGACCCAGAGGGGTCTGGTGAAACTCCTCCCAGTGCAGCCCTTCAGGTGATGGGATGTTGTCCCAACAAGCCCACAGCTGAAGAAATTTAAAGCAGAACAATTTCTGTGGTAGCCAGGAAGATGGGCAGAAGGAGAACCTGGATGGTCTTCCCAATCTGTAATTATTGTCCTAACATCATGTGGAAGGATAGTCTCACAATATAAATTTTATGGTGCCAGTTTCAGCCAAAATATGTGTTGCAGGTTCTTCTCTTTTGGAGGCATGAAACAACTTCTGTTTATAAATTCCTCTGACATTGCAGCATTGTTGCCAGGACTGAAGGTGATTTCTGCTGACATACCCAGTTAAGTCATCCTGGACCATATTTGTTGTATTTCTGGGATCAGTGGTTTAGCTTCTTTCCCTCTGGCTAGGGAGAAAGAAGCGTGTGCTGCTCTTCCTGTGTCTTGTACAGCAAATAATCATGAAATTAGCCATGCAGCACTTCAGACACATGCATGGCACACAGGCATCACAGGCAAAGCACTGTCTTGCCAAATATTGCAATACAGAGGAGTGAACTATCTTGGATTCCCAGAACTTAAATACTGCGTGTTTCAGCAGGGCACTGAACTGCAGGATGAAATGAAAACATGGCCATTAACACAACATCCTCCATGCACACAACAGAGCTCACTGTTTTCTTTAAAAAGCCACATCAAAGCATTCAAAGGAAATTAAGGGTTTTGGATCCCTAACTGCCATGAATATGCCATGAAAACAGTTGCTGTGGAGACTGTGGATGCTCAGCTCTTCCAGAGAAGCAGGACTTGGAGTTCTTCACAGCTAAACTAAAGAGGGCCACGTACCAAGGCCATGGAGCACTGAAGGCCTCATGCCACATTTGTGCTGCTTCTAGGTCAGGTCAGGTTTATGCCGCAAAGAGCCGTGCAGAGCAGTCCAAAACAGAGCTAATCATGAAGTGTGCAAGCCATCAGGTGTCCAGGGCTCTAGCTGACTCCCCAGCCTTTTTCTCTTGAGCAGAATAAATGCTAGTCCCATAACATCTCTAGCTGAAGTTTCCAAAAGTGAGAAGCTAAAACCACAAGAACTTCTCAGGGAAAAAAAAAAAAAAAAAAAGAGGTGTTGGTGCTTATAGAGTTTTTAAGAGTACAGGAGTCTTCACACTTGACAGCAGGGGTAGAGCTAAACAGGACTTGCCATTGAGGCCTCAAAGCTGGCCATGTGTTTCATTTGTGGACGTGCCTTTTCGTTCAAATGGAATTTGAACAGTGTTTTGCACCGAGTGATTTCCAGAAAAACTTGTTCTTCAGCCTGCTGGAATTCTAAAGGAGATATTTGCCTAGCTTGTCCACATGAGTGTCTCTTGTAACGTTTGATCCCTCAGAGAACAATCATGGATGAAATCGCAAAAAATGTTGTGCAACTCTGTTTTTCTCAATTAGGACCTTGGAAATAACAAATATATTGGAATGTGTTTTCACTTTTTTCACTTCCCTTCTTTATTTGACCTCCTATCAAGAAGAAATAATATATTCTTCTTCTGGAATAGGAGCCGTCAGCCAATATATTGGCACATCTGAGAAACGTACAGGCTTACTTCAAAACAACATCTTCTTTTGGAAAGGAAATTGAACTGAATTTCTTAAGTCATTGGCCAACCATGCAATGACAGGACAAGAGTTTGTCCTGCTTTTCACCAGATCTCTGCAGTCCTCAACTGACCGGAGCCCTTTCAGAGCGCTCCCCTTTGATGGCTCTGTGGGTTACAGCATCCCCGTCCCTGCGCTCCAGCAAAGCCGGGCCTCCACTCCAGCTCCCAGCAAACCTCCTTTCACAGCCTCCCTGACCACTGAGAGCCCTGTACCTCCACCAGCCCCTTGCCCTCCTAGCGCCCACGCACGGACCACGCACCAGCTTTGGGAATCCTTGGAGAACCAGCCCTCCTCCCACCCAGCCCTTTCCTACAGCTGGGATCTGCTGCCGCCACCGTGAACCCCAGAGCCCGTGTGGCCCGTGGCCACAGGCAGACACCCCCACGGGTGGGAGTAGCCCCCCCACCTGCCTCCATCGCAGCCACACCACTGGGTTGCTGCGCCTGCAGTCTTCTCCTCACCGCCAAGTTTGCTGAGAGCAAGAAGGCCAGGAAAAGGGGTACAGCCAAAGACTCCTCTGACGGCTGCTTGCACCTTCTCCTAGCAGGCGTTTCACGGCTCCCGCTCCCACCTGAGTGGATTGCTCCACGCGAGAGCACCGTTTGAGGCAACAGCGAGCCCCTCCTTGGGTGGCTTGGCAAGCTCACCATCTTCACAGCCCCCACCCCCAAACACAGGCACACCGGCCCCCTCGGGTCTGTGTAAAACACCCCCCGTGCTGCATTCACCTTCTCCTACCGGCAGCACGCCATTTCAGGCCTCCGCTTCCCTCCCCGCTTTCCTCTTGCCGCTGCGGCAACTTGTCCCCCGCCCCGAAGGGCAGGAAGAAATAGACCACCGGGACGTTCGGACCGTCACGGGCAGGTTCCATGCTCGTCTGCAAGGGCGCGCAGGCCGTCGCTGCTGAGGGCTGTCAGGAATGGCCGCGGAGAGAGACGAGGGCTGGAAAGGAGGTGGGGGGCCATGTCTAGACAAGCAATTGATTATGGTGTTTGGCTTGCTGGTTCTGCAGTTGTCTTCCTAAAGGCCTGGCAGGACTCTGTACCGGGGTTTTTAAAAAGTCAGAGAGGCCATATTGAGCCTGGTTTTCCCAACGCTCAGTTTGCTGTTAAAAACATCACCAAATAACAAATCATTTAATCTTCTGTGGAGTCTCCTCCTCCTTCCATTAAAAACCTACCCTCCACACACCGCGGTCTGCTGCTTAATGATCAAACTGGGAAAATGTTCATGTTGTTAATATTATTTTTTTTCTGTTGAATAGTGGAATAGAAACAGTGCCTGGGTAAGGTAAGAATTTAAAATAAATCTGAATAGGCTGAATACAGCCAACACACTCATAGACCCCTGGGTTCTCAGGAAAGACAATTTCGTCATCAGCCTGATCTCTGAACAGGCAAAATCCTGCCCACAGTTCATCACAGGGCTATTTTGAAAATAGTGACTGCTTCTTGAGAAACCCGTGTGCTAGCAGAAGAAAATGCAGGTGAAATAACCAAGAGAAGAACCACAAGCTGCCTGTTTGCACAATTCATCCACACTAATCAGCCTCTCGATTTGCCCAGCGTATGGCAGCTGATGTAACTGCCCTGAAATCCTCTATAGATGTAATTGAAACCTGCTGCTAAACTGGGATTTTCTTACCGAGTGCTTGCTCAGTGTAACTGTGAAGTTTCAAAATTTTGCAAGTGCTCTTAATGACTTGTCTTGTATGCTAAATAAAATGATGAAAAACTGGCTTTCTCCTCAGGTTTGTTGTTTTTGTAATGACTCCAGTAACTACCACATCACTGACTATCTCTTAATGTGCTTGCACAGGCATGAAAATTTATGATAAACAGATGGGTTTCGAGAAAAAGTACAACGGCAGTAGGTCAGCCTTGTCTTTCCATGTTCAGCTGCATGCTTTTTTATTATTATCCTCTATATGCTTTTTTCCAACCACCCAGCCCTGTGTTCCTAAAGAAACTTCGAACCATGCAAGTGTAGCAAGTCACCTAAATAGGAATATTATATTCCTATTATATCCTATGTCATGATATTACATGACTTAGTAAGCTCTGACTCAGAGATTTATGCTCTTTTTCAGTTACTTCATTGCCACTAGCTGCTGTTGAAGGAGCCAAAATGAATACAAATTATTATGGTTTGAAATAACAAAAAGGAAAGTTCTTTTTCATGACTTAAATATCTATTTTAGGTTCATTTTCTAAGATATTATTCCCATTTATTTTCAGACAGAGAATGTCATGTTTATTTTACTTTTGTTAAGTCAAATGAATGGGCTAGACTCACTTGCTACCAAGGGGGCTATTTAGTACTACCATGAGTCCCATTACAATCAGAAATAAGCTTGAAGTGACCTGTAGAAGGGAGCACTTTGGTGTACACTAAAACACTGTATCCTGCTGACTCTGATGCACGTGAGCAGGCTACGTCCCTTTTCAGGGGTACAAAATACATATTACACTGGCTGTGACTTGCCACAGAGCCCCTGAGTATTGCCTGCTGAGATGTTAGCTGTGACAGGTCTGGTTCAGAGGGGACAGTAAATCATGAAGTTGTGACTGGCAGGGGTGGTTGGAGGACAAGCAACCACACTCTTTGCATTTTTAAACCTTTCTACTCTAAAAGTTATCCTCAACTTGGGATGAGAGCCCCGGAGCCCCGGGGAGAACGGCGCAGTGGGCAGGAGGGACGGGGTGGACTGGGACAGGGTCCAGTGCAGCGGCTGCTGTCAGGGACCACAGCACTTCCCACATCTGCAGCCATCCTTTGCAGAGGAGGGTACGGGACTTTACATCTTCCAGCAGACCAGCTTTGGTACATGAGAGGGAAGAACTGTCCGGTAGGTTCTTATTTAACGTATGTATCGTTCAGCCAATGAACTGAGTGGATCAAATACAAAACAGCCTTCAAACACATTGAGAGATCACCCAACTTTGCTTTCCCCAAAGTCAGCAAGAGTTTTGCCACTGATTTTACTGGAGCAGAGGGATGCAAATACTGCAGGACGTTGAAATCCTTCCCATATGGTGTACCCTCTAACTCTTCCTACCACAAGCTGCAATTTGAAAGCCAAATAAAATCAAATAACATCTAGCCATTAGGAATTTAGGTCTTTTGTTAAATATGAAATGATTATACACAGTGTGCTTTGACAAAATGTTAGGTCAGAGGAGGTACAGAGGAAGGGATGCCTATTGGCATCAGCATGTGCTCTGCTTCTTCATCCCCATTGTACATCACTGTACACTTGCCTACTGGAAAGTGGATTGAGACCATCTTGCTTATTTTCCACAATTTGCTCAATTCAACTGTTGAAAAACTTTCCATTTATTTCTGATGGGCTTTGACTTGGCAATTTAATTTACTCATGAAAGGCTTTACAGCCAGACACAAACCCACAATTTGTAAGTCTCAGAAAAGAAACAAGGGCAAAAATATAATTTAGCACAAATTTTTCAAGGACAGGTCATGCCAAAATAAGGCAATGTCCTTCCAAGAGAAGGAAATAGATTGGTTTATTTATTCCAATGTATCATTTGTAGATAGAGGAGGTGCAATGTCTCTTCAATTTGGCAAGGTCTTGCAACCAGATCACACGATATCTTCATGCATGTTACATGAATACAGAAAATCAAGAGAGAGGAATAAAAAAGTGGTTGGAAAAATGTATTCAGAAAGTTGTTATCAGTGATCTGTGCTCAGAATAGGAGGATGTGTAAAATGGACATTTACAAGGTCCTAAGTCTTTTGCTATTCAATATTTTAATGAATAACTTTAATAATGCATTAAAGAGTGTGCTTTGTACTTCTCATTTTGTAGACCACTGTATTGGGAAGGGTAGCAAGAACTTTGGTGAGCAGGACTGGAATTCAAAAAGATCTTGGTAAATGAGCATCACAGTTTGAAAAAACAATTCAGTAAGAGGAATGTGAAGTTTCACTGTTTGTTAGGTTTGCAACTTTCAGTAGCTTATAAGATGCAATGACTCAATATTGTCAAGCTGTCATGCAAAATAGTAAAGAGTATGCTGGGCTATGCATGTCTCCTCTGTACAACAGACGACAGACGACTCCTTTTCTCCTGAGTCAGTGCAGACCCATTGTGAGAGAAAAGAAACTAAAATAGAGGCAGAAGGGGAAAGGAAAGTGCTTTTTGCACATTGCAGATGGATAAGGGGAAGAGAACACAGTAAAAAATGTTTCAAGAGACAATTAAACAAGGATGAATATAGTATTCCTTGCAAAAAAGAGAAGCAGAAACTTATGTGGTTTTTCAACAAAAAGTTGAAAAATGTTTCATTTTTAGATCTTCACTTGCATTGTGGGGATGTCAGAAAAGTCTCAGTGTGCTCTGAGCCAGATTATTTCTATTGACTTTGATGGAATAACAGTGGAAAGGCTGTCAGAGAGAGGAAACCCCAACACTTGAAGAAGTTCTCAGTTTTGCTGGTGTCACTAATTGACACAGGTTTAGTAGAAACACGTTCATCTCTAAGACGTGCTTCTTGTTATGGGAAAATATGTTTTTATAATGGGAGAAGTACATGTTTCTGTCACATTGCTTTTTTGGAAAGCAAATCAACTTTAAAACAAGAAGTCAAAATAAGAAGTTGTCCAGCTATTCAAAATGAAGAGGTAGAGCTAAACTTTGTGACTACTCTAAGATGTGCCAGATATCTCTGGTCTCTGCCACAGAGGCAACAGAAGAGGGGCAGTTGTGACATCCTGTCTGAAAAATAGAGTACCCTCAAAACTTCACTGCATGACTACTGCACTGACATGCAACTTCCATACCAAAATAAAGCCTCGTAGTGAAAGTGCATGTGGCTGTGGTGGAAGGAGGAGCTGGGAGATCAGTTAATGCATGAGTCTTCAGGAGACTCTGAAGACACAAGCACCTCTTAGCAATGTACCAAACTTTGCTGTTTCCCGCAATGATAACAAAAAATTGTCTAAACAGTAGAGAATTCCTGGAAGACTTAAGAAATTCCCCTACTTATAAGAGCAGATCTAAATTTGTCGTTCTTCTTTTGTAGGAAAGAAAGTGCTTAGAGCAATCCCAGACAGTCACTGTTGTCTCCTCTGGATATAGTCGGCATTTCAGGGTTTTTTTTCACATATGCTGCAGTCACAGAGACAAAACACAAAGGACCTACAAAAACAACAAAAAAGAATTTTTAACCAGACAAGAATGTGTAAATATAAACAGGGCTGCCAAAAAGTTCAGTCAGACCCATTTATAATTGCAGGGAGACATGAGATCCTTTGAGTCAAGATAGGCTGCATGAGTCTGATGCCCACACATAAAAGTAACCCTGAGCATGCTACTGTTGTTGGTTTTAAGAAGATCTTAATCTAATTCTGGAAACTCATTCAGCATGTATCTATCCATGAGTCTCTTAGCCTTTCCACTTTAAGATGTTTCCGTGCTACAGTGCTCCCAAAGTCCCAGATAATGAGGAAAAAGGAAAAAGGAGTGGATGTAAACAAACTTGAAGTCTTTCAAACTAGTCAGCATCCCTTGGGCTTTTTTATTTTCTTTACTGCAAACCCTTTGATTCCAATCACAGTCCTCTGTACACTTCCCACAGATGAAGAAACAAAAGCAAAGACTACTCCCATTTGGGTTTTCTACTATCGCTGCCTGTGTCAGTGTTAGGCCAATGGGTGAGAGCACTTGAGCTGCTGGGCACTGCAGTGCTGGCTGACCAAGCCCAGGTGCCCCTGGTCCTGAGATTTCTTGCAGATATTATAACTGGATCCATAAAACAACCTATTAAAGTTGACTGTGCGAATCTCAAAATATATTTAAAGCAGAGGATTCGCCATGCCCCTCTCCTAGGTCCACATGAGCCCTGAATTGATGTTCTGAACGGATGTGCCACTCGGGACACTGTACCTGGCAGGTGGAGCGTGGTACGTGGGGATGAGCTGTTTCAGCGTGGGTGTGACTGCTGTGTTCCCACAGAAATGGTGAACAGCTTCTCCTGTACAATACAATCTGTCTCTTGGCTTGTTTGGTTTAGTTTTATTTGTCTTCTGCTCACACCCACAGAATTGTTGGTGTTCACAAGACTCAGTTTTAGATATTACATGGATGTGTCTGCAAGCCCACTAGGAAAATTATTATGCAGATGGATATTCGTGTACTGTTTATCCTGCCTTGTCCTATTCAGATGAGTCCCATCACAGCTTACTGCAAACCACTAACAAATTCCTGTGAGATTTGGAGCCTTTTATACTGCAAAGGCTTATACTAGCTTAAATTCTATATGTCGGCTAAAGAAATCCCCCAAAAGAGAACCACAGATTGCTTAGACTGGGCTTTTATGTTGCTGAGTTTGCTTTTGAATAAGTTTCAAGAAACTTAGGAACATAGGTACTTTCTACAGACTTCACCCCATTTGCCGTTTCTTGATGAAAGAAGAGTATTTGATGTAGACTCAAATCTCATTAGACTGCACCTAGATTCACAGTTTGATTGGTTTCTTTCGTTTTAATGTTAAGTTTTGAGGATTGTCCAGAGGAAAATATCCAGGACTTGACTGAGACGTTTAATTTCACAAAGGCATTGACATTCTCAATTCTTGTTTAGGATCTGGATCCCACTCATGAATCTAGACTTACAGCTCCATACCACAAAAGAACGTGAGTAGCCCAGCTCAATTCATAGATATACAAAGGAATTCTTGCATGCATAAAGTAACACACACTTGAGAGATTCTCTAGGCTGGGCCTAGTTCAAAAAGCCTGAAAACATATAACTCAACACCACTGTGTGACAATGTAATGAAATGCCAAGCACTGGCTCCTGCCAGAGACTCAGTGGTGATTGATCTTGTTCTGAGTCAAGGCCTCTTGACTTTCACCATCATGAAATTAAATTGTGGCTTTTAAGTGACTATTGGAAAACATATACATGCTTAAATACATATATTCTTTGTAGTGTTCCCTTAGACTTATATGTAAGCTACCAAGATACAGTCTTCTATATGTTGCTTTTCCTACATCTACAAATATAGATATTTACACATGCTTCTCTTACTAATTCTCAATTCCAACTGAACTAAGCTAAAAAAGCCACAGGTAGTTTTGGATGATGTCCCAAGACTACTGCGAGGCAATGAGACAGCTCTGTGGCACTCTGTTCAGCCTTGAGGTTCCATGGGACCTTCTGTAGAACGTGTTTTTGCCATCAGCGCCTCTTTGATGTACATAAGGTGTAGCAAACACATTTTTTGCTGCTGTGCCACTGAACGTCCTAGCTTATGAATCAGTATACGCTATCGAAAGAGGTTGTGCCTTACCCTGCCAAACTTAACTGAAAAGCTATAGGAAGGAGCTGGAACTTTACATGTCAAAGTGCATTTTTATGTGCAAATGAGGTCCATTGGCACAGGGATTATCAGTGAGGAAATGACGTCCCGGATCATGGCTCACTCTCCAGGCAATAGGATGGGTGGCAGGGTGCTGACACAGCCTTACCTGAGCCAGCCCTGAAGGCCAGCTGAGCCATCATTGCTCCATCACACAGAGGTTTCACAATCCAGATCTTGTTCCAGACATTAAGCCAAAGCTTTTCTTTCATAACCCCACATAATTCACCATGCACACATCGCACTAAATCATAATTAACCAACAAGAGTTTCAAGCAATCATAAATCAAATGAGATTGGCTGTGGCCTCCCTGGTGGGGAGGATCAGACTCTGCCCTCCCTCCTTGGGCCAGAGCGCTCATCACCCCTCCAGTGTCCTCATGTGTTAAGGGCACTTGGATCTGCTCCTCAACTTCCAGCCATAGAGATAGTAGGGTGCCACAGCACAAATACCCTGCCTCAGCCACACAAACCTACTTCAGCCCTTCATCCCTCAAAATCCCTTTGGCCCTTTGTATATTTTCTTGGCAGCATAAAATTTTATGTTCCTAACAACCAGTTCTGCAGCAAAACTGTTGTGCTAAAGATTGGTTTATGGTGGTAATGAGTAACATGTTCTGCACCATATCCCTCCCCTTCTAAATATTTCTGTAGGTGCTGTTTTGCTCAGAGGTTCCTGGCCTGGGATGTGCTGGGATTTTCTAGATACTTCAACTGCCCATGTTTAGTATTCAAGGATGGAGGGATAACTGTGAAACTGCATTATCTGGGGAGATAATCCTTGCCACACTGCCTTGTCACAGTGCAGCTTTACACGTTTGCTTTGGAGGGTTAGGATCTTATTCCTAGGATGGAAGGTTTCTGGTTTCCCATTCCTACCTTTGCCGCTCAGGTGGACAAGGCCATACAGCTCTCAGTGACCAAAGGTGACAGCTGATGGCAACTGCCACGAGGAAGTCTTGTGCTGACCTATGGGCTTTTTTGTTGAAATATTGATGTTTATAACACAGGCATCCACTATGGAGTAATCTCTTTTTAACTGATGAGTATGTATTCAGGGTGTGACTCATTTAATCCCAAAGCAGACACTTGAAATAGCTCAGACAAGCTGTGCCCCTGAAGGTGTCTACATCCTTCTGCTTGCCATCAAGAAAGCCTGAGGTGAGTCGATCAGACGCAAACATCTGCTCCAGACATGTCTACAGGCAGGTGAGATGTTTGCTCCCTCCTGTGCATCTCCCAGGCCACAGGATCTGAGATGTCTCTCCCCAGGTCACCCATCCCAACCCTGCACAGAGTCCCCGTCTTTCGCAACAGACGGGTTCAGCGAGAGCTTTTGGCTGCTGGACAACCCCTCGCTCTGATCTTCTCTGATCGAGACACTTCCAGCACAGAAAGCAGTTGTTGGGCTCCTTGAGGAATGCTTCATTTTGCCTCTTCCAGCCTGGCCCCTGCTTCCTGCCACAGTAAGCTAAAATAGTTAAACATTTGGGGTTTGGTTGGATGCATTGTTTATCCATACTTGCTCTTGCTTCTATGTTTAACAGAGGAAGTAACTCGCTACGATAAAGTATCACTACATGCTGGCAACATCAGATAAACTAAGCTGGACAAAAATGTTTTCTTTGGCAATTCTCCACTTTATTTAATTTGGCCAGAGAACCTGCTTTACTTCTGGAAATGTGAAGGTCCCTGTTACGCTTGACTGTCACACACAGAGTTTCACAGTTTTTCTTGTTAAACTCCATGTAGGACAAGGAGAACAATCCTGCCATTTCTTTCCCTGGTGTACAATTGGGCTGATAAGTATCGAGCTGCACATATAAAAAAGCCACAGTGAATGTCAATTGCAGTGGTTTTCTGCCTTTCCAGAAAAAAACGAGCCTTTGCAATCTGCTTATCGGCCCCTGTCGCAAGCTGCACAATGCTATAGCGAAATATATATTTAAAGTTGAGTATAGGGGAGGCAAAAGGGACAGGGCCTGCAGGGAGCGCTTTTGGGGTGGAGGCAGCCTTCCCAGGAGCAGCAGGAGGAGCTGAGCATCCCCTTGCAACTGGCTGGCATCAGAGGAGCCCCCCAGGGAGTGGGATGGGGGCATGGTTCCCCTGGCTCAGCGAGGGATGGGGAGAGGGGATCGGGGTGCAGGGATCGTCCCATGGGATCGTCCCACGGGAATGGCTTGTGCCACAGCTTCTCTGTGGCTGCCGTCAGTGGGTATCGAGCTGCAGGGGTCACGCAGGAGATGGCTGGGCACCTGGGGAGAGAGGGAAGGAGCGGGCTGCTGGAGGGTGGATTCCTCTCACCCCCAGGCAAGCGCGTGCTGGTGCTTGGGGTGGTTCTGAGGTCACATTTTTATCGCTCCTTGCACGGTGCTCTGGATGCAGCCACAGCTGAGCACCTTGAAGCGAGAGACCTGCGGCACCGCAGCGGGCAGTTACCCTCACCACGTGCAGTGAATGTACGTAGCTATGCGGGATGTATGCACATGGGACCACACATGAACTCATGCGTGTTATGAGGTTGACTGGCGCACAGGAGTCACACCCGTGGCATTGCCACAGCGTCTTTACCTTACGTTTTATGCCTAACACAAAGCTTTGACCTCATAAGCCCGTTTCTGCCCGAAGCTTAGAGCATGGCGCTGCCCGTGGGAGACGCGGGGCAGCAGCAGTGCTGCTGGTTACAGCATCTTTCCCCTTCGTCTCCCACCAAATACCTTGAAAAGCTCTGGCTGGACTTGCTGCATGGCGAGGGCAGCTCCTCTGCCGACGGCGTGTATCTCATACAGCCCACACGCAGCGAGTCCCTTGTTTCAGGATACTGAGCACGGGAGTTAGCAGGCTTCACCCCCAAAATGTGCATCGGCTGTGCATTTACTGCACCTGCCCTAAGGGCTGGTGTCTGCGCAAGCGATGGACGTACCAAACATTTTTAGTTTTGATAGAGCTGATGGTGGAATGGAAAGCTAAGCTACGCGTCCAGGCAGCAAATGCACCTGGCGTATAGCGAGCCATGCTGTGAGCATCTTCCTTGCAGCACACGTACAGACTGAAAGCCCTGAACAGGCTGGATTTATCTGTTGGTTTTTTCCCACCCTTTCCTCCCTCCCTCAATACAAACATTTATGTAACAAAGTATTTCTAGAGCACAAAGCATAAACAATCCACACTTAATAAAAATGAGAACAGGAAAACTTTAATAGAAGAACAGATGAACTTAATTTTCTGCCCAGATAATGACTGAAAGGGTTTTTTTTCAGATATTCAGGTGTTCTTCTTGTGATAGGTTTGACTTAGGAGTATTCTGCTTAACACTGACTCCTTAAAGGGATACTTGAATTTTTTTCTTAGCTATAACCAGTGTGTAATTTCTGGGACTTAAAATTTGAATTTCTGGTTGAATAACTTAGAAGCGAGCTATAATTACACGCCTTTTCCTGCTGCAGCTGATGCCAAACCATAAATGAAAACAAAGTGATTGTAGACAAAGGGCAACCACTGGGTGAGTGGCTTTCCTTTGGAAAGACTTGATACAATTCATTTATGAGTAAATTTAGTGAAGAATCTAGCAGAGCCCAGGATCCAGTGTTAGGCTGGGTCCTATATACAATATATAGGGAATGCATTTCCATTGCACAGTCACTGGATAAAATACTGAGAGAAGGTTAATGTAGGAGATTCCTTATTCCCTGCTGAGTGTCCTGCCCATACGCCGCAGCATCACGGTTCCCTTCCCCATTGTCCCCGCCACTTGGTAGCATTTCTTATAGGCAGTGAAGTCGCGCTCTGCAGGGAGAAGGGATGGCCTGAAGAAAACCCCAGCCCATGTCCCTCGGTGGGGATGGGATTAACATGCCCCTTGCGCCTGCCTGTAAAAGGGGTTGCTGCCTCTCCGACCTGCTTTGCCCTGTTTATTCATTTTAAAGGGGTGCTGCTGCTGTGTTTTGTATGGTACTCTGGTCTACCCATGCCAAACTGCAATGGTGCTGAACTGCGCCTTTCGGCCCATTGTTTTTCTGGTTCCAGTCCTTAAGATCCAAGAAGGGCTTTAATTATCGTGGTCTGAGTGTAATTCATTCAGAGGTTTTCTCAACCGCTTATTCACCTCTTCCTGTGGTAGAGCCTGCAGACCCAGCTGGCATCAATAATAGCAAAAATACATTGCTTTTTGAAGGATCAGACATTCATTTTTAAATTACTGTTCTGATACAAGCTAAGATGGGGGAAAGATTTTCTCTCTCAGTTTAAAATGAAACAATAATACTCTCCTTTTATTTGTATGATATTCTATCCCATTATTTTTCTCTCTTTGACATAGAAATTTTGAAATCAAGTCAAACACTGGAAAGAAAAAATGGTGTTGTAAACCTTGGACATAAAAAACCCTAAACTTGGACTTGAAAAAATAAAGTCAATTCCAGCTCTTCCTGGGTTTCACGTTTGAACTTCCTCACCTCGAGGCTTCAGCTTTCTAGTCTGTAAACAGGAATAATACCTTCCTGTCCCAGAGAAGTGTTGTAAGAAGCTTAACTGATTCGTGTTTGTAGGCTGCTGGGAGATGGCAATATGCATGTGGATAGGGAGATACACATATGTGCATATTTGTATGTAACTATCGATGGAGGTACAGACTGTTTTTATTTTTGTGTATGCCTCTTGTTTCTTCTCTTCACAATATCACTATCTTCCTGAAACACAAAGAGAGAGCATCGATACATTTACCTGAAGACCAGCTTGCACATGAATGAAAAGTGTTTTCTTGACATATACTTCTTGCCGATTTTAAGTGCCAGTGTTGGAAAGTTTTGGTGTTTCATAAATGCGGCTGAACATAGGCTCAAAACAAACTTTCCTTATCAATGTATTGTGTTGTATCACATTATTTTATCTTTCAGAACAATCTATAATTGGAAAGGAAAGCGATATTTCATCTAGATATCCCTCTCCCTCCCTAATTTTCCTGGTCAAACTAACATGGTGCTGAACTATGTTTTTTTTAATTTAAACTAAAATGGATCTTCTTTTCTTTCTGTTGCCAGCGTCCTCCAAAAAAGCTGGCACAGGTTCCATGAGCAGCTCTTTTTTGGGCTGTCTCCCACACCCGAGCCCACATCAATGCCACCTTTTGTTCCCAGGACTGAGCTGTCTTCTGTACCTCACACCTCCCTTTTGGTTTGCTTCTTAAGGTTTTGCAGGCGTTCTCCTTTCCTCCAGCTTCGGGAGATGGAAATTTCATGGCAGTCAATCACAGGCTGATCAACAACATGACATCTGGAAATTTCTTCCCTCAGTGATGGCAGGCTTACAGCAGGATCACCATCTGCTCTGGACAAACCCCCACAAAGATGTTAAAAGGCCTGATTAACTTTTCATTCCCTCACAAACCCAACCACTAGAATATCCCTTCCAGAAAAAAACAAACCCCAACCCAAACCAGAATACATTCTGGTTTGGAATTAAACTCAGAACCCTTGCTTTATTTAGCCTATAGAAATCTTCTATTATTATTATTATTATTACTATTACCATCATCATCAATGTATAAATACAGAAATTTCCATTTGAATGGAGAAACCAGTACCTCAGATATTCTATTCTCCATTCAAAAAGTAAATCTAAATTTTGTTATTTTAATACATATATTTGCATGCACTTTCCAAAAATGACTTTTCAGTTTCTCCAAATAATAAAGGTGTAGTGCAGAGAGCAACATGTTGATTTCATCATATTTAGTAAACGTATTTTCAGGCACTGAATCTATATGTCTATATATACACACAAACAGGAGGACAGGGGTGTGGGTGCACATAACATGGAAACAGTGACTGAGTTCTGTTCAAGGCTCTTCACATTTGAGGAATTTTATTTATGTTATTGCCTTTTTTGCCTTTTAATTAGGGACAAAAAAAGATTGGGTACACTTGGCTTTGGCAAGGAGGTCAGTGTTTCCTGCTGCTAATAGGAAAAAGGTGAGTGACAAAACCAAAGCGTTGCTGTGCCGACCAGCACAAGTGCTTACTGATGACTTCCCAGCTTTTCCACCTGCTTGAAATAAAACACATCCACAGGAGAAATGGTCCTTGTGGCAAAAAAAATGAAATGGTTTTGCTTACTTTGCCAGTAAGGAACTATGTTTTCCTGGTAAACAATTTAGAGATGCCATTAAATGGCTCCTATTGTGTTATATTAAACCTGGCAAATGATAAGCTAAGTTTCTGTTCTGGTATTGTTCAGCTCCTTTCAATGCAATTTAACAGCTGGAAATGAGAAGAAGGCAGCTCCATGTTACCAGGAAACTCTCCCCAGCCACCAGCAGTCACTCCAGGGACCAGGGTTCGGGAGCTGCTGTGCTGACAGCTCTTCTCCCTCCTTCCAAACCCAGTGGGTGATCGATCCATGGAGGCTGCTTCAGTGTGGGGTTCCCCCTAAGAGCTCAGAGCATTTGCAAGAGCTACAGCTCATGAAAACTGTGGCTTTGCCTCTCACCATCCCATTGCATTGTGTTATACAGCTGGGAGTTTAGCCACTGACTTGCAATAAATCAACTTTTTTCTATATACCAGCAATTAAAGTTATGTGTTTATTGCTTTGAGTTAACGAGCACAATAAAGAATACATCATGCTCTTCCACGAGGAAGCCCATTTCAAAGGCAGGAATGGCTATTAGTGCACTCCCTCCTGCCTCCAAGAAACAGCTCACACCCACGTAGTATCTCAGCAAGTCCACTTGCCAACTCGGTGGTTATCTTATCCCTGGTGCAATTTTGTAGGGTCTAACACAATGTATGGACTTATATTTGTTCTTACTGTTTTGCTGCAATGTTCTTTTACTCCTCATGTCACCCTCAAATTTATTTATATTTATTTTAGGCTTTATCAGAGCAACTAAAAATCCCCTAGAAAACAAGCGCCTGTGGAATGCATAGAATAGAAACCATGATGACCTCATACATAGTAGTTAGTATATTAGCCTAATAAAACATAAATCATATCCACTAGGAAAGTTTATGAAACACCCTACATCACTCAAAAATTCATTCATATTCAGAGTCTCGTTTGGGATTCAGGCTTGTTGATCTCCTGTCCTCGGTGAAGTCAGAAACGGGCTCCACATGTTGACATCGCCTTTGCTCTTGACTCTTTCCCAGCAATCGGACAGGTCGCCGTAGTTTCTTCAGCGTTGGGATGCCCCATGTTTTAACTCAGCACACTTCCAGTGGGATGAAGACAGCAGAGAGGAGAGAAGAAGAAAGAGATCCTTCTGTGTTAGTGCGATGCTTCAACTCAAGATTCCATTGTCTCGGCTGCAGAGGAGCATTCAGCAGGCAAACCAACTGCCCTGAAAAGAAAGTGGTCCCTTGTAAAGGTTATTCCTCTGGTCATTCAGTCCAGCGTATGGACATGGGCATGACTCGTACCTGCAGGAAAAGGAGGAGACTTTCTCTTTTTCTCCCTCTAGCATAATGCATCACTGTCAGAAATGGGTTTTGGATCCCTTATTGAAGAGACATACTAGTTAAGGAGTCTTTTATGAAATTTCTTTTTGAGTAAATGATCTGTGACAAATGGATAACCTTTCTTCTACATCTCTCTCCATTCATCCAGCTCCATGTCTTTATCCGTCCTTTCCTCTCTAATATTCTGTGATTCTGTGATTTACTTATTCTCCTAATCCATTTCTTCCCCCACTAAAATTAAGCATATTTTGAAAGTCAATTTCTTCTTGAGTCAATATATGCTAATTGCTCAAAAGGGTTAAGCAGTATAATGGGTCCTTTTCTGTCTTTGTTTTATTAGAAAATGTTAATTTGAACATACTGGATAAGAGGAATTTTATGACATTAGCATTATAGGAGACCTCTTGATGAAATTTCACATCCTCCCGCAAAAACATTGGTCTGATCTAAACAAAAATACACGTTTGTGTGGCTCCAGGAAGGGTTTATATTTGGAAGAGAGGAGGGTAATTTTTCATATTTATCCAGGGATCTGAAAACAGTCTGAATGAAGGCTTCTAATTATTCTTAGTTGCAGTTTCTCATCTTTCTGACATCCTTTTTCATCACCATTCTCATTCTACATCAGTCTGTATCTTTGAATAAGGTTTCACACATGTATTAGTAAGATCTTTCAACAGAGCTGCATGCCCATCCATCGTTAGGCTGAGTGCCTTGAAACCTTTTTTTTTACACTTCCAGCGTGTCATTAATACAAACACTTTACAGTTTTGATTTATTTTGATTCATTTTACAGCCAGACATTAAGTGAAGCTGATGTGTTTCAAACTCTTTTTGTTTTCAAAAAGGAAAGTGCAGGCTGTGCAAAAAGCCCCAGCTCATTTGTGTCAGCAGCACTTCAGGAGAAGGTCCAGCCTGATCCACCACATGGGTTCCCAAGCAGCAGGGCTTGCATTGGTACCATGAAAGACTCCTGCCTTGCACTCTGAGTACAATTCCTGCTGATGACAAGAAGAAATCTTACATTCTTATCCTGGGAACCCATACTTTTTCTCACTAATTCAGGTCCATCTGTGGAAGCTCCACACACTGCTACAGGAGCTCTTTCCTCTTTGGGTGAAGCAGAAATGCAAATACTCAGCTCTTTTTCAAAACGACACTGTTTCAGTAAGGGTTTTTTGTGTGATGTTTCACAGAATCACAGAATCATCCATACAGTCAGACTTTGTGTGTGTGAAGACAGTAGGATATTTGGAGTGCTGTTTTTTTGATGTAAATTACCTGTCAGGGACATCCTAGAGCTATTTATAGTCTGTCTGCCCACAGTGGTTCCAGTTTGTGAACTCTCTTCTCTGCCTGCTCACATGTAGGTGAAAATCAAGACCTTTTTCAACCTCTACAGAACGTTAATGCCAAATAGCAACATAAGGAGATATGATAGAAGCATTCAGTGATGCTATGATGGGCACTTTATCCTCAAGCAAGAAACCTATTACATCTTAATGTAATATCCTTAACTGGATAACAGACATGTAAAGGCAGGAGCGTGGTAAAGGAACTGGGCTTCCTCGGCAACACAGTGAGCTCCCCAGTCTAATGCTTGGATCCCAGGGATCCAGAGGTCTTTTCCAAAATGGAGGAAAGCAAAGCTATTCTTTTCAAAGCTATTCTTTTTGAAGGGTGTAAGAAGCAAAAAGCAGAGTCAGTTATTTAAGGACCTGTTCCAGTTTCTCCTTCTCTGCAACCTCTTCTTGTCATGACAAATACAACAGCCCCGTTGGGCTTCCTGCCTCCCAGGTGTTCGGTGCTGAATGCATCGTGGTGATGCAGATTGCACAGAAAACAGACCCTCTGCTCTCCCATCCCTGCATCATCCCTTCTGTGACCTGCAGCGCCATTTATTGAACAGGGACCCACGACGGACTGTAGGCTGGGGCTTTTGCTCAGTGCCATTTAGTCTGAGAGATCACCTGTGGGGGGACAGAGGCATGTTCTGCCCAGAAGTTTGCACATTGCCTCACTTGCCGCAGAGGGAATGCCGCTGCCCAGATGAGCACTTTGGTTTTGCTGGTGCCTAAAGCCATTTTCAGTCACCATTTTGACCTCTGATGAAAGGAAAACCCATTGACCTGGAACCAAGATGGGCATAGAGGGGACGATGACAGTTCAGAGCTTCCTGTCCTTGAAAACTCCAGTTTATTTCCTGGCATCAGGCTGCAAATTGTGGTTCACACAACTAAGCAGCAAGTTCCAGATCTTAATGTGCTGAGCAGATTTGGCATGTGCCCAGCCTGTAGTGCATTGAGGTCAAGGATCATGGAATCAGCTTGCTTACTCTCACAGGGATTTGCTGGTTAAGTATGCTGCCTTCCACAATCATTTTATCTTTTAAATGTTTTGATGTAATCTCACATCCTTTTACTCCTCGCTCCTTGTAGAATAAAAAAAAAAAAAAAAAAAGAATGTCATCTTTGGAGCACTTTTGAAGGAAAAAGAACAAGAAATGAACATGGAATGAGTATGTGAAACAGTTGCTTGTCCCTAAAATCTGATATACTTTGGCAGTGTGGGACAACCCGTAGGACATAAATCTAACCAATTCTTCCTTGAGGTCAAACAAGTACATTACATGGAAAAGCTAATCCTTCAGAAGTCAACAAGAACCATCCTCCCCGTAGTACCCCTGCCTGGAGGAACGATGGATTGGAAGGAAGGAGGGGCACGCCTGGAAATCCCTTCCTCTTCTCCCTAACTCAGTATCTTTGCCTCTAAAGTTGTGAGGCTGATCTACGCTTTTTAGGACATTTTAGTTTCATTCTACAATCTGGTACCTACAAATGTAATTAGTTGCAGGAATCTAAAGGTACTTTTCTCAGTTACACCTTCTTCCACTACACTTCTGCAGCTTGGCTACATACTACGCACTGCTTTGCACTGAAAGGCAAATGTTACCTTGGTTTTTGTCTTGGGATTAGCTAAGGAAGACAAACCAACCAATACTTGTCAGCATTCAGAATAACTGACTCAAGTTCTGTTACCTAGCAAATAATTTTTTGATTTTTGGTCTTTAACAAACACCTTCTAGTGGTATTTTTAATCACTTCTCTCAAAATCTGTTAAATTTGATGTACATTTCTGGCTAGTGTCTAGGAACCACTAGAATCTAATCTTACAAGTTCAGATTTACATCTGGAAATCTCTGTGCCTAGATAACTTTAATGTCAAAAGAGAGTCTAAAATGGGACATACTGAGAGTACAAGCAGTTCATATAATGTTGTTTTAATATTTTCCGCATTATTTTTCTATCCTGTTTTTTATGTTCCCTAAAGACCTCAATGGGATAGCTGAGATCAGGCTGTATAAAGCCACGAATTTTGAAGAAAATGAAACTGCTGCTTTATGCAACTCAGTGCTTAAATCTGTCTTAAATACTACAGTGCCAGAAGAATGGAAGGTGGAAAATGTGACTGTTGAAAGGACTTCTGGGCTCACCCAAATCAATGTTTGATGTCTGTGCCAGGCAACTTACTGGAAACTATAATAAAGAACAGAATTAACAGACTGAATGACATGTTGGAGAAGAATCAGTATTGCATATTAAGTAGGATGTCATGATTTGCAAACCAATTTCAGGGAATGATTTTTATATAGGTAAGGATGGTTCTGATAATATTACATACCTGGATTTTCACAAAACTTTTGACCTTGTCTTTTACCATAGGCTCTCTAAGTGTATTCATATGGAATAAAAGGAAAAGAGTAAAAAAACATCTAAAAGAAAGGAAACTCATCATTAGATTACACAATATAAAGCAGTTTCCAGAACCCACAAAAATCTCCGCTGTTCAACATCTTCAGAAATTTTATGGAGAGGTTTAATGCTATGAGGACAGTTTGCAGATAATACAAAATTTGTCTGAACAATCAAATCTTAAACTGGCAATGAAGAATCTCGGAAGACTCCTAGAAAAAAGAAATACTCTTCTGTTGGCCTAGTGAGCTGAACTGACTTGCTGAGGACACATCAGTGACAAAACCCTACAAAAATCGAGGAGGGAGGAAGAATCATGCATCCAGAGATGTGATGGAAGCACAGAGGGAAGGAAGAGTGGGACCACCTATTTTGGTAGCAATAAGCTGTTAGATTAGCTCAGTTGTATTGCTTGATAGCACTTTTAATGTGACAGGGCGATAAATGACAAGTGAAATTTAATATACAGACCTGCAAAGTGACCTGAAAGAGGTCTCAGACCTTTTGTTCATAGGTCTTTGAAAACAACAGACCAGGAATTAAAAAGGAACCTGCATCATGTTTGGAAATAGTAAGAAAAAGATAAGAGACAAAAGCAGGACAGCGCCGCTGTAAACCCACAGCTTGAGTATCGCATGTAGTCCTGTTCACTTCACCTGAAAAGCAGTCTGAATAGAACAGATACAGAGAAGGATGAAAACAGAGATGGGGAATGGCTTCTGTGCAAGGGGCACAGGCTGCAATCCCACAGCAGCCTATGGATTTACCGCTGCAATCCCTCATTTTACGCTGCTTCGCCCTGTCACTGGGCCGGTTCAGCACAGTAACCTGGCGGAAAGCATGCAGGCACTGAAAAAACCCCCGAGTTTCCTGCCCGGTGAAATGGCACAGCCACGTCTCCAGACACGGGCAAGGGGACACACGACGGAGGGAGGCACGTGGTAGCCAGTCCTAGGAAACCTCTGCCTGCAGCTGTAGCTTCACAAGCCATTTTGGCCAGCTCTGCTGCGGAAGTTAGCAGGCCCACGCTCCCTTCGCTTGCGGGCTACTCGCTGCCACCCTGAAAGCCTCTCCCTTTTGGTGTTTGTGCAGCTGTGCAGCAGCTCAGTGGGGAAACTGATCTGAACGAAAATTAATCACTTTGGTTGGGTTACTCTGATCAGGTTCCTTGCATGCCAGCACAAGATGCGGACAAGGACAGGAACAAGCAACGGGGGCTGGTGGGACTGCTTCTTTGAGCAATGCCAGCTCAAAGGAGTTTGGAATCAAATAATAGACCAAAGCTCCATAGCTTAGGAAAAGGGATGGTTCTGAAAGTATATGAGAGAAGTCTGTAAAATGACATGGTGAAAACAATTAGAGCATGATAATTCACTATTTCTTAGAAGGCAGAAATTCAAGGTACCCTAAATGAAATTATTAAGCACTGGATTTAAAACTGGTGGGGAAAAGTTCCTGTCTAGCCTTTTGTGCCCCTTTGGGACCTTGCTGCCACTCCTGGAGGCCAGAAGTATCAACAGATCGAAAAGGTATTCGACAAATTAATGGAGAAGAGGTACATTTGTGGCTGTTAGCCTGATAGTGGACCCAGTTTTTACGTTAAAGAGCTCTTCCTCTGCACTTCAGAAGCTGAAAACAGAAAGAAAACACCACACAATGGGAGTTTATCTATTTTTACAACTCTTACCTATATGTCGACTGTTGGCTGTTGTCAGGCAGAAGATACCAGCCTAGGAATGCTTGCTTTGAATGAGTAGGCTGTCTCTTAGGTTTTCTTGTACTTTACTTTGACTATACATAATATAAATACATTGTTTACATTAATTATATAATATGTGCAGTAATGTGCTGTGGAGACACAGAGTCTGTATTAGATATACCAAAATAGTAAAATTACATTAGACAAGTTATTTTTTCACACAAGTAATGCCATTAAAGGTGTCTTGAAGAACGTGTAGGCCTGGTGGTACTTGAGTTACCCATCACATTTACCCAGCTGCAGGGCAGGGCAGGTAACAGGGGTAGCTTTAGAGCAGGGGCAGTAGCAGCCTAAGTGCAGCACCAAGCTCTGACCCTACAGCCCTGCGTTACAGCTAACAAGGTTCCCCACATCAGACATGCCCTGTGTGACTATGGCTGGACAGGGACAGCAAAATCACAGAAACACAGAATCATTAAGGTTGGAAAAGCCCTTTAAGATCATCAAGTCCAACCATCAACCCAACACCACCATGCCCACTAAACCATGTCCTGAAGTGTCACGTCTACACGTTTTTTGAACACCTCCAGTGATGCTGACTCCACCACCTCCCTGGGCAGCCTGTGCCAATGTTTGACCACTCTCTCAGTAAAGAAATTTTTCCTAATATCTAGTCTAAAGCTCCTCTGGTGCAACTTGAGGCCATTTCCTCTCATCCTGTCGCTTGTTACTTGGGAGAAGAGACCAACACCCACCTCGCCACAACCCGCTTTCAGGTAGTTGTAGGGAGCGACGGATGAGGTCTCCCAAGGACAGCAAGGACAGCATGTGGTAGAAGGACAGCACGCAGCATATTGGTATAAACCAGATCCACCTCTTTACTGAGGAGTTTACCCTAATGTACAGGCATCAACTGAAAATGTAGCTGTGAAGAAAATAGGTACTGGGCTGGGGGGAGAATTTAAAGCAGGGCTGGGCTGGGTTTGGTGCCAGCTTCCCCCTCCTCTGAGGCACAGCTGCTGTGCCTCAGAGCCGTTCAAAAGCCGTGCCCGCCGGCCCGGCCGGAGGCAGAGGCGCAGCGCTCCCGCGCCTCCCCGAGCCCCGCTGGCCGCCCATCGGCCCGGCTCCCGGCCGATCCCCCCCCGCAGCTGGGCACGGCCTTCCCCGGCGGCCGGGCAGGTACGCGGGGCCGGGCCGCTGCCCCGCCGCGAGGTGTGTCCCTGCGCCGCGGCCCGGCGGTGACTTGGCGAGCGATTGGGTAGGACGGGCGAGCGGCTCCCCGGCCCCCCCGCTGGGCTGCCCGCCGCCGCGCGCCCGCAGTAGCAGCGCGCTCCCCGCCCGCGCCGCCGCCGCCGCCCGCCCCGCTCCGCTCCGCCAGCGCCCGGCCCGGCTCGGCCCCGGCCCCAGCCGCCGCCGCCGCATCATGCCGCATCCCGCGGCACCCCTCGGGGCCGCCCTGCTGCTCGTCCTGCTGGCGGCGGACTCCTCGCAGAGTGAGTACTGCGGTGATGGGGGGGGGTCCCGTCCCTCCCGCACACGCCGCCGAGCATCCCCCCCCACCGCCCCCGGTGTGTGGGCTCGGGCTGGGGGAGCTGCTGGGGCGGGGGGGTGGGATGCGCAGCTTCACGGTCGCGGTGGGGAAGGCGGCGGCGGTTTGCAGCGAGGGATGCCGGTGAGGCGGCGGCCGCGGGGTCGCCGGTGTGAGGGGCCGCGCCGAGGCCGCGGCGCCTCACGGCCGTGGCGGCGGGCGAGGGAGGGCGCTCGGTGCCCCCCGGCGAGGCGGTTTGGTGTGAGGGGCGGGGGTGGGGGGGTACAGGGCGGCCAGGCGGGCTCAGCCCTTCACCGCTGCCTCTCCTTCCTCCTTCTCCTCTCCTCCTCCTCCTCGCCGCCGGCCCGGCGATCGGCGGCCCAGCCGTGCTGCTGCGCGCCCCGGAGGCTGCCCAGTTCCTGCGGCAGAGGCAGCGGCGAGCCTACCAGATCTTCGAGGAGACCAAGCAAGGGCACCTGGAGAGAGAGTGCGTGGAGGAGCACTGCAGCAAGGAGGAGGCCCGGGAGGTCTTTGAGAACGACCCCGAGACGGTAAGGGCGCAGAGCGGCTGCGGAGATTTGGGGGTGGGTTGTCCCTGCATCCATCTGCGGCTGGGTGCCAGCTGCCTGCACAGCTGGGAAGGGCATTGGGAGGAGGAGCAGGAAGAACCAGAAGCATTAGGTGAGTGACTCGAAGCCAGACGGCGTAAGGAGCACCCAGCTGCGCGAGGGCCATGTCAGGGCTGTCCAGGTAGAAATGCCTCGGTGCGGGTGGCCTGGGTGAGCAGCCCAGCCGGGTGCCTGCTGGCATGACCGCAGTCTCTGGAGAGTGAAGGGCCCTGTTCACCTCTGGTATAAATCCATGAAGCAAGACCAGCGCGACACAATGCTCTGGCTTCTCCGTCTGGATGCCTTACCATCCCTCTTTGCTTCAGCCTCCCATCCCCGCTGCATTTAAAATCCCCTTAATGTTGGTGGCATATGTCAGAATAGGGGTTTCTCAGAAGAAGTATGTCACAAACACACTTTAATCCTTTTGGGCCGTATTCAGCTTAGTTAGCATTTTGGAATCAGTAGGTTCAGGACCTGTCACTGCAACAGCAGGAGCGTATGTGTGCGGGAACGTGGTACTGCTACACTTCTAACACTAAGTGTGGATTCACACAGTTACAGCCTGCACACCGCATGCGGAGCTGACTTTTCCAGTCTTCTCAAGGCTGACTTTAACTTTGGTCGTCTTCTCACTTTGGACAGCATGTGAGTGCCATTGTGTTGCTTTACTAAGCTTGGCTTACTCTTCCAATTACTTTACACCTCCTCTCTATGCTGTTTTGGATAGGCTGTTCTCATTGCAGAGATTATCTGGCATTGATTTAGCAGTGGGAAGTGGATTTTCTTGGTGTTCAAACTGAAGCTTGATACTGCACAGCATGTTCCTGTTAATGGTATGATGCTCTAGGGAAAAGATAGGGCAGAGAGAGGGAGAGAGTGTGTGCGTGTGTGTGTGTACACAGAGACACATGCACCACAGGCAAGGGAGGGACTCATCTGAGGAGATGTTTTATGCTTCAGTCAGACTAGTCTTGACATGTGTGCTTCATTAGCAGGCTCAGCGCTGGATATACAGTGCAGTAGCTTGTTGTCACAAGGCAGTAGTAAGTACGGCAAAAACATTGTGATGCTGGCTTTTCTTTTTGACAATCTTTAATTTGGAGCTTAATATGGAGCACTTGCCCAGGCAGTGTTTAACAGTACACTTCTTATGAGTACGTGTAGTCACATCTGCATGCAGCAGCGTTTGCTTCTTTCCTGTAAAACTTGGCTAATACAGAATAAGGAAAACTGTGATGTGGTGAGAGTGGCTGGCACAACTATTTCCATATCCATGTTGAATAACTTAACTTTAAGCTCAGTATAAATAATCACCATATAGCAGTGAACACAGGAAAAAAGTTCCCAAATGTGATTTTGTATCATTTTGGAAAAAAGGTGATCTGAGGTCACCAGTTTTGCTAACTGGCTTCTGGCCAAGAAAATAGCCAAAGGCGATGCACTGATAGATCAGTTTAGAGGGTGTTAGACTGTGTAAATGTGTCAGGATTTTTTAACAATGTTCGGTACTTATTTTGTATATTGGAAAAAATATACAGTTCCCCTACTGTAATGAAAATAGTTAAATCATTTTGGTTTAAAATCTTTTCATGTGTAATATAAATTCTCTAAGATCCAGTCATGCCATTTAAGCATGTTTTGCAGGATGACGCAAACTTTCTGTCATTGCAAATGATTTTGATTTTTTCGGTGCATTTCCTTTGTTACTGGTGCTAGGTCTCTTTGTAGTTCTGAAAACCGTTGGAGAATTATCATGAGGGTGAGATGAGCTTCTAGTGTCTGTGCCCCCTTGCTTATTCTATATGCGCTTCTACATCAAAGTACTGTATTTTATAATACTTTTAGGTCTGCAGTGATGTAAGATCCTACCTCTTCTGAGAGAGAAACCTCCCAAGAGCTGTGAACTGCTTGTTACATGCAGTGTGTCCTACTCCTTGCTGTTACTTTGCTTCAGTTTGACTGGGAGCCAAGTGTGCCACTGCCTGTCAGGGGGATGTGTGCCTGCTTCTATCCATTCTGCAGTCAGTGTGTGACATGAAGGCAGCAGCTGCTCGCTAGCAGTTTTCCAATGCATGGGGGAAGAGGTCATGTATGTGGGCTGTTACTACTCTGCACGCTGGAAGCCTTCAGTGCTTTGTGAGGTGATTACTCCTCCGGCAGTATCTGTGGATTTGATGGGCGGGGTATTTTCCTCATCTGCATTTTCATCTGACTTGGTCTTTTCACATCTCCTTAATATGCACCTGAGGTAATGGAAGTGTTTCTTAAACGCTAGGAAGTTATCATGCTGTCATTTCACTGATGCTGCCCTTGTACGTCCCATCCTGGTGACTGACAGAAGAAGGAAGTGGCTAGCTGAGACAGACTTGACTCAGGAAAATGAAAACTGTTGATGAACAACACCTAGCAGTTTGAGGAATTACAGTAACTGCAGTCACGCTTCAGCGTATTGTCAGGCTGCAGCTGGTCCGTGCTGGTAAAGTGAGGACTTTTTACTGACCGGGGAAATGTGCGGATTACTGCTGACAACTGATGTTTCCTTGTAGTTTAGGAAGGCTGACACTTTCGTCCCTGCCTGCTGAACCTGGTCACAGGGAGTAACTACTTAGGTCATAGCAGAAAGAAACAGCTACAGCACTTTTTGCCCTGCGCTGAGCCCTATGGCTAACCTTGTAGTAGGCAAGTCGTGAGGGACTCATCAGAGTGCTGCTGATCTGGGCTTTCAGGTCTGACCACATCTGCTGGGTTTCATGCTTTAAATCACCAGATGAGCTCGAATGTAGGCATTTGGCTGTTTACTGTCCCGTAGGAGCAATGGTCTTGCAGCCTTGACAACTGAGGGTTAGCCTCAGATTAGTCAATACCTTGCTGCTTCTATTCGACCTCAAGAAAGGCTTGCGATGTGAGCACAAAAGTGTTGTCTCTCTTCCCTGCCCACCCATCAGATGATCTAATGAAATGTATGACTCTTCCTTACAAACCTTGCCGTTCTTAACTCTCCTGTGGTTGTGCGAAGAGAATTTCAAGGCCTAACTTCAAGATCTATGACTTAAAGCTGCGATACGAAATTACATTAACCTGTTCAATCAGCCGGGTCCAGAAGTTTAGGTAAGATGAAGCAAGTCTGTAGTGTAGCTTACGTGATGCTTCCCAGGTAAAAACATAGCTTGATCCAGGCAATTATACCATCTAGCCAAGAATAATCTTTTATGGAAAAAAGGTATACCTTTTTACCTACCCTAGGTCTACCCAGTAAATAGGGATGAAATGCCATTAACCTATACCAAAGCATCCTTTTTTCCATGCCTTCCACTGCTTCAGTGATCAGCTTTCCAAAGCAACATCTGCAAGCTGTCAGCAGAAGATACACATTCTCTGAAACCTGAATGCGGGTGTTGCCACATGCGTGATTACTTACATCAACTGCTAAGAATAGTGTATTAGGTGGGGCTAAATAGCCATTCATTTGCAGGCCAGTGCAGCTTTTGTCTTTTATGTTACGGAAAATATAAATATCAGCTCACCCAGGCTTGAGGAAGGAAGATCAATTCAAACATTTTTAGATTGTTTCTTTTTCAGGAGGCAGAACAAAACTCGGTCTGTGCTATTCGTATGACTATACATGGTAAAAACAAGTGTGAGCCTAGGTTAATGAGTCTTGCAGCCTATCTTTTTCATGAAGCTGATTATAACGTCCTTAGATATTACAGCAGAATTCTGGGATGGTTCCTATTTTATAAATTCATTCATGCTAGAGGTATCAAACAGAAAAATGAAAAGATAATATGGTGGGGAAAAAATAAGGATGGAAAACATGTTCATGGGAGGTATGACGGCTGTTTCTAAATGTGATCTATTAAAAAGATATGCTAGGTGTGATAGATGGGATGAAGTTGCAAAATATCTTGGATATAGAGATAAGAATGTTATCTTATTTTAAACGTTGATGAGGCCTTATAAAAAGCAGTACTGCAGAAATATTTGACTTTGGTATGCAGTCAAGGTATTACAGCTTGTTAACCGACTGATAAACTGCTCAGGAATTTGGTTGACCTGTTCTAAAAATGTGGTCATCCAAGCATGTAAAACAAAGGGCAGAAGGGAGCGTAGTTCCTGGTGTTCTTGGAAACATTGGATTTCACTAGAGAATAGATGCAGCAGAAACGTGTCCTTGTGCAAGGAGTTTCTCTCTTTTGAAAGGCTCAGCATAGGGAAGATGTTTGAATGCAGCCTCTTATCATTCAGTACTGTAGTTTATCAGTACAGCCTCTGTCACTGCACGTCTTGCTTGCTGTTGTCACTGCTGAAGAATTGCTGGTCTTCCTGCAAGTCACTGTTGACGTTGCGGTGCTGAATGCTCCAGAAGCACCAGAAGCACTGACATAGGTCAGCCTGGCCACCTGCGTTTACTGTTTATGCCTTTGTCCCTCAATAGAGCACCACGGAAAGCCAGCTGGTTTTCGTATGTGTGCAGAATGAACATCTGATTCACAGGCATCCACATGAAAAGCTCTCTTGCTTTTTGAGGGACTTGCATCCAAACTCCTGTTAAAATCTATGACTTGTCAGATACACAAAACATTGGCAGAGAATCACAGAGTAACTTGGGCTGAAAGGGACTCGGGAGGTCGCTCACCTAGTTCAGTCTCCCACTCATGGCACGGGCAGCAGTGAGACTAGACCAGGCTTTTCGGGGCTTTCTGCAGTCATGTCTTGAAAATTACTGATCCTAACAAAACATCCAGCAATGTCAGCATTCTTATCGAGAAGCTGAAATGCAGATGAAGCAATATATAGCGTGTGATAATGGTTAGTTTGGTTGTGTTTCATAGTGTACTGGCTCATTGGTTTATTTCTTTATTTGTTCCATTATGTGACATGGTCATGATAGCACACATGAGCTGCATGGATGGACTGGAGTCATCTGAACTTTATGCTGATCTTTTAGCGGGGATGCTGGGCAGACGATACACATTTGTAAATACTAATCAGAAAAGTATGAAGGCATGTAGGGGGAGGAGAGGAGTTAGTGGGAGAGTTAAGCAGTATAAAGTTTCTTTCAGTAATTTCGTGAATGTTGTGTAGTCTAGACATGAAAAATACTGATATCATCTTTAAATACAGATGTCATCATCCCTGTATAGAATATTCCTTTCTAGATCCAGGCAAAAATGTAGATTTACTTGCTGTGACAATTCTTCTCCATACACCAATTTGTTATGGCATTTTGGCAGAGTGTGGAGGAAGGGCTAGATTTATAGCTGGTATAAATTTTTCTATCTCTTCTTGTTGGTGCAGAATTCATCTGAGAGAGGGAAAGAGTTACTGGAGAACTCTGTTTGGACTAGGTATATGGAAGGATGGATTCCCAGGCACAGTAATACCTGCTTAATAGATTTTGAGAAAGGAAATAAGGGGAGATTTAGACTTTTGCCTAGGAATGGCTTGAAGGACAGAAGAAGGAAGTAGAAAAGTTTGAGCGCCCAGATGTATGCCACAGTTGGCATCTCAGCTTTCTCCTGGGATGAGATCTGGGTGAGCACTAGTTCTCCTTTCCCTTTCTTCCTTCTCCCTGTGGTTTCTTATAAAGGAAACACAGGGTAGAATAGAGTCATACCAGACTCCAGTGGGTCTAAACTGATCTGGAAGGAAATCAGATTGATACTGTGGAGCAGGATGCATCTACCTGCTTGGTGGTACAGACATGGCATTTGTTTGTGGTGGTGGAGTTCAGTAGCAGGAGGGTGACAAAAATAGTCTTGCCTGCCTTAGAAGGCAGGTCATGCATTTGTTAGCTAAATGCTGCTATATTAAAAGTTACTGAGAAGGGTGAGCAAAGTTTCCTGTTGGTGGAAGCAGACACAGCTCCATCAACTCTGCTGGACTCATGCCTACCTGATCCTTATCTGTTTCCACTTGTGTGAGTTTAGCTCAGAAGTTCAGAACAGACCTGGAAATACTGAAACACCACATCACAAAAGTACTACACGCTAAACCTCCTGGGCAGCGGGAGGGAAGGAACAAGAGAAAACAGAAGTGGTGAATATTACACTGAGGGGCTGTTTGAAGATAGGATGGAAAAAGTTGCTAAGAATGGTAAATTAAAGCAGAGGGATTATACAGGTTTGGGTCAGGAAGGAAGATAATGGAAAAAGCAGATAAAGTTATTAAGTCAGTTTTTTAGAGGAATACAATAGGTTTTAATAAATACATGAGAGGGGAAAAAAGCCAATTAAAAATGAAGAAAGCTGTTTTGTGGCTAAGGGGTCATTTAATTTTCTTTTTAAATGAAAAAAAAAGGAGCAGCCTACTGAGAATTAATACAGAGTTTGTTAGTACAGCTGCAGGAAAGTCAGGTAAGAGAAAGATTGAATCTGTATAAATTGGCAGTTGTGGTTCATGTGTGCTCCAAACTCTTCAGTGAACTTAATGAATTTGAAGCAATTACATTCCAATAAGTATGAAGAACAAGCATGGAATCAGCATCAGAGATTTAGAAGAAACTGAGAACGGACATAGCAAGGGAGCTGCAGGCAGGTCGACTGCTCTGGAGACTGTGGGACGTACAGTTCGAGTATGCAGAGGGGAAAACTTTGGGGCAGGACAGTTACTAAAGCAGCATCAAAAATGTTCATTATCTCATACTTCAGTCCCCAGTGAAGTAATTCAGCAAGTTAAAAGACTAAAACCATGGCGATTTGAAAACAGAACCAGTGGAAAGTGGGGGAAGGGATTCTTCCAGTGTGCTTCTCCTCCACTCATATTATAATCTTTTCAGGCTTTGGTTTCACATTTGGGAGCTCCGCTGATCTAGTTGGGAGTAAGCAACTCCCTTGCCTATTCTGTTCACACTGCCTGTACAGCAATTTATGCAACTGAGTGGGCCGATTTAAGGAACTGATATAAAGAAAAGTAGTCTGGGAAGAAAATCGATCATTTTGCAGCTGGATAGTTCCCTGGTCCAGGTCACCACACACCTTCACAAAGGGTTGCACCAACACATTGCACATGACAGTGTAGGTTTCGGATGGGAAGCCCAGGTGCCAGAGGAGAAGCAGAAAGGGTCATCACAGCTTATGCTGTCGAAGAAATGAATAACCAAGCCTTGGAGAATCTGATTGAAATTTTTCAGTATGTCTCCCTTCCGTATCTGTACCTTCATCACTGTTTTGTGAGGCTCTCCACACATGCATACGTCTGTGGGGAAGTTTCCTTATTTATTGTTTTGGGTTTTCTTCCTGTTTCTTTGAGCATCAGCAGTGGGACTCAGAGGAAGAGCAAAGCTGGAAAGTAAGTAGGATACCCAGGGAGGGGGACAAGTGTTGGTGTTGTCTTCACCCTGCACACCTGCCAGGGCAGAAGGGTGCATAAATGAAGAGGTAAAAGGAGAATAGATCCTGGTTGCACTGTACAAAATCATGTGCATCTGGAGAGCTACCACATTTGGCTGACTCCTGGAGTAGGGAGTCCGAGTTCCAGAAGACATTTAGGACAGGAACAGAAGAGCAAAAGTTGCATAGTTATTAAAATAATGAGCAGGCAAGTATGAGATCAGATTCTGTCACAAGGGCCTGGTGTTGTCTCAGATGTCACTTCCATATTCCTTGTTTGCCTGTCCCCTCTGAGGCCAAATCCAGCGACGCCTTAAAGTGGCTGTAACTGTGAGTTGCAACGTCTGCAAATAAGCAAATCCTAAGAAGCGCTATCATTAGATTGCAGGAAGGGGAGAAATGCAGTATTTCTTCACTTCAGTGGATAAAATGTTACGGAGCCTGTAGGAGAGATCACAAACACTTAAATAATTTTGGATGGGATATATATCTGTTCTATTTTAAATATAGCTTAAGTAATAGCAGAGTAATGACACGATATAGGATGTTGAAGGGAGACAGCCTTTTGCTTGTGCTAAGTGTTTTGTCAGATCCTGGTTTGCTTAATTTGACTGAAGTTTCTAAGTTAGTGTTAGTTTAACCACGCGTACAATATTGTAACTATTGCAACAAGTAAGGGTTCAAACAAGCAACACCGAGTGAAGGTCTGTGGCCAAATTGCGATCCTTTTTTCAAATTGCATATTGATACAGTTGGAGGGAAAGTAGCATTTCAATCCTGAAGCAGTGGAGGAAACCTCAAGGCATTTATGACTGAATTGCATTGAGAATAATTTAAAAGCACATGCAACCAACTCATTGGAATCACTCCAGAAATGATTTTTATTGAAATATTTGGCCCTTGGCACCAGTTACATCCATTTCACACCGTTACTGTCCAGTCAAACCCTGCCTCAGGCCACATAGAGAAATCATCTCACTTTCCCCCTGCATCGTCACAAATGTAAAGTATCTGTGTTTTGCTTGGCTGTGATATACAGGAGCTTTTTTTTTCTTCTTTTCTTTCTTTTCATTACTTTTTTTCCTGTAATCATGCATTCTGATAATTGGTGGTTTTTCCTCATTGCAGAGCAACTTCTTTTGCTGAAGTGGCACCTCAGTATGCTGTTGGGAAATAGTCCTGTTGCTCAGAAGAGGGCAAGGGAAGCTATAACAACAGATGTTTTTTGTTTCCAGTCTTCAGGATTCTGCAAGGATGCCTAGTCTCTATGACATGGGTGATGCTGGAGAGGGTGGTCTTGAGTGCTTCTTGTTTGGAAATATCGACAATTTGGTAGAAGGGGCAGTCATAGTCTTTGTGCACTAGAATAGCTGGGCAGTGGAATGGATACTCTGTGAATGGATGCAAAATCTAAAAGCTACCCTAAACAACAGTAACTCTGGTGGTAGGAGATGAGATTTCAAGGCTGCTTTTGGATTGTAACATGACCTGCTTGCTTCTCTAAAGCGTCACTTGCCAAATTTTGGAGAGAAGTTCTCTGTGATCCTTGCATGGACCATGCAGATTGCCCCAAAGAATAATAGGAAGCAAACTAACTTGGCTGAGTGTAGGGTTCCTCACAATGAGAAGGAAAGCTTGTGCAAACAATGTGGCATTGATTTGAGCATAACTGCTACATCTCGAGCTTCTACAGTGTTAAAATTCTGAATTGTAGGACTGTTTAATTAATTGTTCGGGAGGAAGGCCTCATCATTCAGCATGAGATTTGCTATGCATCAAAAGCCTTGGACTGAGTTTAAAAAAATGCAGAGAGCTCTTGAGCATTAATGAGCTTTTGCATTCTCAGGCAATAACAGTTAAACAACTGTCAAACACTAAGTTATAGCCAATTATGGTTGGTAGCGGCCATTTCTTTGCAAGGATAGTGCATGCCCGTGGTGTGGAAACATGTAGTACAATTATAAACAAGGAGATCAGACCATGCCCAAGACAAACATTCAGTCCCAAAGGAAAGAGGAAAAGGGAGAGTCGTTATATGGAAATGAGAAAAGGGCATAATGTGGGAGTTGTTGCTGCTCACAAAGAGGTAACTAGGTAACTAAGAAAGTGCTTTTTAGAAATTAACCATTGCTAACGCAAGTCTATGAGATCCTCCAGCGTTAGCTGTGCTGCGGTCACAGAATCATGGAGTGGTTGAGGTTGGCGGACACCTCTGCAGGTCGCCTGGTCCAACCCCCCTGCTTAGGCAGGGCCACCTTCAGCCAGTTGCCCAGGAACGTGAACAGTCCCTCTGTAGACTACGACTTTTATCTGCTGCCACTACTGCTCAGACACAATTTTGATTAGATTCAGTGCTGATCAGGCTTACCTGACCAAGTACTCAGGCAAAACGAACAGAAGCGGTTGGCAGGCCCTTTTGGCTGAGGTTCCTAGTGTTGCCAATTACTTTAAGCAACACTGAGAACATTTTCCTGGTGCAGACAGGGTCATTGTTATGTTTTCAGAAGGGCTATTTTTATACAGTGACTCATGTTAACGCCTGTTCTGATTTGGTGTTCTTCCATCTTCTCCAAAAATGCAGTAGGATTAATGCATACCCAGTATAATTTCACTAACTTCTGGATTTTACCGCTAAGGGAGAGTTTGGCCATAGAGTTGAAAATAGATGTCACATTGTACGTTTCTTTCGGTAGGGAAGCTGACATAGGTCCTTCTGCCCCTTCAACTCCACAGTCCTGATACGAATTTTTACCTTTATGTTGCTGTTCTCCTCGGTTGTTTCAATGCAGGGTATTGTGGGGGTGGCTCCACAGAAACTGTTCTTAACTATTTCACTGCAACTATTAACATTAGGAAATAAAACCAAATATAACAGTGCACAACCTGGAGTTTTGGCGGGGAGTTTGTTTGGGTTGGGGTTTTTTGAGGACACTTTTAAACTTACGCTCTCTTTTCATTTTAGATATCCACACTAAGTATTGTAGTGGCTGTGTTGCAATGGTAGGAATAAGCCCTGGATGTAGATGGGAGACGAACTTCTTAACCCCATGAAAAAGCGTTTGGTGTCACCCTACCTGAAATAAAATCATGCACTCTTAGGTCTTTCACTACTGTTATGGAGACCAATAATTGTGTTTAATGCATCAAAATACTTGCTTTGAGCATGTACATGTGTTCATGTGGAAGGAGTGGGGGTTGTAGAGCTTACATCCTTTCTGTTAAAGCACAGCTCTGTCTTCTGGACAGCAAGAAGAAGGTCTCTTGAACTGAGCTGAACTAAGCAAGCCAGGACCTGCCTGGAGGGACTGGCCTCATGCCGTACCTTCCACTTCACTGAAAGGGTGGAGACTTGTAGATGTGAGACCCCTCCCAGTCTTTCCTATTTCTCCCTCTTTACCTGACATCTGTACCCAGCTGTACTTCTGGTGGCACATGATGCGTGGTGTGTAACTCATACTCCATGCAGGTCTGCAGGCTGCGGGTGTCGAGGTGCCAGGCCCTTGACAACTGAAGCTTCTGGCATCACAGTCATACCGGTTGATATGTGGGAACCAGACAGACAGAAAGTGTGTTGCGTCACAAGAAGCAGGGGTGGAAATACATAAGGTTTTCTTGGTAGGAGCAGGCACAGAGGTTGGAATTGTTGAAACTACGTGTGTGAAAGTTGGTCTGTTGTGGAGGTTGATGCTTCTGCAAGGCATTGTCTTTCTCTTGCATGCACTGGGACGTTACCTCTGGACAGATTGGTTAGAAAGCTTGGTGAGGTCAGTGTCTGTACAATAGATTATCCAAAGGACGTTTATGTCCAATATGTATTTGATTATAGCTTTTTATTTTTAAAAGTGTATTACTCCTGCTTTTATTTTCAGCAGTAATTAGGAAAGCAAATCAAAAGGGGAAGGGATGACCACATTTAAACGTTGGCTTCTTTACCAGAATCCAGGCTGCAAATTTAACACTTACTATAATTCTGTGGCGACTTTTGCTACCACAGAGGTCACAGTTAAATAACCTCCTGCGTTTTGATCCTGTGAGTACTGGGTGGCTTTCAGGATGGTGAGATGTTTGGTGAGGCTGCAACTGAAGGTGACTAGTTGAAAAATCAGCAAACTGGTAACAGAGGGTCTTTGCTAACTCCTTGCTAACAAGCCTCAAAGCATTTCTCTTGGCATTTTTGTTGGATCCTGAAAATACAATTGAAGACTTCTGGTGGAGGGAAGATGAGTCTCATACTTGTAAGAGGGACCTGACCCTGTATAGGGTTTTCATCTTCCCTGACATCTGTGGGTTGTTAAGAATACAGTGAAGAAGACTGAAAAGGCATTGCAGAGTTGAGCGCTCACACAAGAAATAATGCAGGTCTGGCTGTCTTTCTGTGCAGCATAGGCACGACTTGAATTTTTAACTGGGAAAAGTTCTCATAGGTGTTTTTTAAAAAATGACTGCTACTTTCAGCTTAAGCAAATTCCTTTTCTCAAGGTGGAAGATCATTCGTCCTTCCTTCTTGATTAATCTTTTGGCTGAATGGAAATATGTTGTCACTGTATTTCCAGAAGCCTGTTGTAAGGAAAATTGATTATGCACAAAAATGAAAAGTTAATCATACAAGAATGAGTAATGTTAGAACCTGTTTTCACGTTGCTTTATTTTAGGATGGTTTTATCAGCAGGTCCTGTAGACCTGGTGAAGTGTTACTGATCAGCAAGTAGTTTTGTATAAAATAAGCAAATGAGGAAGACAGGGAAAGAAGGGTTAAATTTCTATTAAAAACCTCCTGTTTAAATCACTTACCTCTGTTACATACCTTGTGAAATGAAGCTTGTGGTGGTACAGTGTCTTGGAGTTTCACTCTTCTGCTGTTCAACTGGCATTGAATCAATATACAATCAGTTTGCATTTGGAAGGTTATTTGTGCAATGAAAATAACTAGTTACCTTAATTTTTCATTCAGAAGTAAACTCTATAGAACTTTTCTAACATTCAACTCATTCCTCAGAGGTCAAGGAGAAAATGAAGTTTTATGCCTTTGCCATCACTGACTTGGAGCAATTAGGCTGGTGGCCATGAATATCTTGTCCTTGTGAGTGCACAAAAAGTTGTCTTGCCAGTGTCTGGATTATCCTGTTGGTGGTTAAACACATCTGCTGACATATACTGAATGAAGGAAGAATAATGAAAAAAACGTTTGGAATATTTCATCACATGCTGCTATCTTTTTCTCCTCGAGTGCTGGCTGAAGTTCAGTTTGTGGTTATAGCACAGCTGGGCACTCATCTGAATACTTAGACTGTTTAGATTTACTTTTATTTTGACTATATTTTTTGACTTGTCTTTTCCAAAACTAAACCTTAAACAAAACAAAGAGGGAGAGGAGACCGTAGGGAGTTCTGAACTCCTCACTCAGCTTGTTAACCCAAAGAGAGATTACAAAGCTCAACCCCAAAAGATGCCAAGCCTATTACCCTCAGGTCAGAATTGAAAATTAGAGTAAGTGTAAGCTACTTCTTCTACTTCTTTAGTAATGCTGTCATGATTTAGGCTGAATATTTACACGGTGCAGTTCAGTAACTGGAGCGTATTTGCCAGAAGTAATTGATTTTTCTGCAGGAGGACAGCAATGCAAAACTTTTAGTTTGTATGACCTTGTCAACCAATTGATTGCATTAGACAGTCCAGGTCAAATTGAATCACGGTGTGTGCCTGTCTCTGTTGTATGTACATGTCTGTATATATGCATAAGCTTATCCAAACGTCTGTAACAAGAGGAGAAAATAAAATTGTTTCTAACCTTGCACCAAGATAGACCAAATTAATTTCATAGAATACAGGATATTACTGTCCCAATCTCACTGCAGGTAGTGTTGTATGAAAACTGCTCATGTTGTATGAAAGAGAATTATACTATGTGTATGCTTTCATAATTAGCTGAGAAATGGTTTATTTTAACCAGAAAAAATTAAGCACTGATACAATCCACAAATTTTCCCTCATTGCACACCCCAATTACAATTTTAACAGCACTTGAACTAGTGACTTATACATGATGAAATCCAGTATGAAGTGATGTTGAAAAGAAATACTTTTTCCTGGCCATGATATTTTGTATTTTTTTAAGAATGCGGTTTAATGATCAGGCCAATCTCCTACCCTTCCATGCAGCACAGCTGCATTTTCCTGCTGTTTCTCTGAGTTGGTGCAAGCAATCCTGCGATTGGCAGGGCCTCACCAGGCTGAATGTTTTTCTAACGTGCAAGGTTAGATCCAAGTCACATCAGCAAACTGCTGCTCTCGCTGTGTGGCTACGCTTTGTTGACACAAGGGAAGGAAGAGTAACGTGTGGCCATATATCACGAGAGGAGCGGGAATGCCTTTTGCAATCTGGTTTTAGATTAATAAATGTCAATTTTCCCCTCATTTGCAAATTGTCATTATCCCCTTCTTTGAGCAGACTGTCTCTAGGATGTGATGGAGAGAGCAGTATGGCAATGAGTGCCGTTAGAGTTGTAGAGTAGTCATTGTAAGAGCAAAAGGTACCCTTTTATTTTAGGGGTTGTAGTATTAGGATGCTGCCTGTGTTCTGCATCAGCAGAGGGCCTCTGAGAAGGCACTGGGTGACTGTACTTTCACTCTGGGGTTTTGTCTCTGGATTGCTCTTCCTTCCCATACCTCATGCCACCATCAGCACCTTTAACCTCTTGGATAGTGGGTAAGTGGATTCACGTTCAGTCACTGCCACTTACCAGGTCAGCTGTTGTCAAAAAATACCTTGAGACTGGAGCTAATGTTTCTTTCCTTTTCAAAAGACAAAATGCCTGTATGATACTATGCTTTTTCTGCCTCTGACTAAAAAGAAATAAGGATGTTGGTGTTTGGACCGTCTTAAAAAACTGCCATGCAGCACCACCAAACTAACAGCAGCTCTTAAATAGTATGACAATAGAAGCAAATATTGTTCAATAAATCTTTGCTTTTTTTTCCTTTTTTTCTCTCCTACAGGAATATTTTTACCCGAAATATTTGGGTGAGTTGCAGCTTTTACTTTCACTTTGTGGCAGTGCTGGTATGTGGTGCCTAAGGCTGGAGCTTGTCCCAGATGAAGTCTCTGCTAAGGAAAGTGATGGAAATCGATTGCAGTAAACATGCATTTCCAACTTTTAAGATAGACTGTACCTTCCTTATGTAATTTTGAGGTGTGTTTATTACATATGTATAGATTTGCATAGAGAGATCCTTTATGTGTTTTCTGCATGTTGAAATGTTGATGTTGCATTTATATCTGTAGCTTGAAGCATTAGTAAATAATTTGAAGTCTTCTACCTTTTTCACTTTTTAATTAACTTAGCTATTAACTAACCTCCTTATTAAAAAAAAAAGTGCCTTTTCTAATTGAACCATTGGCTTATTCTATTGACTGTATCATAGTCATGGCATCATACTGTTTTCTATTTGTGTTTAATATGTAGTACTTAAGATCAGAAATACCAGAAGTCTGAGAAAACTCCATGTGCTTTTTAGATTTTTTAAAAGAGATTTAGTAGGTCAACTTTGAGTAGCTACTAATATGCTTCTAGAATCATAGTAGCATCTGGTTAAGTGATCATCCTTTTCAGATGGCTTATAACTACTGTACATCAGGGCTAAAAAATTTTAATGAACTTAAAAATTTTAAGGCATCTGGGAGATTATAATATTGCATAGATTTTGCATCCACCTTCCAAATCCTTGCTTAATGAATCAGCAGGATAGGTATCATTTTACATGCTTTGAACAGCTGCCATGTCATCATTGTAATAATAACAATTTCATTTTCTGTTCTTCAGCTTGTATTCAGAAATATGGGTCACCATATACAAGAAGTCCAGATTTCCTTACATGCGTTCATAGTAAGCATTTTTGGTTTGCGTATTATAGTTAAATGTTCTCTCATGTTACCTGAAGGAGTGGAACCAGCTCAGCTATCTCCATTTTTGTTATTATTTTAGTACTGGGCTTGCTATTCTCTAAGCTTGAGACTCCATATTGCGTGTCCTATCTGAGCAGCAAAACAAAACTTTTTCCCTTTTATAACCTATTGCCACCTCGCTGTTATCTTTCAGTGCTTTGGTATTTTATGATGCAAGACATTTATCTTCCACCAGTTTCCCAAGGTCTGAATAATCTGAGAAGCAAGAGAGACAAGAAATAGGATTTACCAGAAGGTTGTACGCTATGCTTGGCCTTTCATTTTCTTTTTTCTTGAATGCTAACTTTGGCTCACCCTTGTTAAGGAACCTTAAAAAAAGCTTGAAGTCAAACCCAGGCTTGTGTCAGGCTTCTGACAGCGTTACGTAAGGATATCAGTTTCACGCATCGTGTGACTGTGCTTTAAATATCGCATCCTTTAAAAATTCAGATCAATTTGGAAGTCGAACTGGTATCTGTGTAGAAGGGGAAGGGGTATTTGTTCATCACTAACACTAGAGATCAGAATTTAATGAACTCTTCTTATACCTTTCCAGTTCCTTCTTGAATCTTAGCAATACTAAAGATATAAAGCTGCATAAATATTCTAAATATGTTGTGGGAGCAGATCAATTCAAACAGGGAGAAAATCACATGTATGTATATGTATTTTCATTTTTACCCCTATGGTTCAGTCTTTTACTGTGATCAAGCTTGATTAGTGATGTGTTCATACCAGTGCTACCAAAGCAGGATGAGGATTTAGTCAAGCTTATAAACTGCATTACAGCAACCTTCTTTGAAGAGTGAATTCCAAGTTTAATAAATGGTATGTCAAGACCTGCCCTGATATAATGGAGCAGTATCACTTGCAGATGTTAGATTTCTCTGAACTGGGAATTCTTGGACCTGTGGTACCTGCGTTGGCTGTGGTATGCCAGGTAGTGTATAGTGGGACATGAGGCTGAATGCTTCCTTTTGCTCACACATGTGACATGGCGAAGAGGTGGGAGTTCCTCCTGAAATGGTGGTATCAACTGGGAGCACTTGTTTCAAACAGCTAATGGTGTTTTAGAAGTGCAAGTCTAAAGGGTAGTGATGAAAAAAACCTGAAAAAATAAAAGCTGAATAATTGTTTTTAGGGATTTTTGCCCATTGCAGATGCAGTGGTTTGGAAAAAAAAGATAATATTTTCCCCCATTAAAATATTTTTAAATGGCTGAGTTTTGGCTAGCCATTGTCAATTCACAGGAGAGGTAACAGAGAAGGAGCCTCAAACGCGCTTGGAAGAATGACAGGCTTTGTGCTTGGCCAGTTCCAGTGTGCCTCTTAATTTTTCACAGATGCTGCCAAAAGGCTACGTAGGTCTGTGGGGTTGTGCCTGCAAGATGCATTTAAATTTTGTTTCTTAACAGTCTTTCTCCCCTCAGAACAAGGTAGTGCAAGGCTCTTTTAATCTGGCATACAAAGACGCTGCACAACCTAAGGGCTGGAAGATGATTAACTAGACTAGTTTATACTAGAAATAAGGTACAAATTTTAAATGTGATAGTGATTAGACAGCTTAGCAGAGTATTTGAGGATTCTTAGTTTCATAAGGTCTTTAGGTCAGGGTTACAGGTAGGATTCAACTCTGGATGTGGAGGTAGATGCGGGCGTTTCCAGCATAGGTGCCTACATGAGCAGTATTCCCGTCACAGTCAGCGGAGACTTATCTGCAGTCAGCAGTTCTAGAGGGATTCCACTGACCAAACTGGGTCTGTGTGAGGGAGAGCTACATCACTCGATGAACTCCGTTTGTTGTACTGACTGGATCTCCACTGACTGCAATGAGAATTTAAGACAATTGCTTTGCAGATAGATGCTTGCCTTCCTTACACATAGATACCTGTACTTTGGTCTGCAGATCTGGATCTTGTTCTAAAAGAGATACTGTAGGTCAGCTAGGAATTAGGGATTTGGTTCTGCAAGAGTTTGGAAAACTGTACAGGAATTTTTTGGAAAAAAAGTTGCATGTGGCCTTAACACAGCGTTTGTTGGGTCTTGTGTGTCTGCTTTTTAATAGTTGTAATCGTCACAACCTAGCACTTTCCCAATGTATTTTTAATTTGTACCGTTTTGTTAATATCAAAAAATAAATTCACAGTATAGAATAATGAACTGGAAGGAGTAGTCAGTGTACTTAGGTAAAGTCTTGTTTCCATACTGACTTCAAAAATGGAACTGGTAGTTCTATTCTCTGGCTGCATTTATGAGCCATATATGTGCTATCAGGCATAGCTGAAAGCATACAAAAAGGTCACGCTCTTCCTTATTTTTAATATCTTTACTAAAATCTGTCATGTAAATGAATGGAAACAAAAGCTCCATTTTGTCTTGCAGTGGTTTAAATCAGGAGCACCTTCTACAAAGTTGGCAGAATTACACAGTTGTGAAGCCACCAGGAGAGTATAAAGCTGTGTCTCATGTTCCCAAATTCTCATGATAAGAGGAGCAAACTATCAGCACAGTGTTGATGCAATAGAAATGTCTGTGGTTGTTCTTGCATTTATCGTGTGTTGCGATAGCGTGGTATTGTGCGGGGGAGGGTTATTCCATCTGGCTCTGCAAGGCACATCAGAATCCAGCTGGAAGGAAAGAAGCTTGAGGATACACCAGATAAGTCATGCATTACCCTCTTGACTTGTTTTGCTTATCAAGTGACTTTGAAAACATTGCCATGCCTGGGAGGCTTAGTTTGTGCTGCTCCAAAATGCAGACTTGGCTTACTATGCCTAAACCATCCTGTTTACTGTATACAAATTCTGGTCTGCCTAGGAAAAGAAACCTGCTGATCAGAGCTTCATCAGATTAAGGCTCATCTCTGCCTTAACCTGGCTTCTCCCTCCCCGACTCCTCCACCTCCAGGGCTGTGTGGTCTGGTCAGTGATTTACCGGGAGGTATTCTGGCAGGTGGATGTTCAGACACAGCCCGTGTAGCTGTGTTTTCTTTTGCGTGGCCTGGCCTCTACCTCGGCTGTGGCTTTGCCCCAGCTCTGCACAGCTGGCGCAGTGAGGAGAAAGGTAATTACGCCTTGTGAGTGGGTGGTTCTTTCTGTGAGGCTCTTAGGGTTTTCCTGTCGTGTTTTCCCAGGCACTAGCTTCTGAGCATCAAGGTGAAATACTGAAAATGGGGATTTCTTTGGCCAAGTCACACTCCATTCTGGATCAGCCCTCTGGCTCTCTCCTCCCTTGTCCGCGATGGAACACCTTGCTGAGGCTCAGGATAAATGCTTATCTTCTCAAGCATAGCCCTAGCTAGAGGCTGAAGCTGTGCTGGTTACAGGGGAGGAAAGTGAGACACTGCCTGGAACCGATGTTTTGGCTGTATTTTGGTAGAGGTGGATGAAATCACAACTAGAAATAGAAATTCTTTCAGTTGTGGAGATTTGTGATCCTTTGTGACCTTTTTTAGAGCTCCTTTCTTCGCTTCATCTATTTTGTCCCGATTGATTCAGCCCACTATATTTAATGACAGCCATTGCCAATCATCTGGTGATTTCTGGCATCTGTTAGTCCTCTTCAGAAGAAAGTGGAGTCTTCATTACAAACATGCGCATAGTGGACAGATACATTTGTCATAGTTGTTGAACTTGCTCTAGACAGTCCTTACGTTCGAAGCTCAATTAAATACCCTACAGAGAAAGGAGTGGTGAAAACTTTTATGTTGTACAATGTGCTAAATGTAAAGCAAGTATGAAATTGATACTCCATGGTAATCTGGATAAGTTGCAACACTGTGCTGTTAACTTCAGTCTTCAGGCAATTCAGTGTGCAGTGCAGCCCAAGAATCCAACTATTTTTTCTTGATAACTATAACACAAATGCTATCCAAAATTACAGTATATGCTCTTGCTTTATTTTTATGCCTAATATAGTGCTAATCTTAATAGCTGTCCAAAAGGCAAACTGAAAGTCCAAAAAGCAGTCGGGCAAACTGAAAAACAGGAGGTTCCCTCTGAACATCAGGAAACACTTTATTGTGAGGATGACCCAGCACTGGCACAGGTTGCCCAGGGAAGTTATGGAGTCTCCATCCTTGGAGATATTCAGAAGCTGTCTGGACGTGGTCCTGGGCAACTGACTGTAGATGACCCTGCTTGAGCAGGGGGGCAGGACGAGATGACCTCCAGAGATGCCTGCCAACCTTAACCAGTTTGTGCTTATTGAGACTCAAATCTAAGACAGTCAGTGCAAACAACAGTGCTGTTCAGTGCTTTATAAGACATCAAAGGGAGTTGCCTGTGCCTGCAGTTACAGAAATGTTGACGTTTTTTCAAAGCAGCCTGTCATGAAGGGGACTTACAGGGTCACACAGAGGAAGTTAAGAAGAGTCATGTAGAAGCAGTATAATCCTGACAAAAGTAAAAGTGTATTCAATTCTTAAATTCACTCAGTTTAAGAAGTCTGATGGGACTACTAATCTAGAAACAGTTCCTCTCCCTACATGCCTCCCTGCCACCCCATATGCCTATCGATTCACAAGTAATGTTTCAGAATATCATGAAGAGTCCGAACTGGACATTGGTCCTACTGAACGTTGGTCTCAGCAGAACCACTGCATGAAAAGGGGTCTTTGCTGCTGCAGCTCACTTAATGTGTACCCACTGAGCACATTTTTGCCCTGCAAATCTAGTATCACAGACCAAACTTGGTCTGCAGAGGGCTGTTGCTAACTAGGTGCTCTAAACGTACTTGTCTGTTCCACTTTTTGTAAACTCTTCCTTTTGTCTGGACTGAACGGGGTTTCTGCTGAGTTGTATGGATGTGCTTCTAAGATTGTAGGATTGCAGAAGCGTTGTTAATGATAGTAGTTCTTCCTTTAAACTCGGCTAGCTGCAGCAGCTGCAGCAGTTCCTGTGTCATGCACCAAAAGGCTTGGGCAGAATCGTTGCTTTGTAGCTGTGCCACCCCCCATGCTGCAGGCACAGTTGGTCAGGCACAAGAAACTGCCACATATATTCATCAGAAGAGAAACTTGGACATCATGCCTTCATGTCGTAGGACTTTTTTTTCCAATGCATTCCATGTGCTGGTAAGCACAGAGGACGGTGGGACTGACTGTTTAACTGCTCCAGTGTAGAAGGCCAGTCCCATTGTGAATATACATTTATTCAGGTTTGCTAGGGCTCTGGTCAGGTTCAGATGTTCTCTGTAGAAGCATCAATGGCAGACTGGACTGTGACTGAAGTTCACCCAAATGTAAAAGGTTTGCAGAAGTGCCCTGTGTCTCCTGAACCTCACTGCTGGGAGGGAATATGTAAACAGAAAGGCCCTCTGACAAGGTGAGCTTTGCAGTCTACAGAATGAACTTCTGCACTGCTCCTTCTGGTTGCGGTTGTGGAGACAGTTAACACATTTATGATTTTTGAAGATCAGTGATTTAGAACACCTATGTAACAGGTTACTACCACCTAATAGTTACCAACTCCTTTTTTTTGTGGGGGCAAGGGTATTCTCTCATCCTTCCTTTAGCTATCTCTGCAAAGCACTTTCCCTGGGTGTTTTGCAGATAGGTGTAGGTGAATTTGGACAGGTGACTTCCATACCTTGAGCAGTTACATGATAGTTTGAGACACATGGATTTGATGGACGGACCACTCGTGGATACGGAATTGGCTGGATGGTTGCACTCAAAGAGTTGCAGTCAACAGCTCAATGTCCCAAGTACAGTGATGAGTGTCCCACCAGTGATGAGTGGCATTCCTCAGGGGTCTGTATTGGGACCGGTGCTGTTTAACATCTTTGTTAAACATGGACTGTGGGATTGAGTGCACCCTCAGCAAGTTTGCTGGCAACACCAAGCTGTGTGGCATGGTCAACATGTTGGAAGGAAGGGATGCCATCCAGAGGGACCTTGACAGGCTTGGGAGGTGGGCCCATGTGAACCTCATGAAGTTCAACAAGGCCAAGTGCAAGGTACCAAGCACAAACACAGGCTGGGCGAGAATGCATTGAGAGCAGCCCTACCAAGAAGGACTTGGGGGTACTGGTGGATGAAAAGCTGGACATGAGCCGGCAATGTGCACTAGCAGCCCAGAAGGCCAACCATATCCTGGGCCGCATCCAAAGCAGCGTGGCCAGCAGGTCGAGGGAGGTGATTCTGCCCCTCTGCTCCACTCTGGTGAGACCCCACCTGGAGTGCTGCATCCATCTCTGGAGCCCTCAGCACAGGAAAGATGTGGACCTGTTTGGAGCGGGTCCAGAGTAGGGCCACAAAAATGATCCGAGGGATGGAACCCCTCTCCTATGAGGACAGACTGAGAGAGTTGGGGTTGTTCAGTCTGGAGAAGAGAAGGCTCCAAGTAGACCTTATAGCAGCCTTCCAGTACCTGAAGCGGGGCTACAAGAAAGCTGGAGAGGGACTTTTTACAAGGGCATGTAGTGATAGGGCAAGGAGTAACGGCTTTAAACCAAAAAAGGGTAAATTTAGATTAGATATAAGGAAGAAATTTTTCCCAGTGAGGGTGGTAAAACACTTGAACAGGTTGCCCAGAGGAGCTGTGGATGCCCCATCCCCGATGTTCAAAGCCAGGCTGGATGGGGCTTTGAGCAACCTGGTCTAGTGGAAGGTGTCCCTGCCCATGCAGGGTGGTTGAACTAGACAATCTTTAAAGTCCCTTTCAACCCAAACCATTCTCTGATAGTTGTTCCTCCAATCCTCCTCAAAATATGGTGACTGCTCTCTTGCTACTTTCCTATGGAGAAAACCTGTTGCCAAATGGTGGAACTTGGCTTAAAAATCAGTGGCAGACTTTACTCTGTGTTGGCCCCATGGGAACATTGTGCTGTCTGTAAACTGGATTAGTGGTTTGCTATCCTTATGCAGTTAACACTTCGGCATTTCTTTTTTATTCTCATTCTATGTAATAGAAAAGACTAAGTTGGACAGCTCTGAAAAAAATTTCAGATATAAACCTTTGCTAGCAAAAAATCTATCAGCCTTGGTAAGATCTTCAGTTGAACTGTCAAAAGTAATTGAAAAGAGTATCCTTTCTTCCTTTAATACTTTAGTTGCTGCCTGCTTTCTATTTTCTCCAAAACTAGGGAGAGTAGAATTAACTTTCTTAAAAATGAGCTACTTTGAGTTGTTTCTTTCAGGATGTGCCCGTCAGATACGGGGCTAGCTCACTCCCTTTCGCAATGAAATGAATTCCACTGCATGTGCTCTGCAAAATTCCTGGCACAGCTTTTTCAGCACGTGAGCACTAAGAATTAGCTTCCAGTGTTGCTAGGTGTGAGTATTTCTGATAGTGATTCCCCATTACTGCGTAAGCTTCTTGACTTTTAATGAGAGTGAAGCACCTGGTTGTCAGTGGCTTCAATGTATTGTTCTGTTTTGTTTTGGTTTTTTTATTCCTTACATAAATCAGATTTGCCAAACCAGTGTTCTCCCGATCCTTGTCACAAAGAGGGGACCGTCAAATGTGAAGATCTCAAGGGGGACTTCTATTGTGAATGCAAGCGTGGCTGGCAGGGAAAAACATGTGAAAAAGGTAACTGGGTTTTGTTATCTTTTATACCAGTAAAAAAGATGTATTGGGTTTTGCTATATTCTCAAATGGTCACTGATACTGTGCTGCACAATTCAAAAGTCACAGAATTGAACCTGGGTTACACAGCGCTCGTGTTTTTACCCTTCTGTGAATCAGGTATCTCTTTCACATCGACATTTTTATATGACTTCAGTGTATCACAGCTTGTTCTTGGCAAGGCCATCTAAGTAGTTGAGCTCCAACTTACCATCCCACCCCTCTGAAAGGGGCAGCAGGAGCAGAGTTGCCATGGCTTTTCAAGCAGAACTGCCCCAACTGCTGCTGTGAACCCTGAAGTAACAGACGTCAGACTGCAGAGCCAGAGAAGCTGGCCTGTCTTCCTTTCTAGCACCCCCGCAATGGGAACAGTGATTTCAGCAGGCAAGTTGGGGTCTGACTCTGATGATGCACCAACTGATGAAATTAGCCTGTTAAAGCCTCCTTGCTAGTAGGACCTGATTCCATGGCCACTTATATCCCAATGTGTATTTCCTCCAAAGACAATATTCAGGCAGAAGTTTTGTGCAAGATGTTCTAGGCCCCAAGAGGGCTTTCTGTATTCCTTTGTGAAATAGTGAAGTTATCTTATCTTCCCTCCTCATGCTTTCTGGTTTCTTTTTTTCCCTTCTGCCTGCAAGGCTTCCTGTCAGGGCCACTGCTTTTCTGCTTGCCAATATTAAGTATTTGCCAGAAATCACATTCAGCCAGTCCCGAATTGTGGCAACCAAGACAGCAGGAGATCCAAAGCCTCTCCTTCTGATGTAAATATTGTGGGGAGATTATAGGATCACTCACAAGCAGCTTATTTAAGCATTTGAGACAGTTGTCGGAGAAGTATACGGTCAGCTTTGAGAGCTCAGCGACTGATCAGTTTGAAGCATATCCCCTCTTTTTCTTATAAAATGCCATGAAATGTGCTGTTCTACCCGTCAGCTAACGGTGGAGTTCCATATATAAGCAGGACATAGTGAGCAGGTCAGGCACATCGAGGGTGAAATTCAGGCTCTAACTGAATTTAGTAGGCTTTTGCGGCTAACTTCAGTGGAGCACCATTTAGCTCACAGTGCTCAATAGCTGTGAACTTAAAACTTTTTGTGTTCTCATGAGTTCTGTAGTAGTAAGGATATATTGTTCTCATTTTATTTAAAGCTTTCATCCTGAACTTACTGGTCATAGTATAATTTTTAAAGTTCGTTATGATATAAAATACATTAGTTATAAACAGTTTGCTTCTGCAAACAAATTCTTCATCTCCACAGTAACTAAAGATACTCTTTAGAGCTGTGAAGGAGATATTCAGTTACAGTTCCTTCTCTGTCTTTTTTTTTTTAATTTAATGAATCTGAGCTAATGTACTTAAAGTGTTTGAATGAAATGTTTGTGCTTTTTGTAATCATTGTGTTGCAGCAGTAATAGAGTTTCTTGTTCGGTCTCTCTCCTTCCCAGCTCCTATCCCACTCTCACCCTCCAGATTAATTGCAGAGGTGAAAAGCTGACTGTGACATTTTCTTTTGATGCAGATATTGATGAATGCAGGGTGCAGAACGGCGGCTGTAACCAGCTCTGTCTCAACAAGCTAGGCAGCTACCGTTGCTCATGTTACAGTGGCTACGCTCTTAAAGACAGCAAGACATGTGAAGGTAAGCTTTGCTGGGTCTCTCAGTTTGCTTCAGTGGATGCTTAGTGACTTGTGACTGTGTTTCGGAGAGCTGGGTGGCACTGAGCAGCCCTGCTCTACTCCCCAGCCCAGCAGAGACTTGCTGGTAGCTCCTGTTAGCTGCGCTCTGCTGGGGTTGTGCTGTGTGGTCCAGCCAGCGCTACATGCCGGGGCTTGTCGGCGGTCGCACCGTGCTGCTTTCCAATATCGTAACGCAGGCGTGATTCATAGAGGATTTGTGGCTTGGACTAAGTTGGTTTAGCTGATCAGTCCTCATATCCTGACATTGAGAGGAGGAAGGGCTGGCCAGATGCGTTGTTGTGATTCTTTCCAGTCCCACAGTGTTGTAGTATATGAGCCGTTTGTTTTTCTTTTGTGTGTTTCTTATTTTAATTTATTTTTCTCAATTTGGACATGTGCAGCAGCTAATGAATTCAGATAGATACAGATGGATAAACTCAGTGCAGCTGAATATTAATAGCTGTAGAAAGGCCCTAATGAAGGTTGGCAACTCTTCTACACAGTAGCTGAGAACAGAAAGTGAGGATCTGAACTATCTGATTGAAACTGCAGAATGAATTTACATAACCAAAACTTAAGCAACTGAGATTTTAAAAGTGTTAAGAAACTGCATGCTGAGACACAGACTCATTATGATCACAGGTGACTATTAAAGTTACGTGTATCTCATGAAAAAACAGGCAAGTCTGTGTATATACCTCTTACAGATAGATTTGACAACATATTTCTAAACAATTGGCATACCTGATCTGAACAACTTATTAATGCTACCAGCAACAGGACAAAGAGCAGGATTTTATTTCTGTGTCACTTCCAGTGTTTAAAGCGATGACTGTATAGATGACATGGTATCCCTTTCTAATGAGAGCAGCCACTTAGAAGAGCCAAATTCCCTTTTGAGTTGTCTTCTGGTGCCAGCTGGCATGGATAGGTGGATGGCGAGTGGGCTCACAATTACATTTGTTTTTGTATGTATATTTGTATAATACCCTAGTACCATCTATCAGAGCACTGTCAATGTGGTGTATAAGCATAGGACAGTTCACTCATATGTGGGAAAATCATAAAGTGTAACATGTAGTTGTAGTTTTAACATGTACTAGAAAGCAAAAGTAAATGTTACAACCTCAGTAGACTGCAAATGTTTTGTCAACACCAGGATTTTGCTGAGTATTAGTTAACATGCTAGAAAAAACACTCGTTTGTTTTTATGGACCTCCAGTTGCAGTCCATTGCCTGCCTTCATGGTGCAACCCCACAACATCTCTCAGACATGACTTGTTCTTTGTGGCAAATTGGGCTGCCTCAATTCCCCTTTACTACTACAGATCAGAAGATTTATATCTTAGTTTTGTGAATGCGTGAAAAATTGTTTGCCTTTCTGAGGAAGGGGAACAGAAATCTGTGATGCTCCACAGGCTGCGTGTTCCTTCTGTGTTTTGGTAAAATTCATACTGCTGTTGCTCTTTTCCTGCTTGCTGCTTTTTCATCTGCAGTTTCAGCTCCCTCAATGGAGCAAGGCTTTCTGGTTTTGTGGGAACTGTTTTTGTTTTACAATTTCACTCCTGGCTCAGTTTGCATTGTTTTTTCCAATAGCAGTTAATGGCTTAAAGAAAGAAATAACAACTGGTTTTGAAAGCCTGAATCACTTCTTACAGCTAGTTAACCCGAAAGGTAGATTCTTAAAGGTACTGTTTTTTCAGTTATCAAAATAATAGAGGGATGTCTTGACCCTGAGCCCACTCCAGTGTTTGAACAGTGAAGTAATTATACTCATCTGCAGTCGTGTTGTTTAATTGCTTGTTTTGCAGACATAGATGAATGCACAGCATCAGCAGACATCTGTGGAGAAGCTCACTGTAAAAATTTAATAAGCTCCTATGAATGTCTTTGTGATGAAGGCTACAAGTATGATGACGTAAGAAAGACTTGTCAGGGTAAGCTCATGAAATAACAGCATATTAGCATTTATTACATGATTTAAAGCTATAAAAAGAAAGAAATTTAATTTTCAGGCTTCAGTGAAAGCTTTTTTTTAATCTTTCTTACACATTGGACTTCTGTTCCCTTTCCCTAGTTGTAAGTGAGTCTGGAGTTTGCGATCATCTTTGAGTTCATTGAGTTTGCAGTCATCTTTGATGACTTAAACCAAGCTGTACAAACCAAAGTACTGAGATTTCTTGAATTTGTGACAAGTACAAGAACTGGTAGAAGCTCAGAAGCATCTGTGCATGTTGCTGTCTCTATTTGTAGGACAAGAAAAGTTACAGAGCAATAGCTGTTGTTCTTTCAAAACCTGTCTTGTGGTATTACTCTGAACTAGGAGCTTAATATTCATTGTCACCATGCACAGTTCTGCTGGCTGCACTGCCTGCAAGCTTTCTCAATGGAGTAAGTTTTGAAAGTATTCCAAAACTAGCATTGTTCCCTGCCTTTTGTCTAAGTTAACGTAATGACTAGAATCACACAGCAGCCAGCCCTACCAGGCTCTAAGTGTTTATTTATGCCTGAAGTGATCCCTATGGGCCATCACAATTTGTTTTCCTGCATTTGTTTGCAAAGCGGATAAAAACAAGCAGAAGGAAAAAAAAAAGTAATAAATGAGAAACTCAGCTTTTACTTGTCTGTTGAGCATCCAGCTGCTGAGTAGTAATGAAGCAAGCAGCCCCTGAGTTGAAGGAACAGGAGCCAGTCAGCACAGGTGTAGCAGAAGGGTCCTGAAGGGAGGAAGTCTTGTCTAGAAGTTAAAGCCCAGGGCTCTGCACCAGCAGACAAGGAGTTGAGCTGTGCTTCCAGCCTTCCCACTGACTTGCTGGGTATCTTTGGGCAGCTGGAATCTGTCTGTGAAAGTAGATCTGTGCAGATGCTAATTCTAACTCTTCTCTCCTGTGAAGATGTGGCATAGGGTAAGTACTGGCTATGGAGTACTTGGGCATGCTGAAATGAAAGGTGCTATAAAACAGCACTGATAACATTTTTTACCCCCCAGATGGTTCATGTTTAAACAAACGCAGTTACTGTTCTCCTCTCTTCTTTGCTGATTGTGTGTAGATATAAATGAATGTGAAGAAAAGCTTTGTGAACAGACCTGTGTCAACTCGCCAGGGAGTTATACCTGTCATTGTGATGGCAGAGGGGGAGTAAAACTTTCCCAGGACATGAATACATGTGAGGTATGTTTGTCTGCATTGCAGTAACTGCAGATCAGACCTTTATTTTACATTGCAATTAAGAATAACCGATGATGCTCTGGACCAAAGCCATTTGAGCTGAGTGACCAACAGGAAGGAAGCATATTGGCAAGGTCATGTGAGCTGGGGACAGTTGCTCTCCTGAAGAGAAGACTCTTGTTAGCCTTTTTGGGAGGAAGTTCTTTCAGAGTCTCTCTTCTCATTCCCAAAAGAGCATGCTAGTGATAGCCCTGCCAGCCCTCTGTTTTGCTATGAGTTACCTCTGGCTGCACAAGCTTTTCTGAGTTAGACACAGTAGTACGGTGTGAAGGTCTCGGGGCATATGGTATAAGTGATGGACCAGAACTTGCACTTGACACTTTTGTCCTCCAGGCATTTGAGGTTGATGGGCTTCAGTGGCACAGGCTGCCTCTGCGGAAGCCAACCAACAGCAAATTCATAGCACATCTTTCGTTGCAGGCACGACATTGCAATAGAAAATCTAAAGCTGTACCTTATGAGTATGATTTCGTTTTGCAACAGGAAGAGATTCCTCTGAGGCAGATAGGAGGGAGGAGGGAAGGAAAGAGGAAATGTTCTCAGTACCAAAACAACTGTATTTTGAGAGTATAAATATCAGAGTGCCCTAGCCTGCTATATGTATAGCAACTACATGAGAACGGAAGAGGAGGCATATTCTGATTCTGCTGTGTGAGGAGAATAAGCAGTCAAAAATGTGTTTTGGTTATAGAACATAATACCATGTGTGCCTTTTGCTGTTGGAAAAAGTATTAAATCCTTGTACCTGGGGAGGATGTTCAGCGGCACTCCTGTTATCAGGCTGCGCTTCAAAAGGAAACAACCAACGAGGTGAGGACAATTTAGAACGATGGTCGGGTGCGTTGTATGGCTTTAATGCATGCAATGGAGTTAAGCCGTTACAATAACACTTATTCCTATGATCATCCTTATTTGTTTGGGTTATGGAGGCCTGTAAAGTGAAACACTATCCAAACCAGTAATTGAGAAAGGCAGCTTTGACCGCAGAGCCCTTAGGATAATTACTGAAATACAGTAATATATTCTTTATTCTTGACGCTATTTTAAAATCCATTTTCACAACTTAAGTCTTTCAGGAGCGCATTAGAAGCTAGTATGTTTTAATGGAGCTTTATTACTGTTAGAATTGATGCTATCTGTATGGAAAGTACCCTGTGGTTTTTGAACTCTGCATAACTAATTTATTTCTTGGCACCTGTGCGGTCAGACTTGTGGCTGAGTTCGACTTTAGAACCTTTGATCCTGAAGGTATCCTTTTCTTTGCTGGAGGCCATCAAGACAGCACATGGGTAGTCTTGGCTTTGCGCAAAGGACGGCTAGAGCTGCAGCTGAAATACAACGGAATAGGCCGCGTGACCAGCAGCGGACCACTTATCAACCATGGCATGTGGCAAACGGTGAGTCCAGACCACTGCTGAGATCTTACCCTTTCTTGGCTTGTGTCTGATGGGCTCTGTCAAGTGTGGCTAGACTTTGTGTATTCTTGACAACATGCTTTTCCAAGCTGTCTATCCATTCAGTGCATGCATTATACATTTGAAGGTGAGAACAGGATCTTTTTCCTAACAAATTGAGTATACTTTATATCCATTGTAAACTAAACGGCGTCACTAATTTGCAGAACCAGAGTAGACACAGTGCCTTTGAGATGCAGCAGTGCTAAGCTGACTTCATGTCAGTTGGAGCAGATGCCTTCTAGGTGGGGCTGGAAGGGAGTAAGGGGGAAGGAACTCTCTAGCTCTTCTTTTAAGGAAGTTTCCAAGAGTGGTTTGTTTGCTGTATGGTGTGTGTAGTTGTTTTTGTTTCTTCATCTGTCTGTTTAGTCACAGGGCAATCTGAGCCCTTGACAAATCTCCTGTGCTACAGTATCCTTTTTTTAAACTCCTCAGCCTTGTCTATATACAAAATAGTCCACTTCCCTTGTAAAGATATTGGGGTCTATTAGAAACTAAGTGGATCTCTGCTTACTAATAACATAACCCCAGCAATCTCACCAGGCGAGGCACTGCATCTTGGAGCTTGTAAGGATTCATATTCTTGACGCTATCTCAGAATGTCTTCTGGTGATTCTGGAACCATCATGGTGTTACCATTTGTGACAGGATCGTGAAAAGCATCTGTAGTATGATCTACACTAGATTAGCAATTTATATATGCATCTTCTCACGCCTTTTCCCCCCCTTTCATTTTTTCTTACTTAATTAGATCTTTTGACTTTTAAGTTGATGTGTCTCTTGGGGAGTGAGCGGGAAGTTTTCAGCTAACTCACACATGAGACAAATACAGATGCTGGTAACGGAATGATTTTCTGTTTTAAATTTTCTAGTATTAAAAAATTCAGAATTCTACATTAAAGAAAAAAAGTAAGGTGGGAAAAATTTTGTTTCTAATGAATAAATAAAGAAATCCTTGAGCACATTCACTGCCAACTACTGACATTTGGTAATATCTCCAGCAGATGAGGTGATGTTTAAATCAGTCCCTTTACTGTCACTGAAGCAATTTTAGATTCCAAATGGAGAGCTGTAGAGGTTCAACAAAGCTGTAGATCAAATGTATGACATGCTGTATCATACAGCAGGTAGGAATAGCCTCAAGCCAGTTCTTACTAAATTTGTTCTAATCTTTGTCCTGCTAATTTGAAATATGGCAATTGTAATTGCCTGCATGGGGAGGATGGTGATGAAAGATGTGAAAAGCAGGGTTGATGCCACTGGGGTGACTCTTGAGTCACAAAAAGCAGTCATTACCGAGCTAAAGCATTTAACACAGGAGCGTAACAAGTGTTAAGTGCCAGACCGCGTTATGAAGCAATTGCAAACTTTCCCATGTTAGTTTTGGGGGATATATCTGAAATGCGTTTTCTTTCTTCAAGTAATACGAAAGTGCTCAAAGACGTAGGAGTTACAAGGGAAACAAAGGATGTGCTTGCTTTCTGCAGGGAGAGAAGGCAGAGGGGTAACAGTAAGTATCATTTTTAGGCAAGAATTACTGGTCTGCTGCCAGCCAGGAGTGTCAGGGCTCTAATCCCCAGGCACCATCACAACCAAACAGATTGTCTAGTTGGGTTGCTGCAGCAACACACTCTTTGCGCAGTTTTTTAGAGGTTGTATAAATCCCCTAGAAGTCTGTCCCCGAGACTTTTTGGGACAACACAGACCAAGCTGTGGGTGCTGTGCGGTGCGGGTGGACAGGAGCCACACCAAAGGGGGGGCAGAGGTGGCCCTGCAGCCAGCACTGCTGCCCTGCACATGGGCCTGGCAGCTGCCAGAGATGTAGTACAGCAAGAGCGGAGGAGAGAGTCACAGAATCATTAAGGTTGGAAAAGACCTTTAAGATCATCAGGTCCAACCATCATGCAGTGGTGGCACAGGAGTGCTTGCCTGGAGCAGGTCGATGGCCATAGCTCTGGTGACTGTCTCCCAGAGTGAAACTGTTAATGCTGTGCCTGATACTGGCCAAAGGCAGAAGAATTTACCCACAGATGAATGGCAGCAAGAGGAAGGAGCCTTCAGTCTCTTGACTTCATGGTTGACTCACCTCTGAGACTTGGGATGCTGCCTGCGTTGCTGGGGTGCTGTTGATTTCTCCTTTCTCTACTCTGCTCTCTTATCCCTTGCCTCCCCCCTGCAGGTACTTTGTTCTCTTCTGCTTAACATCCAGGGTCACCTCATCTCTGAATGCCATTTAATCTGTATGACGGAGCCATAAAAATTTGTAAATTTGCTCCTCCGTTTTATCCCTGACCTTACTTCTCCTTTTTTCTCTGTCTGGCATGGTTTTTAATTTGGGAAATCCTGTTGAGGAGGGGTTATTCCTTTTTACCTGTCTTCTTTTATAAAACACGTAGCCACACATTTCATTTTAAGTATGGACTTGTGTGCGCTTTTCAACCTCACTTTCTGTGAAGCACAACCCCAACAACCTTCAGAGGTCACAGTCCATACTCCAATGCAGTTTGGGAGCTTTACTCTGGACTTCAGCGTGCACAGGATCAAGCTCTTAGTTTTGGTTAGACCTACAACAGTGGAGTCTGGAACTTGGGAGAACTTTATAGCATTTGTGAGAAAATAGTCAGTAGATGAAAAAACAATGGCTATTTAAAAGCAAAACATGAGAAAAAGCACCAGTACTGTATGTCTTTTGGTCTCTTGAGCAAAAGCTGAATACTTCAATGGAAATATGAAGGCATTTTCAAAACTTCAGGCCAATATTTCTGCCTAGGTATTTTCTCTGATCTCTCCTAATCTATTTTTAAATTATCATTCCCAGCATTGAAAACACAAACAAGCAAGCCTCAGGAAAAATTTCTAATGTAGTTATTTGTGTGTAATCCAGCTTGATGAAGTGGCATGTATGAACTGACGGTAGTAGAGAACGCACTCGCCTTCTGTTTGTATTTCCAAAAAAAGTTATCATTTTGTCTTATTTTCAGTGTTTAGTTTAGTACTGGCATGAGGACAATATGGTTAACAAAAATAATAACCCACCTGCACTTCTAAATATCAGAACTGAAGGTTAAGCAATTGCAAGCAGATTCTTATTTGGGTTTAACCCTGCGGCTGCCTGTAGTCCCGTCCCTTTTCAGTGCTGTCCACTTGCTTTTCAGCAAAGAGCGGGCAGGCTGGCTCAGCACTGTGAGTTACCCAGGGCATGAATCCAAAACACAAAGCTGGCTGCACTTATATAACCATATGGGAACCCTTAGCTATGAGAACTGCCTGCCTGATCGTCCTCGAGCACACTATGGCAGGCAGTGGCTGGTTGCAAGGAGGGAATTGGAGCTGCCTACTACCTACCAAAATGCTTCCCCTTTTGGTTTGTGGGTAATGGTGGTGCACCAGCAATTAAGCTTAGCATGTAAGGAGCCGCAGCTGAGCCTGCCAGAAGGCAGCATGAAGTAGGCAGAATGTAATTTCCTAAACTGGAATTTGTTAAGGGCTTCCACGGGGATTAACCCCTCCTCCTATGGATGTTTCCACTGGTTTGGGTTTCTTTATATTAATGATCAGAAGCAGCTAAGAACTCAGGCTAATTTTTAAAAATTTCTACTTTATTACTTTCTATACAATCTAATAAAATTTTAGAAGGCCCTGAATTTTGGTGGCCCTGCAAGTTGCAGGATTTCTTCACAGAGGAAGCAGGGTACGGGCATTGCTGCAGCCAGCTTTTCCCCACTCCCGTTTGCTCCATGGCTGCCCGCGGTCTGTGCTAGGAGCAGGGAGAGGGTCCGTGCCCGCTCCTTGCGGCGCTCCATACCCCGCTGCGTTAGGGCAGCAGTGACCGCGACGCCGAGTAAGAGGCGTCCGAGTGAGTTTTTAGCTAGATAGCCAGTGTAGCTAAGCCACAGCACACAGGACCTGTGTGCTCATGCTCCCACCCACTTAGTGGACTTTAGAGCCTGCCAATACCCAAAAAAGCCTGTCTGAGAGTCGCTTGTGTGTCTCCATGGAACGCAGTGGGAAGGTGTAGATGCCACTTCAAACAACCAAGCTTCAGACAAGTAAATTCATGTCCTGTAGGGTACAGCAGGGAGCAACACACCAGGTGTAAACAGTGTTTTAGCAATATAAACCAGACTGTACTGGAATCCACAGGAGAAGAAAAAGTTTGATGTTCTGTGAATAATCTTTGCAACTATCAAATTCCATCTTTGTTCCTGAAGACTGCAAGCCAAAGGGAGCATCCAGGAATACCCCTGCTCAACCCTGTCATCCTTTATGTTACAGCCACAGAGAGAGAGCTCAGTGTGTCTGAAAGAAACAGTGTTGGGGCAGCTACTCTCAAAATGTAAGGAGAAAGTTGCTCATGACCTGGCTTCTAGCAGGGAGAGGGAAAAACAAGTCTAAACAGCCGCTGAAATAGGTATTTGGGTCTCTACAGCGGCTCACTCATGGAGGTGGCACCTGGGTGTCCCAGGGAACAGAGCTGTATGGGTGAAGGGTGGGTAGGTGGAGTATCTGTCACGGAGTGGGAAGAAGGAGTGCTGTGTTGAAGATACAGTGGAGGTATCTTCTCTGCAGGAAGAAGGGGGTTATCTTCTGCTACGGCCACAGAACTCGCTGTGGGTAGCAGGACCCTGGTCCCAAGGCGCACAATCCGTGCTGCTGTTCAGCAGTCTGCTGCATGTCAGCTTTGGCTTCACCTCCTCCTCTCCCTCCGCTGGAGGAGGTTGCTTTATAGTGATTCTCTGTGCAGCCTGGTCATAATTAAAATTATGAGATTTCTTAAAAAATTCAGTGGCAATAGAATCTTCCTAGAAGTAGCTCTTCAGAGACATGGAGGTAAAACTTGCAGAGGCCTTTTGAGAGAAAAATTGTTGCCTATTACACATTTTTATTGCCCTCTCAAATATGACATCTTCTGTTGTTCTCTTTTCAGGGGTCAACATTCAAAGACTAGACTTAGTGTAGCCAGAAGGCTTCAGCATTATCTTTCACTGGTCCAACAAAAGACATCTTCTGATCGGTCTTTCCAGCTTCTCCTTTCATATGCAGTTGCAATAGGATGTTTCTCATTAGTAACTCATTATTGCATTTACATTTTGCATAGAACAACCTACAAATGTCATGTAGTTAATCCACTCATATTTCTGTGTAGCTGTTTTGAAGTAGATGGGCTGTATTTACCATTAGGGCAACCCCAGGTTGCGTTCTAGAGTAAAGATTTATATAGGAAGGTGGAATGTAACTTAAAAGGTAGACAAAGAGGTTTGGGAACAAAAAATATTTCTCCATCTTGGGGATTTCACTAGTCATGTCTCTCCTTTAGTTGAGGTTGCAGATATTGAGTTCTTTTTATCCTGAATTACTCTATTTGCTATTTTACTTTTTCAGATCTCTGTTGAAGAACTTGAAAGAAGTTTGGTTATAAAGGTGAACAGGGATGCGGTTATGAAAATAGCTGTCTCAGGGGATCTGTTTACTCTAGACAAAGGACTGTATCAGCTGAATTTGACAGTAGGAGGCATTCCTTTCAAAACAAAGGACCTTATTCTACCAGTAAGTATAGCACTATCGTTTGTGTTGTTTTGCATGCCTGAAGGGCTTGATTTCATCTTCCCTTGGGGTAATGTAGGTCCTTCCTGAGAGCAGTTCACCCTGCCCTGAAACAGGTGGAATTAACACTTTCTGGATACAGATTTCTCTCCATTGACTATAGAGGGAGCCTAAGGCAGAAGCAAAGGTGATTTTTTGATTGATAAGTTTGGGTGAGATGCATCGCACCCTTGGCCTGCAGAATTAGGACATGGCAAAACTGAAGCACATGACAAAAGTAACAGTGGTTGTGCTGGCTTGGAGACCATGAGTGGCCCCGGGGGCTCAGTGGACACACCACTGTGGGAGGGTACCACTGTGCCCACGAGGTCCGGAAACAGCATTGGGGGCACTTTTTGTGTTGTGACTGAAGCTTGTGCTTCATGTATATTGTATCACAGTTTTGCTGCTTGTGTTTGTTGTTTCAGTTTAGTAAGACCTAAGGAAAAATGGAAGTTTATTTTTCTTTATTTCCTCCTAATTCAAGTAGACAGGGCATACGAATAAAAGTTAAGGCACTCTGGGTGAGATTGGCTGCTCAGGCTGTTTTGAATGTCCACCACACACAGAGTTGGCACCTTGAAACCCAAATTGGCATCTCTTCATTTCTAAATGAGGTGACAAGCTTGTGGCTCTGTGACTGCGAGTGCAGCAGCTGAGGAAGTCTCCTGTTCCTCACAAGAAGTCATTCAGGGCCACTGCTTGGCTGAAACATTAAGCTCAGGCTACGGTCTGAACACAGGATTGAGAGCCAAAAACTCCTGAGGTTTTTATCCTCGCTCCGACACTTAATTTTCTCCCTGCTTCAGTTAATTGGGCGTAATGGTGCTGATTTAGACGGTTTGCAAGAAGCCTTCTCTTTACATACTGTCTCACATTTTAATGCTGACATTTCGTATGCGATAACGTAACTAGAGGCTGGAAGGAACAAGGTGTGTCCAGAGTGGTGTGCCTGTCTTGTAGCTCAGGCACCTCTCCCTTAAGCCAGAACCCAGTAACTTATGCCGTGATCAGGCCCAACATCTTGTGTGTCATGAAGGATTGCTTTTTTTAGCTGCAAGTTAGCCTCCGGCATTTGCAATGCAGAACTACAGGAGTTACATAGCTTTGGCTACAAAGCTTCAGAAGTAAATTGCACTTTGTAAATTGTAAATGTGGAGCATGTGGAAGCAGCTAACAGAATCAATACAGCCAAATCAGCACCTGCATTAGCTAGTGCCATTCTGTCCTGTGGAGACAAGCTGAGCTCAGGGGAGTTTCCTGGGGAATAGTGACCACTTACTTGCTTGGGGTTGTGGGACTGGGGTTGCCACCAATTGGTTTGCATGTTCATAACACATTGAAATGATTTCCCCTATTTGATATCAGGGTTCCTCTGCACTTGAAATGAGTTGTTCTTCACTGAATAGTACTTTGAGGCATGAGGTACTGCTTTATCTTCCTAGATAAACCCTCGGCTGGATGGTTGCATGCAGGCATGGAACTGGCTGAATGGGGAGGACAGCACTATCCAGGAGACCATAAAGATGAATGAAAGGATGCAGTGCTTTTCTGTAGCAGGACGAGGGTCTTTCTATCCTGGCCGAGGTTTTGTTGTGTTTAATCTTACTTACAGTAAGTACTTTTTTTTTTTTTTTTTTTTAATTTCTGACCTGTTGTCCTGCCATTAACCATACTTGGTTAATAAACAGTTTAAAACTTACATGTATGCCAGGCTTCTGTTGATCAAAGCAGAAAAGTCTGGCAGCTGTGAATGGAGAGGGAATAGCTAAACCTGTGGCTTATAGTGAAGGAAGGCCTATGTATGATGCCCAGCATGGATTAGGTTCTCTCTGTGTAGCTCCAGTAATGCATTTCACACCCAGGCTGGCTCCAGTTCATCTTCAGCATTAGGGGCTTCACATTCCTCTGTCAGAAGTGTAACTGGTTCCAGCCCTATCTGCTGTTTTCTCCTAAACAGGAAAAGCTGCAAGCCATACTGCTATATATTGAGTTTATGATGGACAGAAAATCAATATTGTCTGTAGCAAAATGTCCAAGATCAGATTCACTTCTAATCCTTGGGTGGTATTTGTTACACTTGAGACAAACACACTAAGTGTGCAAACTGATACAAACTGAATGAAATTGGCCTAGGTACAGTAATAACAAGTTTCAAACCCAACTTGGCCATACTAATTTAGCACTCAGAAAGACAACTTTTTGTTGCTCTGGATTATTCTGTTTGTTTATATGTGCAATCAACTGTCAGTATTTTTAAATCCATACAAATGCCAACCATCTATTTTAGTTTTGTGTGCAAGTCCTCCTTTGTAGAAGCCTCCTGCGTATCACTGTATGGATTTTTCTGCTGTGCCATTGTAAATTAGGGAGTATCAGGTGTCTGTCATCTTGTTTACCACATGGATTCAAAAGCTGCAAAGTAGACACAATGCAGAATCTGAAGTGCAGGTGACAGCACTCAGCAGAGATGAAGCCTCAGCACCTGCATTTTTATATTCTTTTTTCTACAAACAATAATCCTCCTTTTTTTTTCTTTGGCTTTATAACAGTAAGCTTTATAAATAACTTTATTGTATTTCCAGATGTGGTGAACCAGCATAGCTAATACTACTATGTAGAGAGGTTGCAGAAACGATACTGAAACCTTTCTTTGTAGCCAGCATGACCTTTTAGATTACAAGGGTACTGGGTCAGTAAGAAAGATGCCAGAGAGTTTAATTCAGAGTTCAGCAGGTGAGATACAATATCCCGTGCTTCCGAGAAGTTGGTGATCAGGAAGGGATTAGGTAGGTGATCAGTGTAGTATGCTTATATCCTTTTTCAATTTAACACAGACTTTCATAGGAATGTTTCCTGTATGTCACATTTGGACTTAAATTCCTCATTGATCTTTGGACAGTCAAAAATGATTCAAAAATTGGGTGCCCTCTCTTGCAGTAGTTCTTTGAATGTGTTGGATTGACAGCCGTGGGAATTTGAATGTTTCTTTGTGATAAAAAAGCTTAACCTTGTCCTTTGACATTCTGAAAGCAGAAGAATGCAGAAGGTAACAAGAGGAAACTGATGCCATTTTCTTCTCTGATTTTATGTTCACATGCTTTGGAATTTGTTTTTGAGTAAAAGAAATGTGGCAGTCCCTCCATATGCTCATCCATCTATCCTCTTCTCCAGGCAGAAATTGCACAGCCTACCCATTTGAACTGTTAGTCCTATGTTTGTCACGCTACGCCTTTCTTTTTCTGCAGTGCAACCTTCTTCTGGAAATGACACCAACACAAGCTGGGAAATAGAAGTGAATGCTGCAATTCAACCAGCAACAGATACCGGTGTGCTGTTTGCTCTAGTTACAGAAGAAGCATCTGTCCCTTTATCACTCTCTCTGATTGATTATCATTCCATAAAGAAACTGAAACAACAGGTACAGACTTAAGCGGTTTTCTAGAGGGGGTTCCTTGCTATTTTCTGGGAACCGAAAGTTGTCAGGTTTGCTGCCTGCCTACTTACTTGCCCCCACCAGTTCAGAACATGGTCTGAGACTGAAGTGCTTGGCTGACACTGAAGTTCTGCCTGTTATGGGCACGTGTCAGACACTACTAGGGAGCTCTTTGCAAATGCCATCTAGGTAAAAGCTGGAACTGGTCTTTTGAATGCAGGCATATTTTGTTGTTTTTTCTGGCACAGAAGCTGTTTAATGCCATAAACAAAGAATTTCCGTTCTGTGGAGCTCATTGGTAATAGTCCCAAGGTAGTCAAGAGACAGGCGTAGTGTCACTCCAGGTGCTGTGAAAGCCCAGGTATCATGGACTGCTGAAGCTACCGATTTATGGTATTCATAGTAAAGGGCTAGATTCTGTGTAGTGTAAATGATGAGTGTATGGCCTCAAATAGATGAGTGTAAATCAGGAATAATTTCACTAAAACCCACAAGCCAACTTTTCATTTATAGTACAGCAGCTCTAGTCTATTTGGTTCCAGGGCAATATAGCAGCCTCTGCAAGACGCACTAAGAATTCTCTCTGAGAAGATAGTGGTTACGACTAGCAAGCAGTCATGCTGGTTCATTGGGTTTTCATCTGTGCAAATGAGCTCAGAACACGGTCAGTGATAGTAATAAGGCTAATTCACTGGTGGCTCTGCAAAATCTTTGTAAACAACGCCACAGTGCAGTCAGCCTGGTGCTGGATAAGCCTGGCGAGGTATATTTCTGCTCACTGCCTCTTTTTTCTGCTTTCCCCTGCTGTACAGTTTATCATCGTGGCCTTGGAGAACACTGTTGTGTCCAGAGTGGCAATAAATCTCTGCGATAAGAAGGAACACTCTGTGGACATCCACCTCAAGAAAGATCTCTTATCCCTGAGGGTAGATGGGATAGCGGGAGAGAGTGAACTAAGCATCTCTGAGTTAGAGGACAGCCTGTCCATCTTGGAGAGCTCTGTGCAGTCAACAGTGAAGACGTATGTGGGAGGATTGCCAGGTGAGCATCTAGTTTTGTAGTGTGGACTACAGACTCCCGACTCACCTTGCTGAGCTGGCAGTCAGGGAAACTGTCTCCGCTCATTCAAGCCAGGAGCCTCCTTCTCTGTTTCTGCTTGAGCAGGCTTTGTCTGCAATGCAGGCATGTGATCTCAACAGATGTGAGGGTGTGCTTGAGAGTTGTGTTTTTTTCTTGAATGATTGTGTCCTTCTGAGGACAGCTGGAGGCAAAAATGCAAAGAGGAGGCTTTGTTTGGTCAGCAATAGGAATGTTTTTTCTGAAGGGTAGCTGTAAGCAGGCTCATTATCTTAAACCTGGTAAAATCCATAGGAGCAGGACCACAGGCTCCTGCAGTACTTCATTAATGTAATGAACATGTGTGAGCACTTCTTGAGGGGAGTACCAGGGCCTCACATTGTTTTGACTGAAGCTTGGGAAGCCCAGTGTGGTGATTATCCCTCACTGATGTTCTCTCTGAACTGATCACAGCACCCCACAATTAACAGATTTCCTCCCAGCAGAGTGTACTTAGGGCACAGTCAAGGGGCTACCACCATTTATAGTTTTGCTGGCTTTTCAGCAGCAACAGGGCTTCTCATGGGAGGTCAGTTTGCTCCTCTGTTCTGAAAACAGAAGATCAAACTTCCACCTGAATCATGAATTTTGGCCAAGTTTGGGGGTTTGTTTCTTGTTCTGGCTGAACTGGTTTATCAGTCCCTACTGCTGAGGAATGCAATTAAGGAAACACGTCTCTGCTGCAGAGCACTACATCCTATTTTATTGCCAGCAGCTAAGCAAAATCTTGCCCTTACTTGCCCAAGCAAGGTGGGGGCAGCAATGTTGACCTCTTGGCAGGTGCTGAAGCAGTCAGGCTGGAAGAGGGTGGGTGAGATGCCATGTGTGCCTGGACACATGGCATGACTGTTCCCACCATGAACAAGAGTTTACAGAGTGTTTATGCTGATGTTGTAAATGGCTCCTAGTCACACCTAAAAGGGGGAGGCCACACACTCTGGGATGTTCACACACTGGCAGGAACAACACTGAATCCCCAGATGTGGCATTTTCCAGCATCAGACTGAGTTGTCTGAGCTGGCCATTGGACGGGGAAGACGGGTCACCCACTGTCTTTCAGGTAGCTCTTAAATGCACAGCAGAGACTTTCACAGCTCAGAAAACAATCCCATTTTGTCACTGTCCCGAGTTCTCTATGGTTAGCTTAGACTAACTATGCTGGGGGAAGCACGGTTTTTAATTAGCCAGAACTAATTGTGAAATATCACAGCCATGGCTCTTTAGACCCAGCTGGCTTCTGCAGGTTTAGCAACTTTCCTGCTTTGATCTGTTCTGCTCAGCAATAGGAATTTCTGCCTGTGGTCTGCTTTTGGCATTGAAAGGAACCCAACACTTGCATCTAGAAACCTTGTCATTTGCCAAATGAATAAACATTTCAGCACTTTGATTGGATTCATTACTCTGGGTTAAATAACTGTACCAAATGGTCAGATTGAAGTGAGTTTGGCTTATTCAAATTTTGAAAACATTACGTCATCTTTGGTTTTTCCCTGCTTCCATACCCTGTGGAAAAAAAAAGTATAGAGGTCACACTTAATGTCTTTATTCCATTTGTCACAACTAAAGAAAGAATTCTGGGTCAAAATATATAGTATGTCCCATCCTGAGAACAGCTAATATTGCAGATATGGAAGAAATGTTATTTACAGTTTCGAGAGATAAGAGGGAACATATAGGTATTTACTACCTTTCCTATGGTATTTTAATTATGGTTAATCCTAAATTATGTCATTTACATGATGCATTGTAGTTTTTCCAGGCAATGTGTATACCACCAGGTGAAGGAGCCTTTAAACAAGGCTTATTTTTATTTTATTATTTTATTTATTTTATTATTTATTTTATTATTTATTATTTTTAGTAGAACTATAATTTTATTTTATTATTTATTGTTTTGTTATTTCTTATTTATTTTATTATTTTATTATTACTGGACCATTTCAGACAGATCCATTTCTAGTCATGACAGAAAATGTAATATTTGACATGATTTGCAATTGTAACACAAAGAAAATATTTTTTTAAATTATTTTTGGTAGTATCTTACAAATCCATCCAAAAGCCCACACTGTCCTTCAGTCAGTCCTGTGGCACACGTAACAAACATGGGGACAGACTTTTTAGCAGGACCTGTTGAGATAGGACAAGGGGTAATGGTTTTAAACAAAAAAACCATAGATTTAGAGTAGATCTAAGGAAGACTTTTTCACAATGAGGGTGGTGAACCACTGGCACAGGTTGCCCAGAGAGGTGGTAGATGCCCCATCCCTGGCAACATTCCAGGTCAGGTTGGACGGGGCTCTGAGCAACCTGATCTAGGTGAAGATGTCCTTGCTCATTGCAGGGGGGTTGCACTAGGTAACCTTTAAAGGTCCCTTCCAACCCAAACTTTTTCTATGATTCTATGATTCTAGCAGCAATCTGCATGATTCCTTAGATGAGTGTTCAAGCTGTTAAGCCAACACTCCAACAACTTCTGAGTCAAAATTTAGTTTACATTCATGTGATGTACTATAACACAGATGCCCCCTTCTCTTAAGCAGACTTCACAGATAAAATTTGGTAAACGAGGAGGAATAAGAAATAGCTACAATGATTAGTTTAAGCAACTACCAAGCAATGTTACTTTTCAGACAGGAAACCGAAAAAAGTATAGTATCTCTTTGTGGCTTACAGTTCATACACAAATATTCTTTCTCTCAGTCCTAGAGTCTGTCTGAGCTGTGTTTGGTCACATCAACTTCAAATTTGGCTCTGCGTGTCTTCAGGCAGAACTCTTTAAACTGCATATAATCTCAGGTCAACAGGACAACCTATTGTTCAAGTTGTCCTTGCTTCAGTGTAAGGATAAGGGGTGTACTTAGCTACCTGCATTGTTGTGAAGTTAAATAATCTTTGAGTCATTCATTGCTCTCCATTGCACAACCAGCTTGATTGGGCTGGCTTTGGGTTGTAAATAAACTAATAGCCTTAGGGGGAGGGCAGAGCACACAGTTCAGGTAAAGTTTCATGTTATTATGTTACTACATGGGGTTTTTTGTTTATTTAAGGTCAGTGTGTATACGAATTTGCAGAAGTTTGTAATAAGATTGACTAATTTCCTCTAGTCTGTTGGATTGTACTTAATGTCTTCTTCCTTGCTATTTGTTTTCTACCTCTGGTACACTGATGAAAAGTATGTCACCAGTGGATGTCCACAGAAAAAATTAGTCTCACTAGTCTTACCAACTCCATTGATGTATTCCAGCACGTTTCTGATGAATGCCAGCAACCTTCTTCTGCTAATTGTGGTAAACATAAGTCCAGCAAGCAGTAGAGGCTGCATATACTTCCTGTGATGAAGTTCTTCTAATAATCTTTTGGCAGATATTTTGGATAGAGAGAGAGGGAGAGCATTAGAGGAAGGTATAACAACTCCACTAAAGACAAAGCAGAGGGTCCAGAGACAGAGGGGAGGAAACATCGAGATGGAAGGCAGCGTGAACGCAGTTTGCAGCTGGAACGAAGCCTTGCCGCTGTGCAGCACATAGTTTCATCAGTACTGGAGGCATTGCAGGGACACAGAGCAGCTGAGGAAGGGTTCAGCCTGGGAGGAGTGCTTTTGTGGACAAGAGCAGTTGGTGTTTTCCCTACTTCTGGGATTGTGCCCTTGCCTTCTGGTGGGGGTGGGGGGACGTAGACATCCCAGAGTGGAGAAGAAGAGAGTTTGAATTCATTGAAGTGATGCTCATCTGAGCATAGTTAGGGCAGGTGTTTATTCAAAACCAGCCATCAGAGATGTTTGTCTGCCCTTTCACACAGACGTTCCTGTCACTTCAACTCCAGTCACTGCGTCCTACCATGGCTGCATGACCGTCAAGCTGAGCAACAAGGCACTGGACTTAGATGAGGCTCTCTACAAACACAGTGACATCACCTCACATTCCTGTCCTCCAGTCGAGGCGGGTCAGTAGGTACCACTGCAATGCGAAAGTTTTATACTCCAAAACTTTCAATGCTTTTCTTTTTTTTTAAAGATATAAATTATTCAGACCTACCGCACTGCGTGTATAGTTTCTCTTAAACACTGAAGTTATGTAGGAGCTACTGATCCTTATGTCAGATTGATTATTGAAATACTCCTTTGCTTTGAGGTTTAAAGGTTGTAATATATTTGTAAATAGTTCAGAAGACTAATATTAAATAAGCCAAAAGTACAGAATATACCTAAAGTGAATGTTATCTTTAGACTGTAAGAGACGGTTTTATCTGTAATGTGGAAAACCTGGTAATATATGAGTGTGGACTGGAAGAAAAATAATAATTCTGTATTTTTTTTTATTACCAAACACTGCTTTCTGATTTGCAAAATATGAGAGAATAAAATATTTACATACAAGTTTTTAATTTACCTGTACTGAGATTATTCTGTATGCTGTTATTCGGAGATAATGATTCAGGCTATGCCTGATGTGGAGATTACACTACTGGGTTTTTTTTGTTTGGTTGGTTTGTTTTTTTGTTTGGAGACGGGGTTTTATATGTGCTTATGTCAGTATTATATATCTTCTGGGCTGGAGAGCGGTTGGTTGCTGCTATTCTTATTGCTAGAGTTTCTCTTTCTGGTGCCACAGATAGAAGACTCAGTTACGACCTTTAGAAAAACCCTTGGTCAACAGAAAACAAAATTGGGTCAGCAGGAAACAATTAGAAGGAAAGACTCAGTAAGTTGAAAGCCATATGGCTTTTGTGTCAATAACCGCTGAAGCAAATGATGAGGTGTCAAGAATTGGGGAATATTATCTGGCAATGACATATTTTTGCTGCTTAATTTTTAGGTTGGCTCATTCACTGTGAGCCTAGTGGGAGCAGAGAGGCTTGAGACTCTCAGAGTTAGCCAGGCCGAATTGCAGTGTGGTGAGAATATACGCGGGGGTTTACTCGGGAGAGGCTGTAGAGCCATAAAGGGCATTCAACTTTTAAGCTATTTTTGTGAAGTTGGGGCAGGCTTTGCCAAGCCTGCCGTGAGGCACTTAAATCTTGCTTTATTTCGTCCTTGTCCTGCATCAGATTAATGAACTTAGAAAGAAGTATATGCTGTGGTGGAATACTGGGTAGCTAAGGTTACCCCATGCTTCAGAGGGTTAACGTGGAAAAGGTCTACAAGGTCTTTAATGAATTGTTTGTGGTCATTCTACGTCATGTTTTGCCCAGTCAAATATGGAGATGACAGATTAGCCAAATAATCCACGTGTGACATCTGTGACCAAGCTATGGAGATACAACAGAGGAAAGGATAGAAGAGGGGGAAGACTATCCAATCATATTTCCTGGTAAGGATCCCTGCTTTATTTAGCAGAGAAGAGGAAGGTACTCTCTTAGCCATTAAGACAGCATGACATCATAGCAGTGTATCATGACCAAATCAGTCAGCGGTAATACAGTAGGGCAGAAAAGACCAGAGCTTTATCACTTTCAACCAACCTACTCTTTACACTTACTGATGGACCTGTCAAAAGACTTTCTACACTCAGGTGTGACCAGATGCAAGTTTGAAAGGATAGTTGCTCACCAGACAGGAAAAACTTATTGGCGGAGTGTGCATGGGTAGGAAAACCCAGAAGTAGTTCTGGTTTTGCTTTTCTTATTGAGCAAGGGAAAACATTGCTCAATAAGTACTCTGAGAGTACTTTCTGTTAGAACTGATGACTCTGGATCAACTTGTGATATGATGGAGAACCCAAGAAACATTAGTTCAGTATCTCCAGTGAGAGCCAGGAATCCAGAAGATACTGTGGTTAATAGCACTTCCACATTGCAGTGCTTTGTTGTCTGTGTGTTTTTCATGGTTATTCTAGCCCTTCACCAAAATACATCTCCCATCTTTTTAACTTGGAGTACCTCTAATGAAAACAGTACAAACTTGGAAGACACCTACTATTTTTTAAACCACGTAGATGAAACAAACCCTGGTTTACTTTGTTCTTTTCAAAGGAAGCATGCTAGCAAAATAGTCTTATGTCTGGCATTTTTGTGTAATTTCTGTGGTAGTTCCCAAAAAACTGCCATGTGGCATAAATGAATCACAAACATGTCTGACCTTTGTGTTAATGTAAGTGGTGCTATTTATGAGGCCAGAGTTATTTTGGATCCTGGAAACGTGAACCCTGTGGTACAGTGTGGTACTCTGCAGTTTCAGACTTAACATTATATGAAAAAATTACCGTAATTCCATTTTCTAAACCAAACTAATTCAGACAAAAATTTCTCCTGGACTGTGCATATGTGTACATGTATGCAAAGATATTTTGCATAGGCCACAAGACCCCCAAACCCAAAATGTGGTTTAGAAGAGAAAGCTGGAGTTTGTAAGTCTGGAGAATTACAGAAAGTGGGGGTCTTCTGTGTCAAGCTGGATTGTTTTTAATACCCTACAGCAGTACCATGCTGGAGGAAGAGGCAGCCGCTTCTAAATACCATTGAAAAGAGACGAAAAAGTGATAAGCATTCCTTCATTCCTCCTCAGTTACTGTGCTTCCACCCAAGAGATATATTGATTTAATTTTTGTTCCATTAGCAGTTTAGGTGCTCAACTCAAAGGGAGCAAGTCTATTCTGGGCTTTGAGTCCTAAAAATGAACCCTGCTGTCCTCCCTGGTAGTATTCAAAGTAAGTAAAAAGAAGTAAATGTGTAGTTCCACTCATTTAATGATCAGAGTCACTGTGCTCTTCACAGCATGCATTTGCACAAGAACTAGGCTTTTTGGATGCGCTAAATTCATGTTTAAAGGAAAAACAATGGTCTCCTCCCTGACTGCTGTTTCTCTTAACAAGGTTCATATAACTCCCCTTGTCAACAATACACATAAGGCTCCTTGTCACTGATGTTAACATCACTGGCCTAAAACTTTGCATCTCAGAAAATCCTTCTTAATTGAACTGAACATGTTTTTTACCATCCATATACATTAACCTCTGATCTTATGTGTATTAGTACTGAATCTGCTTTTTATACATAGAGGTACAACACAAACTAACACATTTCTTGAAAGGTGGAAAATATAATGTAAAAGGCAGATCATTCTTTGTTCTATTTTCAGCTGGTCTGATGGTGTCACTTCTTTTCAAAGGAAACTGTCAAGTAGGCTGGTTTTGTTTATGTAGGGTTTTTTAATATTTTCATAATATGAAGCAGCTGCTTAAAATGTTAATGAGAAATACCTTCCTTTCCCTGCTTTGCTCTTTGGCTTTTCAGGAAATTTCTATAGCTTCATTGCTGTCTAGACTGTAAAATCTATAGAGCAAGCAGCACCAGCACCCTTCCTGCAGGAACAAAATGCCGTGAAGGGATGCGGCAGGTTGATGGGTTTTCACAGAATCACAGAATCACTAGGTTGGAAAGGACCTTCAAGATCATCAAGTCCAACCATTAATCCAGCGCCACCATGTCCCCTAAACCATGTCCTGAAGTGCCACATCCACACGTTTTTTGAACATTCCAGAGACGGCGACTCCACCACCTCCCTGGGCAGCCTGTTCCAATGCCTGACCACCCTCTCGGTGAAGAAATTTTTCCTAATATCCAATCTAAACCTCCCCTGGCACAACTTGAGGCCATTTCCTCTTGTCCTATCACTAGTTACTTGGGAGAAGAGGCCAACACCCTCGTCGCCACAACCCCTTTTCAGGTAGTTGTAGAGAGCGATAAGGTCTCCCCTCAGCCTCCAGACTGCTGGCGTAGCCAGTCCTGCCCCGAAATATGGCAGCCGTGTGCTAAGAGGCAGGGTGCACACGACAGAGATCAGACTTTGTTCCTGTCAATGGCACTGCTACAGGTACCGCTGCTTAGCCTTGTCAACATCTTTTTGTCTCCATACAATAGGAGAAAACAAGTATTAAAAAAAGAAGGATTTCTGGCCCTACATCCATTCAGTTTCAGTCATTGTAAAATGCCTAGATCAGGTCTTGATCAGTTTAAAAATAAATAACGGGTTTAACATAGAGTGGTTTTGTTATGGTCCTCTTTTGACTAGAAAGGGATTAATTCCAGCACAAAGCGCAGCTTAAGTACCTGTCTGGAAATTGCATCTTTAGCACACTGACATGACATTTTACTACACAGACTAGATGGGCACAAAATTTGGATAAAATAGTCCCAATAAATTAACGTTTCTTTTTGAAACTTGAAAGAGAGAACTATTTGGTAGGGTACTTTTTCCTCTGTTCTTTTGTTTTCCTGTCCTTACAAATATACACAGCCTTAGGTAGAGTATAAATATACACAGTCAATTTTATTGTAAAATAATTGCCACACTCCTTTTATTGGTACAACACTTTCACCAAAAAGGGTTATTAAATAAATACTACAAGCGAACACACACCTGATCTCTTCTTACCCAAAATGATTGACTCGGAGAGCTCCTGACTACCCACTCAGACAACACAGGCTAGAACCCCTCTATATTGGTTTATGAAAGCAGAACACGCATCCAGAGCGTTTTCTTCATTTCTCCTCTTCAAGAAAATGCATGCTGCAGTGTACTGAGAAGGAAATACCTCATGCTTGTGGTAGCCAGAAAGCAACACTGCATTTGACTGCAGGCAAACTGGTGGTGACTGGTCACCGCGCTGGTGATGTGCCTGCCCTGACCTTTCCAGGTTCTGCTCCGCTCCCAGTGAGATGCGGGTAAAAGCAGGGTGGCCGTAACACACTCTGCGGCGGGTCCCTTGGGAAGCCTAGTGCCCGCACAGCACAGTTTCCAGAGGTTTCTTAAAAACAAAATAAAAGCCTAGCAGCTACCTAAAGTAAACTCTTTGTTCTATGGTGCATACGGTGGAGGCTTTTCTCCAGGCAAGAAGTAAGTCGGTGTGTGGAGGGCCGGAGCATTGGGGGGAAGGCCGTAGCTGGAGCTGGACTGAGATGGAGGCTGCGTTTCTTCTGATAAAGAAATGTCAGTAGATGATGTTCCCGGAAAATTGCTGGCAGGCTGTATACAGACAATAAAAAATACCTTCTTCAGTAAAGGATTACAACCCCATTTGCAGCTCTGCGTTGTTGGCTGTGTAAGTGTCATATAATAAGCCCCATGATTAAATTTCTCAGGCATTGCAGCACACCACTCACTTTAGTTTTAAAGCACCTGCTTAAGTATAGCAATGATGGTGTCTAGTGAAACAAGTCAGATTCCATCTGCAGCCCAAGTCGTTTTTAATAGACGTTGCGCTTACAGCGGGGCAACAGAGCAGAACAGGAATTTCTGCGGGAAAAGATGCTCTGGCATCCTGGGTGAGGCGCTGCACCTGACTGGCTGACGAGGTTACGTGTAGCTGCTCGTTTCCAGGCATCACTATGAAATTTAAATGATCTCAGCTGTAACTAATCTCAATTATAATACTTGCATAAATGCAAGGTTTTATTCCTGTGCCAAATGCAGATTCCTCTTAAGAGAAAATTATACAGGTAGGCGTATGTGTCCCCATAGGTGCTTCACTTTGGCTGTCTCAGTCATAATGAGGCTTTGGCTGAAAGTGGCACAAAAAATAGATAGACCTTAGGAAGCAGCCCATGTTCAGGAACAAGCAGAGTTTGTTAAAACAGAAGAATGCATGTAGGGATGAATGTTCTGGATAAAATCCTACCACTACTTTAAACCAAGTTTTGCTATTGATTTAAAGAGGGTCAGGATTTCACTCCTCCCCTCACATGCCGGCACATGCCAGTCATGGGCTTCATCAGAAGAGTTGTGCTCAGCTCCCCTCATGTTCAGGCCTAAAGTGCCTGGAATTCAAAAAACAAAACAAATCAAAAAATAGTAATCATGGATCTTTTTCAAGGGAAATGAAAAATCTGGGCAACTAAATGCTGCTTCCTGCTGCTAAAAAAGTTAATAGTCACCATGTAGAAGGCCAGTACCAGGGCTGGCACTTGGACAATGGCGTCTCAGAGCTGCCCAGGGCCCACAGACCCCATGCCACAGTGCCTGGCTTCTCTGTGGGGCTCTGGGTCAGCAGGGGCTTCTGCCCTGGGTCAGACCCCCATGGCCAGGAGAATGTTGTCCTGCCTTTGTACCACAGGGTGACTTAGAGAGTGAGAAATGAGGACATCCTGACAGGAAGGTTGATTATGCCCTTTAACTCTCCAGGAGGCAGTGCAGATACACTGACAGACCTGCTAGCTAGATCAGCTCCAGACATAGTTGTTGGGGTTTGGGGTGGTTTGTTTTGGGTTTTTTTATTTATTTTGGAGTTGTTGCTTCCTTCCCCCCTCAAACTGTAGCCACTGTTTCCATCTGTCTGCCTGGAATTGCTTCTGTAATGACTTCTCCTCTGGCAGGAATGACTGGCACAACCCATACTGCTGTCATCACCACCAGTCCCTGCACAGCTAATCATTTACCTGACCAGCTGGCAGACCTGTTACCAAGACTAGTTGTGACTAAACTGTACCAGTAAGGGATGAATGATATTGTTAGCACACGCTATGGTAAACAAAAGAAATGCTGGTTACATCCTTGTCAAAATGCATTCCTGTTCCCACCCTTTTTTTGTTTTGCATTTGGCCTATTTCTGCCTGCAGACAAGGAAGCATGAGGTGAACCGAGGAGCGTTTACCACCAGCTCAGGTTATGAGTTTTTTAAAGGCTTTGTTTGCCCCTCTGGCAAGCAGTTATTCCGTGAGATACTGGATTCAGCAGAGGACTTGGAACAAATCTGCTCAACGGTGGGAGGCACAGGTGAACTCAGGCTCAAGGCCTTTGAGCTAATGGAGCTTCAGTCCATTCAAGTGGGGGCGGCGCTTAGCCTAGGCGTGTTGCGTGCCAGACCAACCCAAGGCGGGATATGGAACTATGGCTGTGGATTCCCTCTGGTTGAGGTGAGGGTTCAAACCAGAGCTATTAGTTGGTAGTTGGTTGCTAACTGCTTTACTTCATTGACTTGGGTCAATTCACTTTTTTTCCCCCTAACTCTTAGCTGAAGAAGGTCTTGCTCCTTTTGTTGTACTGAACCACCACGTGTGTGACCCTGCCCCAGCTGGGAGCAGGTGTAGGGCAATGTGAAGTGCAGAGGCTTAGGAACAGTGTTTAGCAAAAGCTATGGCGGGCCAAAGGGAACGCTGAGAAGAGAGGTGCATCTTGGGGCCCTCATGTGGGTCTTGGTCTACATGGTAGCAAAAACATTATGCCTTTTTTGATGCCCAAGGGCATCCTCTGCCAGGAATATGTGCGAGTCTCATGTAGGCCTTGGCCCACATCAGCCAGCCCTATATGGATGTCTTATGACCATTAGGCCACCTCAGATGCCATATCTTTAGGCAGCTGAACTACATCCCTAGATCACAGGGTTCAGCCTCAGATGTTGACGTCTCAGTTGAAGGCTCAAGAACATAGTTATCTAGGCGCAGAGCATAGTGACAGGTAGTAACTGAATCCCACCTGTAGTCAGTGGAAAGGCCTTTAGGGTGCATTTGTAGCTCTCACATCATACATCTTCAGCCTGAGAGAATCCACATGTGGCTCCCTCTGTGGACTCTGAAGGGTAGACCAGCTCAGGCAGTGTCTCCTACACTATGGACAGCTAGAGCTCAATTCAGCTGCCCACATGTAAGTGTCCAGCCCTTTTGGGATGCCATGGGCTACCCCAGACATCCACACAGATGTGACACAGGGACTACAGGACCTGGACCCTCCTGGAGGGGCAGCAGGAGCCAGGTGACTACCTGATCTCATTATCAGGCAGCACTAGATCCCTACATGCCAACAGTCCCTGCGTTTAGCCAGATGAATCCCAGATCCAGGGTCTGTAGTTGCCTTAAGGACCAGGACCAGCTGAGCAGGGCTTCTGAAGACCTGAATCCAGCAGCTGGGCACTGCTTGGAGCACTTAGATGGGTCATGAAGACCTAGCTCCAGCACCATGGATTCAGCCTACAGCTCTCAAGTAATGGAAGTGGATGACGGTTAAGCTTCTGGCTGTTCCTAATCAGACCTGCTTCTAACATTCACTCTTTTGTAGCTTTGAGTAAGTTTATTATTATTTTTTTAACTCTTATACTGATGCAGAAATTAATTCTCTCCAAACTACAACATAATGAACTCATACGTGCAGGAAAGTGGCTTGCCATTTTTTTCCTAGGAAAAGGATTAAGCACTTTCCCTACTGGCGCCCAGTGCTTCTCACTAACATCTCCTGGCTTGGAGACAGCTGATGATGTCTGCCGCTGCATGTTGTGAAGGGGAGAGAAGACAAATGAACACACTTCTTAGAATAAGTAGAAATCTAGGAAAAGACCTGTGTTTATTTTAGAATGCAGTTAAGAATTTGGGGTAAATATGATGTATTTCTGTTTCTCAGTGGACACAGGACTGAACAGTTACAACTGATCCTCATGACCACTTTACATGCATCTTTTCAGCTTAATTGCTTTCTTTCGTCTGTTTTTATCCCCTTCTCTCTGCTCTTGGCTACGCGCTAACTGAACTCTGCAGAACAGCGCAGCAAACAAAAAAATATCTCCAAGTGTGCTCTTTTTTTCCTCTCAAGCCATGTCTCCAAGAGTGCCTGGCCCTATTTATGTTAATAAGTAAGACATGCCAAGGACTGTTCTCTCGCTGTGACGCCAACTGGCACAGCACATATCACGTCGCTACAGCTGAACTCTTACCACCAAATCAGTGTGAGTGTATGCACACTGCCTACCAGGAATGGGTCATTGCCCTTGCCATCTCCTGACCCTTTCCTTGGCGTTGCTCGGAGACTGTTGCGTGGTCTGGGCCAAATCCATACCAGGAGCATGCTAAGAATTGACTGGCCTGGATGATCATCATGTCCCAATACCTGTGCCCAGTAGCTTATTGGCCCTGAACAGATGTAGCCCAGGAGGCTGTGGGGAGCTGGTCCACAGCTAGTTCATGCTCAACATGCAGTGTTTTCAATTAAGAAGTATTGCAAAACTTGTGGTACCCACCAGTCTGGCACTACCCAGCCAAAGTATAACAAGCCATTGGACTGAACAAAACAGTCCTACTGTGCTTTAAAAAAAAATCTAGAAATTCCTATGATTGCTCCAGGGTCTCAGTACATTCAGTTATTTACCAGCTCACCCTACATTCTTCACCTCACTCTGGGGCAAAAAAACCCAAACACCATCCTCAGCACCACTCCCTGGATTTTCCAGGCCAGCTCTGGGCTGGATGCAGTGTGGGCTTGGAGCACAACTTGTACTTCATCCTTCTGAAGGAGGCGAAGCAGTGTTGACTCAGCTCATGTTGTATCCCCACCCGCAACGGAAGAAAGCTGCACCTCCAGCAGCTTTCCCTCCTGCCTTCAGGCCAGCTGCCTCTGGTCAGTAAGGCTCAGCAACCTCCACCAACTACCACAGCAGCTCTGTACCTGTCTCCCAGCGGTGGCCCATAGCAGATGCCTATAAGAAGACTGAAAGAAAAAGGGGTCCATTTTCTCATGAGCACCCATTGGTTCTTGTGGCAGGCAGCCACCTGGGGACTTGTGGTGACACCCGAATCCCTGCGACTGATGGACTAATCCCCTAACCACTCCTGTATGCTCTTCCATAACACCCTGTGGCAACTGAACTTTCTCTGGTGTGTAAAAACACTTCCTATTTTCTGGCTTACCTTGCCACCTGATAGCTTTGCTGGGGCAACAAAAACTGTGTGATGAGAAGTTATCACTAATATCCAGCCACAATCCTTTCCATAACACCTGATTTCACATACCTCTTATTTCCTCCCCTTTCTTGTTTCCTTCCCATCTGATGAGTCCTAATGGACTTATCTCCATATTAAGTTAGGTGGGCTAAGGGGTATAAACTTTTCTGCCTGTGTGTATCAGATGCTTCCTTTGGCTTCCCCTCATGCCTCTGCTTTTTCTTGCCCAACTGTGTTCATCTTTATGAATACTGTAGCGCAGCTCTAATCCCACATTGGGATTCCTGGTCAGCAGAGCGAGTCCGAAGGACAACCAGAGAAAGCCTGAGATCTGACAACAGACCTGAGAACTAGGCCCAGACTAAGTTGTCCTAGAGATGAGTCTGTGAGTTGGGATCCAACTTCCTTGCCTCGTTTCAAACCCCTGGGAGCAAAGATCTACCACTGCAGAGTTTGTACTGAGTTGCAGCTTATGCTTTTCTCAGGGAGTAAGAAGGGTGCCACTTTGTACTGTACCTGAAGAGGTAACGGGTAGGATGGGTATGTAGAAATAGTCGCCGCAGAAGGACAAAACCCAGCGTATGTCAGGATCTGCTGGGCAGGATTGTACAGGATCTGAGGAGGAGGTGCAGCACTGAAAGCAATTTGGGACAGAGGTACCTGTTGAGCACAGAAGACAGCAATATATCAGCACAGCACAGAGGGGGCTGGAGCAGGAACTGGTCCTAACACAAGCAAGTAGGCAACTTAACAACTTTCTACGTTCCAATACAGTACCAGTACTACAGAAAAACAAGGCGCAGACAAAATGAGCGAAGGGTGTTTCTGGAGTGAATTTTCTGACCAGAAGTACACAGCTATTTTCATCTTCTTGCCTTGGAAAAAGACTGCTGTTGCTTCCCTAGCATGAGTTGCAGCACTGGCAGGACTCCAGACTTGAGACGCCCTGAAGAGCTCAGCATACAGCTTTGACCACCTCTTCTTATCCACCCCAGCACCAAACACCCGGTCCCTTCACAATTTGCCGCAGACTCTTTTCCAACAGCAACTACCTGATGCCCTCTTGTCCTTTCTCTCTGTTTTCCTACATAGATCTACAAAGATCTCCCTTTCCAGACCACTTGCTCTTCTTTCACAGCTCCCTCTCGCTTGTGAAATGGAGTTTGCTGCTGGCTGTCCCATACCACTCCCCACGTGCATATCTCATTCCTACTGCATAAAATCCTCCATCATACCCCGTGGCTTTATCGGCATGTGCCTTAATTGCAATGTGAGATGAAGTCTGCAGGAAGAACTAATAGCTCATATTAAACCAGCTAATAGAACTAGGAGAGAAAAAAAAAGAGAATGTGAAATGGGGCATGTGTTAAACCCTGGAACCCTGTGCTATATAACCACTTGTGAAGGACAATAGAGCTCTGTGAAAAATTTTCATGCCCTCTGCTTTGCAAAGAAGACACATCCAGTGGTTTCTTTTCTCTCCTTTGTTTTTATTAGCAGATTCCTCTATATGAGAGCATGGAATTTTATTTTTACTGCAACAATAAAATATGGTGGTTGCCAGACAAACGCTGAAAGCAGCAGCCAGGATTGGGGGGGGGGGGGGGCATTTCCTTTCAGATTTATCAGTGAGAGACATAAACCACTGCATCCTCTGGAGATAGTGAGAGATCTCTCTGTGGCTGAGAAAAGGTGTATTAATCATGTTTGTACATGGAAAACATTGTCTAGGTCACTGATGTACCACATGAGGTTAACTGACAATTCAGGCCTTGGCACTCTGGAGACACTTAGCACCCCAGGAGCTGGTGTGGAGAAAGGCTAGGGTCAAAAGCAGAGATCCTGTTTCATGGGAGAAGGCAAGTCTCCCATCTTCAAGGTACTCTCCTCAAAACACCTCCTTTCTACCCACCCTGCTGGGGGGCTATGGTGGGGAGAAATGGAGAGACTCTGCCTTTCAGACAGGGGTAGTGAGGAGCAGCTAGCAGGCTTGCCTCAGACCCAAAGGTTTAGGGGCCAGTGACACAGCTCACCCCGGCCGGCGCTGAGCCTCCTCGGAGGAGGGAGGCCCTGGCGCAATCAGGTCCTTCTGGCTATGGATGTAAACGTGGCAAGAAACACGCGTTTTGCACAGCGCGAAACACAGATGCCTGTTCTTCATCGGTCACCAACTTTCTGGTGTGGGTTTCTTTGGATGCCACTTCTGTCCTTCTCCCAGGAATCTCTCTCAGTCCTCTTATGTTTGCTCCACCCATGACAGCAGTGCTCTCCAACTGCTAAGGACGAGCATCACAACAGTCCCAGAAGACAGGTTTGGGGAGTCATCCACCCCAAATCCACTGATCAAAGCACCTTGTTATCAGGCTATCTGGTCTCAGCCTGGAGCGAGCAAGGATTTCACAGAATCACAGAATCATTAAGGTTGGAAAAGACCTCTAAGATCATCAAATCCAACCGTCAACCCAACACCACCATGCCCACTAAACCATGTCCTGAAGTGCCACATCTATGCATTTTTTGAACGCTTCCAGTGATGGTGACTCCACCACCTCCCTGGGCAGCCTGTGCCAGTGCTTGACCACTGATTTGCAGGTATTGAAGCTTTTATCAAGTATTCCAGTAATGACACTATGTTAAATGTCACATAAAAGTCCAAGGGTAGGTGGAGACATTTTAAACTGAAACACCACCCAAGTCAAAGAGATAAGGAGCTGTGAACTGGCCAGGGAGAGCTGCCAGTGCCACGCGGGCACCTCGGGTCAGGGAGCATGGGGAAACCAGGCTGTGGCCAGAGGGGCTGTCTGGCTGTCGGCCACGCAAGCAACGTGCTGGGCTGTGCGGCTGCAGAGCAAGGCAGGTCAGCTCGCAGGGCCCACAAGAGCCCTACCAAAGGGTTTATTTCTGGGCTTTTTTTTTTTACTTTTAATGTCAGACGGCACCTTTAGTTGCACAAGTGCTAAGATATGAACGCATGGCAAGTAGCTCACTAATTAGGGGTTCATTTTGTTTTCCTTTTTAGAGCAGGGTAAGGGAAGAGGAGACAGGATGAGGGACTGATATTTAATCTGCTCAGATTCCCTTGAGGACTCCAAGAAGGAGACTAATTAAAAAAATTAAAAAGGCCAGCAACCTCCCCCCACCATCTGACCAGCGGTCATTCTGATTAATGCAGCCCTAAACTCCGGGCAGGCAGATTCCTCGGCAAGGTGTGTCAGGAAAACATCTACAAGTCATCAGATGAACACCGCAGCGGGGAAGGGAGTTTCTAGACTAACTCTTAGTACCAGCAAGTGAAGTTTTCCAGGCATTTCTTTACCTCTGTCTTCTGTAAGAAATAATCATGTCGTTTCGCCGTTTTGGATACTCCAAGTACATACTTCTATTTACATTATATCTTAATCTGCTTTTTGTTAAAGGTGACTTTAAGGTAACTGCCTAGCCGGCATCCTGTAGCCAAGCACACAGCAGTCCTGAAAAGGAGGTAACGGCAGCAGCCAGCAGCTCACAGGGGATGGCCCCACGGGTGACAGTGGCCCCACCGAGAGCTGACATCTTGGGGGTCAGGAGAGGATGAAACGTTTCCCACCGAGCCGGCGCGGCCCTCCAGCAGGCAGCCAAACCACGGGGAGCGTGCCAGGGGCTGCGGGGAACTGGTCACAAGCAAGAAAACCTGCAACAACCAAAACACCACTTACTTCCTTTTTCTGGCCAGGAAACGTGATGGGTTTAGAGGCAACAGCACCGTTTTGTAAACTCTCCCCTCTGTAACATGTTTTGGCTGCCAGCTTTCCCCAGAGATAAACAAGACGGTTTTTGTTTGACTAGTCAGCCTGGCCCTGTGTTTTCTGCAAGTCAACCTCAGAGCAATGCCCTGAGGCATTTTAGTGGGCTTTGCAGCTCTCCTTGCAAAATGCCAGTGAGCATTTTTGTGGGAAGGTGACATCCTGAAAGAAAGAAAATTGTTCTCCCACACATTTTGAAGGTTTTTTTTCTTATTTCAGTCTCATGCCCTTTTCTCTCCCTCTTTTGCTTGATGTTTTCTTGGCCTGCATCTTCCCCAAGAGTTACTCCTTTCAAAACGAAAGCGAGCAGCAGATTAGCAAACCAGCTCTGGGACACCACTCAAAAGGACCCTGAAAAAGGACAGGCAGAGGCAAGGAGCGGTCGTTGCACTTTGCATTGCTGCTTTAGTAACGCTTTCACAAGCATAGCATGGCCCCTGTGCTGAGGTAACTGACACAAACTCTTCTTTCCCTTAAGCTTGTGAGGGGGTTTTTTCCCCTCCCACTGCAGAGAAGACATTAAACAGCTTATTCAGATCAGGTTTTTAGCTGGAGCCCCGACAGACTCCCTCCAGCCAAGCCTGGGGGGAAGCTGCACGTCCACTGCTGCTGCGGTTTCCTTGCACGACTTTACGCCGCCCAAAGCGCCCAGACCTTGGACCCAAACTCTATCTCCCAGCAAGGGAACAGGCCAGGTCATGGAGACCCCAGTTCCCCCAGGAATGTCCCCGCGGCCCGGCATCCCTCGCCAGCAGCGCAGCGATGGCGCCCGCGTGGCACAGAGCGTGCCTGGGCGGGAGCTCGCCCCGCTGCGAGGCGTCAGCCCAAATCCCATATAAGCCTCGGTTTGTGTGAGACGGATTAGGTGGGTTCAGGCTGGCTCTCCGCACCCTTCTCCATCTTGGGGGAGCACTAGGGACTCCCACATCTGCCCTTGGTGGAGGCACTTGCACCCATCTGCTCGGCAGGAGAACATACGTAGCAGCACTGGAAAGCCGCAGCGCTTTGCCAAGGACTTACTGTAGATGATGCCTGCCTTCCTCGCCTCATGGAGCTGCTCTTCCTCTCGCTTCGCATTGTGGTTGTTCCTGCTCCCCTTCTGCCATTGCTCCTCTCACAGGGAGGGGATGAATTAAGCTGGGAAAGCTGCTCCCACTCCCTCCCCTCGGGCAGCCGCAACTCTTTGCTGGCTGGCTGCAAGTTGTTATCAACTCCTTGCACGGGTCCCCTCACAGAAAGGAGAGCTCAGCTGCACATTTCTTAGATGCGAAGGCTCAGTGAGCTTGTTTGCCTTAAGCTAGAGAGAGGAATATTTCCAGGAAACATTTGGCAACTCCTAACAAAGGTGAATTTCAAATAATTCATATGGCCCTGCTCTGTCACATGGTTTTAAGCAGCCAACACGTTGTAGATAGCCTAGACACGCCGCCAAGGGACGCTGGGTGGTCAGAGCAGGGCCTGGACGGCCTCCAGCTACTTCACCCTTTTAGCATGTCAGATAATCTAGGCAGATGAGGTGCTGTATTACAGATTCCTTCCTAGCCCACAGCCTCTTCTGAATGCAGTGGTGCACATCAGCACAACATGGTGGTGCGGCACAGGGAGCAGTCAGAGGGTGGCATTCCTTACTGAAACAAAAGAGGAGGTTAATGTGACCTGAACGCAACTGTTTAAATAAAAACTTGACTGGTACTTCAGAGTTAATCCCCATTCTTGGGAAAAGAACTACATAGGATTAAACAGTCGCATCTAGGACTTGAGTTTTACGTGTTAGCTACAAACCAGCATCCTCAAATTCTGTGCTGGCCCACATGTTCAGTGCTGAATTAGAAGAAAAAAAAAAAAGATGCCACTAAGTGAATTGCCAGCATCTGTTCACACACAGATGCCTGTTTTTTCCCTTCCGTTCATGTATTTGTCCAGGCTTGACCTACTTAGCTGTGAGCAGCTGGCAACAGCTTAGCCTAAAGACCTATGTCTCCAAACCCTCAGATCACACAGGAAACATGTTTAAAGTGCCTCCTCCATACACTTATGCTTCCTTGGTTTTAACCCATTTGATAACATCAACAAGCACAGAAGTCCTCATATAAGGCCAACGACTGTGAGCCTTACCATGTCTTTAAATGCCCCAAGAATGGCTGCCGTAATAATCCCCAGAAACAACCCGATGATGTTGAGGACTGTGGAGGACCACAGCAGCCTGTACAGGTGAACCACGTCCTGACAGCTGCTCACGCCGAGAAATTCATAGTAGCTGGAGGACTGCTCTGAACTGAAAGGGAAGGCAGACAACATCACTACGGTGGGAACAGTTTTGCACATAATACAGAGCACCGGGGGATCTGAATCCCTCCCGCTTACTTTCCCCTTCGGCAAAGTACTTCATCTATGCTCCACCGAACACTGCTCAGATCAACTGGAGAAAGCTCTGCTGTAGACAAAAATTGGCTCTGCTAATGCCAGCATTAAACATGTAGTCCAACTAATACCAACCCTAGTTTGGCTGATCAGTCTTGTGCAACAGCAGGGACTCTAGGGGTTTTTTTTTTGCTCAGGGTCTCCGAATGCAGGCATAATCCTGGCATACGGATGCTGCCCTTAAATTAGCTAAATTTAGCTAAAGCTAAAGCATTGCTTTTTTTTTCTCAGCTTACCTGGAAATCTGCTGGCACCTCTGAAACTGTGGAAGACAAGTTGCCTAAGCATTAATTCAACCACAGAAAGGGAGATTTTGCCAGCTGGCTAAATTTGTTTATGGTGCCTGAGGTTCCAAATTAACAGATGCAACACAGTACCGTATAAAGATGTGACTTTACACTATGGATCATACTATCCAGAAACCTTTGTTCATATTTCCACACTGCACTGGTTATTGTAAATCAGGCATGTTGTGAAGCCAATCTTCACTATCTTGCTGAAAGTGAGCTACTGCAAAATTTGAAACCACAGTCTCCTGCAGTTCTTTCCAGTACCTGCCTTAATTCTGGCCCACTAATGAGCTCCTAGAGCAGCTACTTGAGTTGGAAAGATTTTTTAAATGCCAAGTCTTGCACTGTTGGGAAATTGCCATCAGATTATGGTGGAAACCAGAAGTGAGCAGTTTGTGCTCTCTTTTCTGTTCTTCCATCCCCAGCACATAGGGCATCAGTGGGTGGTGGTTAGGGAAAGCTCTGCAAATGAAGGTAGCAGCATGGAGAAATCCACAACATTTCTGGGAAGAACCAAGCCAAGCACAGTAATTCCTGGAAATGTCCAATCATTTGTTGTGGGACATGGTTCTGGCACTGCGGATCCACCACTGTTGAGTTCACTTGGGCCCTATCATGAGCCCAGACGTTGCTTAACTAAATAAACCTATAGCTTCAGCTGCCATGAGGCTGAGGAAATCTGACTTGTGATCCTGCCTGTGTACCAGCCTATTGCATGGCTGACACCAAGTTACTTCATGTGACTCTGTCTCCTCCTATTTCTCTCTAGCCCCCCAATAAACTGGGATTGCCAAGTCTGTAGAGCAGCAAGACTGCTTCTTTAGTCTGGATTTGTCCTTGTCCATGCCAATGCCATAAGATTTTGGTGTCCACTGTGGATTGCTGACAATGGCAGAACACACATGTATTATAATTATGTCATTGAGTACTGTCACAGTAACGATCAGTCCCAGGTGTTTCAGAGAAACCCAATGTCTTAGAAAAATTAGGATCTCCATCTGGAGGGACAGTATTCCTGATGTCTCCTTGTTGTTACCTTACGCATTAAGCAACAGAGTTTCAGTCACTTTATTTGATAACTCTGAATGCTTTCACCCCTTTAAGACCCCTGTTCTTTTCTGTATTGGGTTGAGCTGTTCGATACAGTGTTAACGTGCAGCAGTCAGTTGTGTACCATAGAAGAAAGCATTCTCAGTGTAAAGACACTGCATTGCAACTGCGATGTCTCTTCATTTGTCTATCATAGAAAAGGTACTAAAGTTGTGCATGCTCTGCCTTTCCCATGTCATTTGTTCTGCATACCACCATTGTGGTTGGTTTAACACTTCTTACACAAGCAAAAGACTTCAACATTCATAGGGGATTTTAATCCATTCCATAGACCTGCACTCACTTAGTGTCTCGTGTGCATGAGAAATATGCATCCATAGATGACTTCCTTCTAGTCCCAAATTTCATCTTGCTTCTCTAATTGAGTCAGGATCTGGGCAAGAGCTACTCTTTTATGCAGAAGCCTTGTGTAGAAGCCTTATTGTGCCGGCCTCATTCCCCTGCACCTAAAACGTCCATGTCTGGCAGCACACAAGTCAAGGCTTACAGAGGACTGAGGTTATTCAGGGCCGCTGGCGTGTGAAAAGGAGGCAAAACCAAAACAAAACAGGAGACATAGGAAGGAAGAAAGATGAGAAGTACATAGAGGGAAAGAAAGAGTGACTGTGGGTGAACTGTAGAAGGCTGCAGAGCTTGCATGAGAGTGCATGGTAGGATGATAGAGGGGTGCAGAGGGTGAGTCAGGCAGGTCTGCTCCGGGAAATTCTCCCCAGTTTCTTTTATGCGGCAAGACATGACGCTGCTTGCAGTTGAAATCTCTATGTGCCAGGTGGCCAGTTGGTTATGTGAATTCATTTCATCTGTCTTCCACATTACAGACCTTTGGGCTTGGCTGTGATGCAGTTTTCCTAACCACCTGTTTTATTCCTATTGCATGGCAACCCTGTACTAACCTTCAGCTGATCTTTGTAAGCATATCCAGACATTTCCTCTTTTATCTTCTGACATCTCATGCTTTGGTAATGATGAAGTCAAATGGACAGCTTCAGAAAACACTTCACAAGACTCTCTGTATCTATCCTATGGCAATTTAGCAAAATTCTGTACCTACAGAGGCTGTAGCTAACAAAAGAGCTCTGCATATGCCTATGACATGATCTCTGCTCATGGACACCTATGTTCCTATTCATTTCGTTTGCCCCAGCTTGGTAGGATAAAGAAGGATTAATTAAATCTAATGGGAAAATTGCATTGCAAGATCGACAGTAAATCTTGGCAGGGCTATGACTGAGTAGTTGATTTTGATCACACTGCAAAGAGCTTATGGACATATTTAAAGAAAAAGAAATGGAAATTAATGCCAACGCTAATATGCAACCCCTGACGTCTTCTCTGCTGGCATCAGGACTTCAGTCACAGAGGAACTGGATTGCTCAGCATACAAGGCCCTTGTGTTGCTTCTCCAGGCCCAAGGGCAATCCCTCCCCTCATTTAAGAGGAGGGACAAGCAACCAAGGATTTCTGAGAGGCCATTGACAGCACACAGGTACTTACTTCTCACAGTTGTACAGGTCACAGCAATAGCACGTGTTACTCTTTACTTTCAGCTGGCACTTGCTGTTTAAGGCATAACATGTCACCTGCCAAAAAAGAAGAGACTGACTTTTATGCTCAGTGTTTCACTGCAATGCGTGAATCATCCTACTGACCCAAAGAAGTAGCTACCGCAGCATCAGGTTTTATTTACTGTTGTGCAGAAAGATCCCGAGATTCCAAAATCCACGGCTGCAGGGCAGAAGGACATCCCTGAGCTCCCAGGAGTTTCACTCAGGACATCAGCCCCTGAGTCTCGGGGCATTTGCCGCATGCAGCCCAGAGCCCCCGGCACCGATCCGCAGCCAGTGCTGCCAGAGTTTTCAAGCACTGTGCTGCACTGCCTGGTGCTATTTTGCTGAGACCCAGAGTCTGCAAGTCTACAGCTGCAAGTCACGGCTGTGATGGAGGGACCATGGGTCCTGAGAGATACATCACAGCAAGCCACTGAAGTGGGTAAGAATACCACTCCATTATATGGGGAAATGGGCAAAGAACAGCTATCTGAACAGCTTCCAATGAACAGGAGCTCTCTCCTTTCACTAACACCCTCCTGAAGAAGGAAATAATTGGGAACAACAACAGCAAGAACAATCTCCAAACCCACAAAACAAAGACACTCAGAAAAGATCCAAGCACTACAGTGAGTAAGTACCATTTACTGCAGGCTCTTGAATAAAAACTGAAAAGGTTTATTTATGTGAGTGGGAATTGAAGGGATGGACAGATGTTAGAACAATAAAGATAGGCACAGGTAAGCCACTCTCCATCCAGACAAGAAATCTGGATGGTAAGCATTAATCACTTCTATTTTGCACTACAGTCCAATTGAAATATTTTGCATGTAAGGCTTTTTTCCCCTGAGATTTTTAGCTTATTGACTTTGAAATTCTGGAGAACTGTCAGGTGTTAAAAGCTAGAAGGTCAGAAAATACATTCCTTCTGTAGTTTTTATTTTGATAGAAAAAATGTACTATAGCCACTGAGAGGTATTTTGTTTGCAAAATGCAACTAAAATGTATTGTTGAGTGGAAAATTCCTCCTAATGAAAAAGTAGAAGGAGCATGCTTAAGAATACATGTCCACTTTTGAAAAGCTTCTGTCAAACAGTGTTGCTTAGCCATGAATGTGTTAGTCTGTGGGATAGTCTCCACAGGAGATGTTAAACCAGATGTTTCTCAGCTCCTCAGTTCTGGATCTGTGCATCTTTTTTCAGGTGAAAACTGCCACTGTTGAGGAGTCTGTACTGCTCACGTGTTTGTTTCCAGCAGAAAGGAAAGCCTTAAACACACACACTCAGCACCAGAGAAAGTTCATCTTGTGGCTGGTCTCAGACTTGCTGCACTTGTCCTTCGCAGGGTTTGCTTGAGCAGTGGAAGTTGGGTGACAAAGCTAGAGTTAAAAGGAAGTTAAAATGATGCCTTGGGATTGCTTTGCTGCCCAGGACAAGGCTGTACCTCTGAGTAGTGTCTCATACAAATCAACTCTTCTAACCTGAAATGGAAGTTAGGTTATAAAAGGACAGTCTCAGCCTAGGTTGCAATCTGGAAGTGGAGCTTGATACAGACATATCCCACTTGTCACAAAAATATCTCACCCAGAGATAGGACCTCATTTCATCAACCTTGTTCTGTTGTGCTTGAACTTACTGGAATTTCACATAAGGGCTTTGCTGGCCTGAAGTCACGTTCAGCTGCAGCTGTCCTCAGCCTGAGCTACAATGTACTGCAAAAGAGGAGCATGCTATCATCGACGACTGTGTCGGCTTAATCAAGATCCAGCTCAGAAGTGACTGAAACATCACACCTGGCTACTTCTCAAAGCTGTCCGAAAACCAATCCTGGAACAGGGTGTGCCAATGCATCTGCTACCGCAGCCATTTTGTTGGGACACCCTAGTGCTTTTGCACTACGTGGAACTTAAGACTCTGGTTTTGATCCCCTGTATGTAGTCAAAATGGCCTAGGACCATAGATAAAATACCCTTTTCCCATTACATGTGCATGATTGGGATTGGAGGGCTCCATAAGATGGAGTGGGCTTCTACAAAGGTGGTTTGTTCTGACGCATGGCTTTGGGGACCACTTCTGATAGGAAATAAAAGTAGTTTTCCCCTCTCCAAGCATTGATAAGGCCAGTTTGCCCCTTTTAGTGTTGAAGGGTAGAAGTACAAAAGAGGGAGATTGGCAAGATCTTAAACATGTTTTTAGCTACTTCTAGGCTACATGACATATTATATTATTGGCCAAAGGAGTTAATGTAGTTGTCTATTTTTATCACTGTGTTTTTGAACCATGCAAAGAGAAGACACTCCTTTTTAGGAGAACAGTGAATAAACGAAAATAAACAACTTACTGTGTGGTGTAAGCAAGGGTGGTGGAAACAGGCCATTTGTGGGTATTCTGCATGTCAAGACCTATTATTTCATTTCAGTGACCAGACATTTAGCTTTTTCATGTTCTGGCTGTTTGTGCCTGCCTACTCCCTCAGCACCAATTGAAGAGATGTTGTCACCTTATGGTAATTGAAAGAAAATAAAATTCCTTCTGCTTTGAGCAAAGAGAAGAACCAAAACAGGCAAACAACATGAGCTGGAGACCACTCACATGCTAGAGATGGCAATCAAAAGGAAACTTGCTCTCAGTAAACAATTTGCCTTCCTAGTTAGGTGTTTGCCTGGCATGCCCAGCATGTCCTCTGCTCACTAGCTGGCTAACTTAGGAAAAGCAAAAGCCAAGTTCAGATGCCACAGATCATTAACTCTGAATTAGCACATGCTGACTCTAGATCAGCGGACAACCAGACAAGATTGCTATTACAAACTAACTACACTTTTAAAAGATGTGGGGGTTTTGTCAGAATAGAGCAAGGAGCATTGGGTGGCCCAACTTCAGACATTCCCAGAATCTGCAGAACTGGGGAAACCTGTCTGGCCAGAAGCCTGAAGCTGGGGTCACCTGCGGGGAGTTGTGGTCAGTGAGATGCCAGCTACATGCTTATTACAAAAACCAGAAGCATTTCTCAGACCATGTCTATGTCTGAGTGTGCATGCACAATTCAGAAGGGGAAGGGTTTTGTCACAGATCATAAGTCTGTCTGGGTAGGTCATTAGGCAAGGAGGTCAATGAAATATTTTTGTCATACATTTTCCGGAACCAACGATGGGGTGCCCTAGCAGTAAGATTTAAGGAGTATTAGCTGCTTAACCTGGTAATATACTTTGATAAGATGTCTAGAATTTTTAATGGTAACATTCCGCATATACGTTTTCTTAGCCATGGGAGGAATATTGATGAAGGATATGTGGTTTCTTGTAAGTTATATCCCTGTTTCGCTGTTCTCAATCCTGCTCTGCTTGATTTTCCTTTCACTCCCACCAATTTACTACAATAATAACATGAAAAATAGGAAAAGAACCTAAATCTGGACTTCTCAGGAGGCTAGCCATTTGGGTATGAGCACTTGTCCAACCATGTTAATGTCATTGAGATAATAAAAAAGCTGCATTCAAACCGCTGATGTTCTTGGCCTGTGATGGATAAATACAGAGAAGATTTGAAGTCTTCTGCACAATGCACATGGATTCATTTAGATATTTCCTATTCCACTTGAAGTCTACAAAAACCTCCTTTGAGAAAGATGCCAATGTGACAAATACGTTCCAGACAGCTATTATACAGTATAGATGGACTAGGAATCATTCCAGTCCCAGAGTAATATACTGGACAGAGACACTGGTGATGACTCAAAACCTCACTGGTTGACTTGCAGTCATCAGAGGCTTGGACAAGTGGGGAGTCACTGATGGGAGAAAAAACAGTAGGGTTTCTATCAGCCCGTGACCTACATGCACAGACATGCTCTCAAACACCTGCCTCCCTCCTCGCCAGCCCCTCAAAGCACAGCAGACATGAACACGCGACGAGGTGAGTTTGTTTACCTCTGTTTGGTAGGCATCATATAGGAATCCTATTCCACTTGAATAAAACTGGCACCTTTTGTTATACAAAGGTCTGGGTTCCTGTAAAGAGAAAAATAGCCAAAGAAGTACTCAGTCTGGAGGAAGTGTGAAGGCACCATGTCCCATGTCCCCATGCCAGATGCTTACAGCTGTGTGGAGCTGAAGCCAGTGCAGACACTTGGGTAAGTGGCTCACACCCCGCCGTGTTGTTTTTCTTTCCAGAATGGCTCTCCTCAGCGTTACATTTTTTCTTCACTCTGCCACTAAGCTATGTGAGTATCTTTTTTTTTAGTTTTTGTTTTGTTTGATTGTTATGAAGACATCACCCCTGGCATTTAACCACTTCCTTGCTTGATGTCAAATAGCACTGCTCTATGAGAATGATCCAGTCACTCTTTTTCCTGGTATGGTTTCTTAACTAGCACAAAGAATTACTTTGCTATTTGTCTTCAAGATATGGGACTTTTTGTTTTTAGAGGATTTCAACAATGTCAACAGTGAAAATAAAGTAAAATAGCTAATACATTAAGCATTCCACTTACTATACACACTTCAAACCCCAAAAGCAAAACAAAGAATAATGAAGAAATGAAGACATAAAAGGGAAGTAATTTGTACCATTTATTTTTGCCTTATTTTCCATTTATGCTTATTGCAAAAGATGCATTCACTGCTCCTATTTCATATTTTGCTTGTAACAGTTCCCACAAGCTGATATGAAGGAAGAACACAATGAAATGTCCTTGGCCAGATGGAAGATGTGTGTTTCCAAACTTGGTGAATGGCCACTTTGAAGGCTAGAGGGTGCATACCTCATTTTCAGGACTAGACCACATTTGTCTAGGGAGGATTTGACAGCTGAAGACTCCTCTGTGATCAGACGTCTATCCCAAAGCAAAGTGTGGGAATGACTTATGTTGGCAAAAAAAGTATTTGTCAACTTTCTGCCACTTATCTAGTTCTGATCTGTGTCTTCAAAAGCACTCAACTGCTCCCCAAAATGTCAGTCAGACTACTTCCATGACAGAAGACGGAAACCCACTAGTTGCTATCCTCTGTTTCCATGCTAACTTACAAGCAAATGACTACTTAAGCTGTTAGCAGAAATCTGTGCTGATTAACTTTCACTGCATTTTAAAGCTTTATGACCCATCCAGGAATAACCCAGAAATTGCAGAAAAATCTGCACTACTTAAGAACACTTCTGAGTATTCTATGCTTGTTGGATAATGAAGTGTGAACTGTATAAATCTGCTGACCCAAAATACATAATCAGTTAAAATGCAGAGCTAGGCAGGAACGCAGACAGGTCAATGAATAAAGCTCATCCATCAGCTTGTTTGCCTTTCTGATTACTCTGGCAAACCCAACGAAGTTTGGACACCAACTCCCAAGGGTTAGGGAAAGGTTAGCTTCCTGCATCCAAAAATATTTATTTGTATTACACAGTGTAAGAAAAAAATGCCACAGTGACTCTTTTTCTCTAGAGGAGAAGCAAATACCACACAAACAGCATGCCATGTCTTGAACTAGGACAGCACTCTTCCATAGGCCTGGGAAAGCATTAGCCTTTAGCCATGACTTCCAGGGACAGATCTGTTTGGGAGGACTAACAAGATTGTAGTTTCTCTTCTAGCACAACAAGCATAGTATCAGCCAAAGGCCATGCTGCCCTTCTTTCACACGGTATCATACTCCAACCTTGATTTAATCTGTTGCATGGGGATGAAATGAGAGAGAAGGGGAGCGAGCAGTGGAAATGGCTTTTTCTGGCATGAGGAGAAAATTAATGAAAAACTGCTGTCCACCCTATTCACAATAATAACAAGTTTCACTCTGATCCTGGAAGATCCTGAAAGTGGGTGATGGTCAAGTGCATGGAGCCCAGCTGATGTTCTCGATCCTGCTGGACATGAGAAATGGCTTGAGGAGGGCTGGACAGATCCAGCAGATCAAGAACCAGCTGTGCATCTGGTGTTGGCAATGGGAATTTGCCTTTTATGACCATGAGAGCGTCTTTCACAATCAAGACTTCTTGGAAGAGATGGGATCCACCTGAATAATCAGGGCAGAAGCATTTTTGCCTACAGTCTAGTCAACTGGTGACAAGAACTTTAAATTAGGAGCAACAAGGGAGGGAGATGAGGAACAAAATCAAGTGAGGAAGTAAGGGACCAGTGAGAGAAGTGACGTGAACAGGGTGATGTGGACAAGAGAAATCTCATAATCAACGTAACAGACCTAAATGGGGCCCACTTCAAGAGCATGCACATGAATAAGGAAGCGCCCATAGGACAGCATGAGGAAAGTTCTCATCCCTTTTCTGGGATGCTTAGCACTCCTTGAAGTGTCTGTACACTAACACACACAGCATGCGGAACAGACTGTTTGAGGTTTGAGTGCAGTCATAAGGCAATGATCTCACTGGGATCACAGAGATAGCTCACAGGACTGGAGTGCTGCCACGGATGGATACAGGCTTTTTAGGAAGGACGCGTAGGCTGGCAGAAAGGGGAGATGCTCTATATGAGAGAAAGCAGCAAGAATGCATGGAGCTCTGCCTAGGGAAAGATGAGGAGCCGTCTGAGAGCTTGTATGTCAGTATTAGAGGACAGAGTAAGACGGGCAACGTTGTGGTGGGTGTCTGCTATAGACTGCCTTATGAGGAAAAAGTAGATGAGCCTTCTTTAGACAACTGGAAGAAGCCTCACATTCATGGGCCCAGGTGCTTATGGAGTACTTTAACTACTTTACCACTTCAAAGTAGTAAAGGACTTTACCCCAATATCTGGCAGATGCACGATATATCTGCTGGAGGGACAACACAGCAGGGCACAAGTAATCCAGGAGGGTTCTGGAGTGTGTTAACAACCATTTCCTAACATGGGTGATCAAGGAGTTGACAAGGAGAGGAGCTCTGCTGGACGTCATACTACAAACAAGGAAGGATTGGTCAGGAATTGAAGGTCAGGGGCAGCCTTGCCCCTGATAATGAGATGGTGGAGTTCAGAATCTGGAAATGAGGGAGCAGGGAAAAAAGCAGGATCCCAAGCCTGGACTTCAGGAAATGACACTTTGGCCTATTCAATGACCTGCTTGGAAGAATCCCATGGGACACAGACCTGGAAAGCAGTAAGGTCCAGGAGAGCTGGTTGATGTTCAAGGATCACCTCCTCCAAACTTAAGAACAGTTCATCCCAACTAGCAGAAAATCAAGCAAAGGCAGCAGGAGTCCTGCATGGATGAACAAGGAGTTCCTGATATAATTCATACATAAAAAGGAAGTGTACTTGAAATGCAATCAGGGGCAAGTCACCAAGGAGGAAAATAGAGAAATTATATGAGCATGCAGGGATGCGGTTAAGAAAACCAAAGTCCACCTGCGATTCAATCCAGCAAGTGCCAAGAAGGGCAATAAGAAGGGCTTCTATGGCTGTATTAGCAGCAAAAAGAGAGATTAGGAGAAATATGGGCACACTACTGAACGAGGCAGGCAACCTGGTTAAAAAGACATGGTAAAGGCCAAGGTACTCAATGCCTTCTTTGCCTTGGTCTTCAATGGAGACCAGTGGAAAAATTTGGGGCAAGAAAGACTTACTCTTGCTGAAGGAGGATCAGGTTAGGGAACGTTTAAACAGACTGGAGACGCACAACTCCATGGGACCTGAGTACCCATGAGTACTGAGGAGGCTCAATGATGTCAATGCAAACCTTCTCTCAGTTGTCTTTGAAAGGTCATGGTGTTCAGGGAAGATTTCTGAGAACTTGAAGAAAGCAAATGTCACTCCCATCTTCAAGAATGTCAAGAAATATAAACCACGGAACCACACACTGGTGGGAAGGTGATGGAGCAAATAAATTTGGAAATCATTTCCAAACATCTGAAGGACAGGATCGTGATTGGGAGTAGTCAACATGGATTTACAAAGAGGGAATCATGTCTGACCAACCTGTTAGCCTTCTACAAGGATGTGACTAGCTTGGTGGATGAGTGGAGCTTCTCTCTCATCTGCTTCTGGATGTTGTTTATCTTCACTTCACTAAGGCCTTTGGCAGTCTCTCATAATATTCTCACAGACAAGCTGATGAAGTACAGCCTATATAAATGAACAGTGAGGTGGACTGAAAGCTGGCAGAACTGCTGGGGCTGTGGTGTTTTGATCAGTGACATGAAGTCCAGAGGGAGGCCACTCAATAGCGGTCTACCCCAGGGGTCACTGCTAGGGACAGTATTGTGTAACATCTTAATTACTGAACTAGATGATGGATAGAGTGCACTCTCCACAAGCTTGTAGGTGTGAGAGGAGCGGCTGAAACATCAGAGGACTGTGCTATCATTCAGAGGGACCTGGGCTAGAGAAATGGCCCACAGGAACCTCCAGAAGTTCAGCACGGGGCAATGCCAAATCCTGCACCTGGGGAGGAATAATCCCATGCACCAGAAAAGGCTGTGGGCTGACTAGCTGGAAAGCAGGCTTATAGAGAAGGAGCTGGTGGTCCTGGTGGGCAGCAGGTTAAACACGAGCAAGCACTGTGGCCTTGTGACAAAAATGGCCATCAGTATCCTTGTCTGCATTAGGAAGAGCATCACTAGCAGGTCCAGGGAGGTGATTGTTCCTCTCTATTCAGCACTGGTGAGACATATCTGCAGTGCTGAGTCCAGTGCTGGGCTCCCCAGTATGAGAGAGACATGGACATACTAGAGTGAGTGCAGAAAAGGACTAAGATAGTTAACAGATCATATGAGAAGCAGATGAGAAAGCTGGCACTGTTCAGCCTAGCCAAGAGAAGGCTCAGGTGTACATTTATGAATGTGCATCAATACCTGATGGGAGAAGTAAAGACGATGGAGCCAGACTATTCTCAGTGGTGCTCAGGAAAAGGACAAGATGAAACAGGCACAAACTGAAATACAGGAAATTCCGTTCAAACCTAAGAAGAAACTTTCTTACTCTATGGGTGATAAAACACTGAAACAGGTTTTCCCAAGTGGTTGTGGAGTCTCCATTCTTGGAGATACCCAAAGCCCAACTGGACACAGTTCTGAGCAACCTGCTCTAGTTGACACTGCGCTGAGCAGAGGGGCTTGGATTAGGCAATCACTGCTGCTGCCCAGCCTCAGCAACTCTGATTTTGTGAATAGGATCAGAGCCTACCTCAGGATATGAGCACACTAACAAGTTCTCTCAAAGTATCATAGACTATGAATTTAGCAAATATACCTTAGCGCCTGCAGACAGATGCTCCCTGACCTTACCTTCTGTGCATGCATGCCCTTACTACAGCTTGCTGATGAGTGATGCCACCAGATCACACTACGAGGCTGTGTCTGGCCCTGAATGCTAAGATCCTGCCCTCAGGTACTTCTGTATCTTGTTAAAGGCAGTGAGAGAGCCGTCTCATCTGCCTCCATCAAGTACAGGAAGACCCTCACCTTGGCCCTGATCTCTTGGCTCACACAGCTTTCCTACCCTTTACACCTCCTTTCTCTTAAAAAATAAATTGGTCCTTTTATTGGTTTGGTCTTTCAGGGAGAAGAGAAATATGCTTTTCATCCAAGCGTGCTTGTGCCTGGAAGCAGCACTGTTCCCTGCGGAGAGAGGTGGCTGATTAATCCATAGCAGCTATTATCGCTTCATATTGCTGTGAAGCAAAAAGGTCAGAGCTGTGACATGGAAGGGACCACTATGAATACAGTTAATACATTTGCATGCACAGTCATGGCAAACGAGTACTTTTCTTCATGCACCTAATTTTGAAAAGCAAGCCTGCTGCCCTAGTAAAGCCGGCTTTCCGCATTCAGTCTGTTCTTCTAAATGCATTTGTATGTGCAGTCAGTTTGGCGACCCCAAATCAAAATAAATGAGTGATGATCAAGTGTATAAAAATAACAAAGATTAGATAACATTGACTTTATCCAGACACCCACAGAACTTAACGCCTAAAGCATGCAGCTTTTAAGCAGAGATACACTGGGGATGCCAAAAGGTTGCATTGGTAAAAGTTTCCATTTGAATTAGATTTTCATGCCACAGAGGTGCTGCAGTCTGTCTGTCTACTAAGATGTTTATATGAATAAGGCACCACACAGACATTAAAAAGTGTTTAAAAATTATCCAACAGTATGTCACACCACATTAGCACCCAGTGGATTTTATAGGCCTCTCTAATAACAAAGGCAAATGAGACATACTTCAAAGCTGTAAAAGTATTCCTGACAGACTGCTCATAAAGTACTTTCTATTTTCATATGGCTCACTGAAGACTGTGTATGAATAACTACAGTGTATCCTACCTACCAGTCCTTGGTTCTACTTGGTTCTTCTGCTTATAGCAATACTGGTAAAGACAGAGCTACTTTTACATACTATATATATGCAAATATATATATATAAAATATAATATCTATATAATATATATAATACATATAGTTCATCTATTAACAGTTGCTTTAAAGTATATAGAAACAATATTCTGTTTAACTAATTTGATATGCTTTCATACCAGGAACTTCCTCAGCCACTGTTATTGGAAGAGAGCTATGCAATACCTCCCACTAAGGTGTAATGTTAATATATTAACATATAATAAATCACAGAATCACAGAATCATTAAGGTTGGAAAAGACCTTTAAGATCAAGTCTAATCATCAACCCAACACCACCATGCCCACTAAACCATGTCCCAAAGTGCCATATCCACACGTTTTTTGAATACTTCCAGGGATGGTGACTCCACCACCTCCCTGGCAGCCTGTTCCAATGCCTGATCACTCTCTTGGTGAAGAAATTTTTCCTAATACCCAGTCTAAACCTGCCCTGGTGCATATATAATGCAAATAATGCATCCCCCTTCTCTGTTTGTTTGAGTAACTCTGTAACTGGAAATGGGCAGGTGGGAAAGATCTGTTGGTTAGAGCCCTGCTAATATACGCAGAGCACAAACACCAGTAGGCTGGCAAAAAGAGGAAGTATTCTGTATTAAAAAAATGTAGTTGCGTGCTTGGGTTTCTTCATTGATGTAAAGGAAAAATGGATGGGTTTCACTCAGTCCTTCTGAACACTGGAAAAGATTATTTCCTAGCTAGTTATGAATGAGTGTGTTTGTGTATAAAGGACAGATACAGTCAGATTGACATTAGTCTAGGTTTAGAAAACTTTCAGAGATGTCAAAAAAAAAAAATGTGGACAGCTGGTAATTCCCTTTAATTTCAGGCAAATGAGAACTGCTCAGCCTTGAACCCTACAGAGCAAACTGTAGCTCTCCCTGTTCTCGCACAGTTATTTCAATATATTTCTTGCATGTGTATTAGAACCTGGGAGTGATGAACAGATGGTTAAGAGGGAAGGCTTTATGCCAAGGAAGAGAAGATTTGATCCAAATATGGTTGGTTGCTTTCTTTAAGAGCATGTAGTAAAAAGCCCACATTCTCTTTGATGGTGGGAGCATTGCAATACATTATTTGTGTAAGGAAAGCATTCTTTGAACAGTATCTTTAGTGGATTTGATACAATGCCTGTGGGGAGGAGGTTGTATGGCTCTTAACTGAGGCATGGAAAGTAGATTTTTCTACTCCAGTTTTTGTTTCCTTGGAAAACACATATATTTTGGATAACATAGGGAAAATTCCATCTCCCTTATGTGTAAGTCCAGTTTCTGAAAACTGAGATATAGCATGAACTGTATTGACTGAAATTTATGCCATACTTTACACACAAAACAAGGCTAACAATTTATTGAAATAATTACCTAGTGAGGGCTATTTTTTTCCAATTATAGTATTTATTTAGCCTAAGCTTCCATGGCTGCATCAATAGAAGTGTAGATTAATCAGTGCCAGGGAATGTTCCCAGGCCTGAAACTCGATCGTCTAGCCCATTAAACTGTTAGAACTGTGCCTGTGATGGCTTTGGCCTGGGCAAACTATCACTCTTCCAAAATAATTTCTGGGCATGGTTTGGAAATTAGCATGGTCCAAGAATCATTCCCAATAAGTAATTTGGACATTGCCATGCTGCCTCTGATTCTAAGAGACTTCAAGAGTAAGGACGTGGGCTTCACCATGCCAGTTGGCCTGGGGACCACAAACAGTCCTGGGCACATGTAAAAGATGAATATAGATAAAATTGAGGAGTCCAAAACCAGATTAATTTTTTTAGTGGCTTATTAACTCGAAGTTTCTCATTTTCTGTTTTCTTCCTGCAACATTTTTGTAGGTCCTTTTCATCTACAGCATAGCTAGCAATGAATAGGAGAGGGAGCTGCCAGGATTTTTCAAGTTTAATCCTAAAAGCAAACCAAAACATAACCCTTCAGTGCCAGCTCAGCCTTGTGCCAACAGCTGGGTGTTCTGCAGATTATCACTCCCTTCAAGATCAGGCTCTCTGCTAACATTCTGAAAGCAGGCATACGACTGTGAACAAACAGATTTATGCTTTCCCGGAGGGCTAGATGGAGCATAGCTATCTGTGTCTGCCTCACACTGCCTATCTGAGAGCACACGGCACATGAGAGCATACAGACCCCAGAACTTTCACACCAAAGACAGAAGAATCTCATGAAAGAGGGTGCCAACATACTAGGAGTCTGGGAAAGCAAGCAGACTGGATCACTGTCTGGGGACCTGAGCTAAAGCTGATTGTATCCCTCCCTGTACAAATAATGATAGGAAATGCTACAGAGCTTTTGTCATTCCTGTCTCTCTCTGGCCCAGAGCTGTGTCTCAGTCTTTTTCAACAACATTCTCAATGAGATGGGTGTCTCCTGAGAAGGACCACTGCTAGGAGATCCCAGGGATTCATAGGAGTGATTAATATAAACATCTTTGTGCTTTCACTCACAAACAAACAAAAAAAATGCGTGCATATTTAAAATGTTACGAACAGCTTCCATATTGGCTGTGACAAGATGGGTATTAAGGAACATCCGACCCTAAGGTAGTCAGTATCCTCAATACTGCGGTGAGGGGGCATCAACTTTAAGAAACAAAACATCTTACACTTCTGTTTGCTCCCCAGACTTGCAACTCCCACATAAAAGCACATGATTATACCTTCTGGAACCAGAAACAAGAGTGAAGTTTTTGACAATTGTTTTGGACTTTTACTCATTGGCAGCGAAACATGCAATTCAGTTTTCAGTTTGCAATTTCTGGAGCAGAAGAGGCTTTCAGAAAACAATTTATCTTGCATTTTTATTTCACTATTTTAAGAAAAGAGCAGAAATAATACCCTCCCCCCGAACTCTTCAATTCCATATTTCCAAATATTGAACCCACATCAATTGATAGAAAAGAAAATTTATTACAATAACCATTTTAAACTGGCTAGTTTCTTACAGACCTGTATCTTCTCTTGTGCTTGACAAAGAATCTTTAACCTCCTGGTAGACCAACAGAATGCCTTACCCATAATTCATGAGATGTTAAATTTTTGTACACATAGTTTACAGATAGTTATTAAAATACTACTCCTCATATGCCTCATTGAAATTTATTCCTGTAAGTAATGGCATTACTTTCACAACCTTTGCAGCTGGGAACAGAGGGGTCACTGCTCAACAGCAGGAGCCTCTGGGGAGCATGTGCTCCCACAGGAAAAGGTGCCTCCTTGGACAGGCCAGTGCCCTGGGGCTGCCCATCACCACCATGGGGGTCAGTGGGCTTCTCTTCTCTCCCTCCCTTCAACATCAGGGACTGCTTTTACGGGAGTGCCAGGCATCAGCTCCTGGCCTTTGCTGCACTGGGTTGAGCAGATGTTCTCTTTCAGTCAGTGCCAGGGATGCTAAAGGGGTTGGTACTTGAACCAGCCACTGCATCTCCATCTCTCTCGTTCACTAACAGGCTCAAAACACATAATAAATTTTCTGTAAGCATTTGGCTGACAGGAATCTGGAATGCTGTGGTTGCTACAAAACCCTGGTTTTTAAAAACTATGTCACTGAAAGAAGTCCAGATGCTAGAAAAGTCCTGAACACTATGGAGAGATGCCTGAAAGACAGGAATTATAAAAAAATCTGAATTTTATTTGAAATTAAGGAAATTGGGAAAGTACAGTTATGGGAACTGTACTGCTAGACTTGGCAGTGTTAAGTTTACCATTGGACTTGATGATCATAAAGGTCTTTTCCAACCTAAACGATTCTATGATGATTCCCACCTGCTTCACATTTTGACCATTCACCAAGAGAGTATTTTCTAGAGTTATTAACAGCTTTTCTCTCATTGCCACCAAGCGTATCATCAGCTTTTGAATCCAGTTTAGTTTTACTTCATCAAGTGGGCCTCCAAGTCTTTCCATTTCTCATTTCAGCAATTTTCCTCCCATGTGATACTAGTGTTTGTTTCTTACTTTTTCTTCTGTGTTTTGTCCTCTTGAGAGCATCACCTTGACTAACAACATAGAAAGTCCTGGGTTGTCAGGGAGTGCACAATGTATGCTGGCTGGGATTTGGAAAGCTGAGTGCTAAAAAACAAAAGAGCAAGCCATTTCTGGACTCTCACAGTCCTATGTCTGTGCAGCAGCCTAGCCCTGAGGATATGCTACTGCCAAAGGGCTGCAATGGACCAGGCCATCAGGAACAGAATGTTTTCAAATTTTTTGCCTTTTTTTTCAAAATTCAGCCAATAATTAGCAAACTATATTAAGAAACTATGAGCCCTAGAATTAAATTTTCACACATTCGTTTGACTTAAGCTGCAGGCTTGGCTCGTGTGTATTGATTCAGTTTCTACATGTATTGCCCCTGCCTTAAAAGTCAAGGGTTCCCAAATGTACAGTTGAATAAACCCTTTGAAGTGATGTAAAGTGAGACAGAGAGATGGGATGCTTCTGTCCATGCCATACTCCTACTGTAACTATGCAACACAGTACTGATCCCCTGGTGCAAATAATACATTCCCAGTTTTGTTTAAATACCTAGGAGGCAGTCGCAACAGTATTTATTTACACGCTTTGGGTGAGGTCATGCCATGAGAGCAATGCTGAGGGTTGCACTCTAGACTGCAGTCAGCACTTACCCTTTCTCGTGCTTCTCCATCTGCCCTGCATGAACTTAGGAGCTAATCTTCCTCCAGAAATGCTGAGCTCCAGCCTAGGGACCCTGCCTGTCTCGTCTGCTATGCTGAAATAAGTCAATGCCAGTGCTGAAAATAGGAAAAGCAGCTGCTATGGCTTAAACACTTCTTTACTCTTACAAACCAGATTTACTTTACACTGTGCTTTCCGGGGGCTCTTTTTAGGATTTCTGTTTGATTTGAAAGACTAGATCCTACAGAATCCTCTTCCTTAATGCTTGGGAGAAGTAGATACTCATTTCAGGTCTTTCAAACCAGCAAGTACTCAGAGAACCTGTATACTGTCACAGCTGAAAAACATAGAGACATGGATCTGTCTCACTTTGTGTCTCCTCATTGATTTTCCTTCTATTTAAAATATTTTGTAGCGGTATCCTCAGTTTCACTCTCCTTTATTTGGGGGAGATTTCTGCGCTGGTAGTACTGCTACAGTCAAGTGAAAAGCCTCCAGATGCTGGGGCTGCCCCATTGCTAGATGATGTGCACAGACAGGTCTATTCTTGATGTGGATGGACACGTCTGTTCTCAGATGGATATAGTTCTATTAGGAGAGGACAAATCCTCTTCAGACAGTTTTTTTTTCTTTCAGTGACTTTTGGCCACACTTCCTGGCATGAAAGTGGGAGGAGAGGCCCATGAGCCTTCACCAGCATACCCAGTGGGACAAGTAGAAGGAAGAGGAGCTGACTCCCCTGCACATCCCCATGGAGGTTCAGCAGCCCCAGTGCCTTTAGCTGATGCAGGCGTAGGTGGTGGCAGGAAGAAAAGAGGTGTGTGCAGAGCTGCCGAGTGACACCGTGCCTGTCTGCTCGAGGGCAGCTGTGCTGCAAACCAGTATGTCGTCAGAGGCAGATGATCTGGCTGTACTGGAGAGTTGGAGCCACACAAGGCTCCAGCGAGCAAGCCTACTCCTGCCTTAATACCCCAGACTTCTGGCAAACCCAAGCCTGGCACTGGAATATGACTGCTTTTCTTTAGTCAAGTTCTGCTAGCTAATGTCTCTTGGGATGAGGCTGCAGACCTTCCGACGATACCTGCAACAGCTATTTTGTGTTGTTAAAAACTTAAGATTTACCATGGGCTTTTACACAAGTTTCTAATGATGCAATTAGCTGATATTATTCAAGGCTGTAATTTTAGTTATTGCTTGATGCAGTTAGGTATTTAATTGCTTATTATAGTTGATTACTTACATTGATTACATTACCTTGATTATAGGGTTTGTTATATGAACTGATTACTGTCTTGATTATAGTGATGTTGTGCCATGAGAGTAATTAACTTTTCCACAAGAATGCAAGAACTGTTTATTCTGTTTCTGGTAATGTAACTCAAATACATGAAATATAGTCCATCTCCTGCCTCTTGCCTTAATGCTATCAGAATATGTAAGAAATATTTAAGTCTCTACATATACTACTGCAAGAAATGTCATTTTGCAAGACACTAACCTTTACACATCTGAAATACTGAATATCCTGCTGATGGAAAAGTAGGGGGTTTACATTTATAATGCTCTTTTGGATTTATTTTACACTGAAGAGAAGAAAAAGAGGCTGCATTAAATGCATCTAGTTGAGCAATATATATAGACTACCTACATATACAAATAAAATTCTGGAGGCTTAATTAATCTTGCAGTGTTGATTTTAATTTTCAGGGCATGGCACACCACTGACAGGGGCCTTTAAATATCCCCATTATAATCTAAGTAATGTAATAACAGCTTTATGTATGACATTTTCTTATTAGGTATTGAGCAGAAAACGCACAGAAAGTAGGTGTTTTTGCCCAGCAATTTGCCATCAAAGCTCCCTATCATCCCTGTAAAGGGAAGACCCCATTGACACAAATCACAGCACACCAGAAGCCAGGCTGAAAGGGTTCATCCAAAGGGAAGGGACTGCAGGACTAGCCCCAAAATACAAGAGAGTAAAAAGTGCATGAGAGAAGCCCCAGGAGGAATGGAAAGACATGAGTTATAAAACTAAAGTGGTCTAAACAATTAGTGACATGATTCATGCATACCCTGATTGCTCAGGTACAATAAGCTGTTCCCCATCTCAACTGGCTTGTAATTTTGAAGCTCACATGCATTTCAGAAGATCAGAGACGTTCGAATACATGATGTTCAGTGCTCCAGAGGCAAAAAAGCCACGGGATATACTGCTGACTGGGAGTGTGGAGAGACCTGCACTGAGGCACACACACAAGGAAATTCTAGGCAAGTTTGGTAAATTTTTTTTTAAATCTATAATACCTTAAAAACATACTTTTTCAAACTTGGAATTTCTCATCAAAGACTAAATAAATATATTACAGGTGTGAACTTCCATAATCTATCAATGCTAGTGCAACACATATTTTAATAAGCTCTTAATAGAGCCATAGGTAATCATCAATCAAAACTTTATTGAATACCTGGGAACATACTTTTCATGGACACTATTTGCAACTGAATAATCATCCACCCACAGAGGGTGAAAGAAATTCCTGCTACATTATATTATTAATAATAATAATAATGGTTTCTTCTTAAAGACGAAACAAAACCTCTGGCTTTTGGAAACCTTTTGCTAGGGCAAAATGCAGCGTACTGAAATACCCTACATTTTTACTCTAATAGAATTTAAGGACTTCTACGTGCCTTGCTGATTTAGATCCATGTGAACAAACAGTACCTTTTCCTTTTTTCTACTCCACTAGTTTCTACACAGGGCAACTCAAAGCACTGTTTTTCCTTTGACAAATGATGGGTAAAAATGCCAAGTATTTTTCAAGCAGTCTGAAGGCTGCAGGTGGGTACTCCCTCTCCCCTCTATGTATCTGTGTAGCTGCTTTTTCATCGAACAGAAACATCTGTTGATAGTCTAGAAACATTTCTGAGAATCGGAAACAATGAAGGAAATTATCTTCTGCTGGCAGCACATCAGAGGGAAGTAGATTATGCTTTTCAGAGCAGACTGCAAGCCCTTTGCCCCAGACACCCACCTTTCTTAGGATTAAACTGTAATTAACTTGCTTTGTATGCTTTGCATAAATTCCATCATGCCTAGTGCTTTGTAAAGCGAGGTTAAAGGTGGCAGTGGACAGTAAATCTCCCCTGATCCAAGCTGCTATTCTACATTGCTAAATTAACTCCCCCCAGAATTGATTTTTGGATGTATAGGAGCCACACAGATGCAGAAGACTATAATCTATGGGAATAGATGCAGATTGTAGAGGACTATATAATCTATGTACAAATGTAGAAGGCTATAATCTATGGAAACTAGAATACCAGTGTCATTTTAAACATGGATAAAATCCTGCTCATTCTCTCACTTCTCATATTATTTCTTGCACTAATAATATGATTATTAATATGTATAAAATGTGTAGAATTTCCCTCCATATCTCTGGAGTTGATATACAATATACTCAGTGGAGTTCTCACCTATCTAATTACACTGGAAGCAAAGCTAAAAGAAAATGATTTAATTTTCAGAGCCAAAGAAGTTGAAAGTGCCAGATTTGCTATTACCCCAATGCACTGAAAATTCTGCCCTGTTGTGCATTGAGATTGTGCTCCCTGTGAGACAGGAACATAGGATCACAGAATCATAGAATCACAGAATCATAGAATAGCTTGGGTTGGAAGGGACCTTTAAAGGTCATCTAGTCCAAGTCCCCTTTAGTGAGCAAGGATGTCTTTAACTAGATCAGGTTGCGCGGAGCCCTGTCCAACCTGACCTGGAATGTTTCCAGGATCATGTAATTAAATGGCAGTGGCATTTAACCATTAGCTTTCTTATACTCAAATGTGTAGGTCATTCCTGTAATGTTTTCTCAGAGTGAAAACTCCTAACTACAACAGTAGTTTTCCTCCCTCCAAATTGCATGTAATTGTAGTAAGATGTCCCTTATTGCACCTTCAAGGAATTTTTACCTCAAAGCTGCATTACCTCAATTCTGCAGCTTGAATGACCACACAGTAATGAGGGATCTCAATGTGGGCTGTTACATCTCAACAAGGGAAGCCAATGGACCAATGTTCATGTCACAGGGCTACAGGAAGCTGGACCAATCCTTGGTTTTGCCAGCAGTGAAGGCTTTTGTCCTACACAGTGGTGCAGATGAAGATCCAAGAGGGCTTGAGACAGCCTTCTCCCTGCCCCTGTCCTGGGGCGGCAGAACAGCATGAGGAGACCATGCGGCAGATGTAGAGAGATGCTGCTGGGAAAGGAACTGGGAATCTCTCTCTTTCCTTCCCATCAAGTGAATTGCTCTTTGGCATCCAAGCACAATGTGCGTGCTGCCTAATGGTTTAGCTGTTTGTGTTTGGTTGTTGCAATTTCAATCCTTTTCTCCCAGGAAAATAAGTCATAGCAGGGAAGAATAAAAACGGAATTTAAAGAATTTGCAACTCAGCTAAACCTGAAAGGAATTTCAGTTATAAAAAAAAAAAGGATCTGTATAAGCAGGTGGCTTTGTCCCTGGCAATGTGAGAAGCTCTGCAAACTGGAGGGCAGGATCTTAAGAGGTTCTCCAAAAAAAGCGTTGCCGTTATTTTTCTTACTGGAAAACATCCAGCAACCAAATAAAAGCATCCTACCAGCGCCTCTGTGATGTCAATATATTCAGGCTGTACGCATACTACGTACCTGTCTGGAAACAGGAATATCAAACTGCAGATTCGTGGGGACAAATACCCCGAAGCCCTTCCCTGGCCCTTATACCTTGTACGCTCTCTGCGTTCTAGCCCAGAAAACATTAGCAAAATGGCAGTTTTGCTCTCAAGTCCTTGGATGCATCCAACATATTCATCATTGGGTTGTCCTGTGTGTCATCCAATATCTAAGGAATAGTGGTTTTAGTAGTGTTTATTTTTAGTTATAGAGAGCGATAAGGTCTCCCCTCAGCCTCCTCTTCTGCAGGCTGAACAGCCCCAGTTCCCTCAGCTGCTCCTCATAAGACTTGTGCTCCAGACCCCTCGCCAGCTTTTTGCCCTTCTCTGGACACGCTCCAGCACCTCAATGTCCTTCTTGTAGTGAGGGGCCCAAAACTGAACACAGGATTCAAGGTGCAGCCTCACCAGTGCTCCTTGTGCGTTAGCTGAAAATACTAGCACAGCAGAAAGGCATCCAAAAAAACCTCCTTTGGCCCAGAAAGGTTCTTCTGGCAAAACATAACCTGCAACAACACCAATATAACTGCAGTTACTGTGGGGGAGATCCTCACCTGAAAGTAGGTGATTTTGCCAGAGCAGACAGCAAAGCAGAGCTTCCAAGCTCCGATGTGGCAGGAAGCATCAGACATCTGTAGATATCTGTAACTCATTCCAGGGCTCTCAATTAGGCTAGAGAGCAACCCCCCCTTGTAATTAAGTGGTACTGTATGAATGCAGTCTGTGCTTCCCATCTCAGTGTCCGATGCAAGGTCTAACACTAGTATTTAATACTGTGGGATAGTTGACCATTGGCTTCAAAATGCACTGCTTACAAATTTAAGTACTTTGTATTTCAGAAGTTTATCAATAAAGCATTTTTCACCTTGGTGGACCATCAATATAAAAATCACTACTGAACTAGTGCTAAGTTTCAGTTATAAATGTTTTGTGTTCACTCTGCTAAAAAAAACCCCAACAAAACCCTTTATGGTATATGCTATGCTATTATATTGATGAGTCATACAGGGTGGAAATGGAATTAAAAGTAATTAGCTGTAATTTTGTCTCATGTAGCAGCATGGAGAAAGTAAAATGCATTTAGTGTTCTTCTCCAGAGAAGCTAGCTAACTTAATAGCAATGAGAAATTACTTATTCTTTGAGTTGTGTTTTCTACCACCAGACATCAAGGTAACAACTTCGTTAGACATGGAATACAACTATTTGTTTTCTTCAAAGGAAAGGCCAATAGGCTTGCTCAGAACATTTTCAAATGGCTTCTTAGGAGATCTGGCTTGAAGTGTGCAAGGCTTTGGGGCATGACAGTAAGCTATATTACATGCCATGGGCTCGTGAAATCACCCTGTGGTAAAATGCAGTGGTTGTCAGCCAAGCTGCTGGGCACCCCTGCTGCAATTCTTGACCGAGTGTCTGTCATCTGCACAAGAAGCTTCAAAGATGGGAAGAGGATCGACATTCTCGGCCATTGCACGTGCAACCACCAGACAGTGCCATCAATTCTCGAGCCCAAGTCCTGGGGAAGCAGCAGGGAGCCTACAGCTCGCTGCTGGGTGGGCGTCCCTGCCTGGGGTCCTGCGTTTACAGCAGAAATCATCAAATCTTCACGGCATTTCAGACTGTATTTCTCTGACTAACGTCGCAAGCTGAGGTCTCATAATGCTTGATTGTTTCTGCCATCACTGGATTCACCACTTCTAACCTGGCTCAATGCTGGCTTTAAGCTGAGCCAAGTGAATGCTGCAGCCCCAAGACCTGGTCCTGCCTTCCCTCCAGCTCCTACCTATATCTCCCTGCCGCTCGCCTTGAGCTGGCACTGACAGTTGTCCGTCTGTCTGCCTGAGATAAACTGGATGGGGCAATCCTGCTGGGAGCCAGCCTAGCGGGGGCAAAGCACAAGAAGGAGTGAGTTTTGCCTTTGGTTGGCCCCTCAGCAGGTTCCTGCGCCTTAGTACAAGAGGCAGAAATGTGAAACCAGGGGAAGGATGGTGCCGCTTTTTGACAGCCACCCTTATTTAAAACCTCATCATTTTTTTTTACTGGGGACAGCCGACCTGTACTCTGTAACCCATAAACCACAGTGCTACAGCAGCTTCCCTGCTCTCCTCAGGAGCTTCTCTCCTTGGGAGGTAAGCTAGAGCACCGAATGCCATGGTGATTTTGCAGCTTCTAAGCCTAAAGGTATGAACTGGCACATACCTAAGAGTATTTTACACATGCCTTCTGTGAGAAAAAAGCAGCACTGAACTCCCTGATCTGGTTTCTGTGGCACAGAAAGGTACAATGAAAACCAGCTCTGATCTAAATCCTTTGACAAGCTGAAGGAACCAAAACCCACACCCACTCATGTTATTTTCTGCCAGAGCTGGCTGGGACTGCAGTTTTAGAATGTAGTTATTTGTTCACTGGATAGGGGCTGCCATCTTGATATTACTTAGTTCAGCAGCTTTGAGGTCTACCAACCAGAACCCAAGTCACATCAGCACCCCCCAGGTGAAAGACTCCATTTTCCCATTGTCAGGTCTCCATGCCTCCCAGAAAGTAAATTACTAAACAGTATTTTGAGTAAACATATATGAAAAGAAGATAAATATCTGAAGTTTACTTCCTAAACTCACAGATCTGCAGGCAATTACCCAGCTGATGCGACTCAACAGTCCACACGCTGCACTTAAACTATCTGGGTGAAGAGCCCATGCTTGGGGTAGGAGTTGTAGTGTCCTCCGGTTCAGCTACAGGTTCATTTCAGGGCTTAGTGCCTGATGGTATGTTCCATTTTAATTAATTCCTTAAGCCACCACTATCAAAAGGAAGAAACTAGATCAGCTGAGAACGAAATTAAATCAATGTGACACAGAAAGTGGTTTTGCAGAAGAGGAGAGGAATCCAAGGGACAAATTAACACTGCCTGGTTTGATGTGCATTTTAGATCTCATGATGGAAAAGCAGCTCTGCTTTTCCATAGCACCCTCCTTTTCCTTATACACATATCCCTCTAACATCTACATGAGTTTTGATAACTTCCGTCATCAGTGTAAAGCTGGCAAATAGTCTATAAAAGAGTGCAAAATGGGAGCCCAGGACTGGAGCCTGACTCTTTTTCCATTCCAATTCTCGCACATCTGAAATGTTGAGAACAGCTTGTGTGAATCTGCTATTGTAAATCAGAATCTCATGTGTTGTCTCTGCTTTTAGGCAGGATGGGAACTTGAATCTTTGCTTGAAGTGTCATGTCATGCCTAAGGCACCAAGAAGACTTTCCTCTATATAAATGCAGTCACATTAAAATGCTTCAGCTAGACACGATCACTTATCATGTGTATATACAATATATGATTTCAAAGCCACTGCAACACATTTTTGTCTCAGAGGCACTACAGTTGGATCTAGTCTTCTTCAGAATAACTCCTGTTAACAGAATTATCCCACATCACAAGAAACCAACAGATGGTCTCTTATTCTTCTCCCATTTCACTACTGTGATCCAAGGCAGTCTGTAGGAAGAATAAAAAAGTCCCCAGATCTCCATAACCAAAGCAACCATTAGTGTTTGTGCTTTCTAGTGAAGTTGAGCAAATCCCCACTGATCTTGAGTAGGATAATCTTATGGATAAATGGATTGCATCCTTTCTCTGGGCCAGTTTTCCCAATGCTTTCACATTCCACCACTTTCTCAGTTTCTTGTTTCTGGAGACTTAATAAATTCTTGAATGGATGAGGGTCTATTTGTATAAAAATAGAGGTCTGAAATCACAAAACAACAGAGGAAGATGCTCTTCTCTTCACGCTCTTATAACATGATTTCCCTTACCATAGTCCGTTTCAGGTTTATGTTCCTAATACAGTACTTTATCATAGTGTTTTCTCAAATTGCCAATAATAAAGTAATGAAGTAAGCCATGTTGTTGGCTACCTGTAAAAGCTAACCTGAAGTGCATCTGATTATTCTGCCAATTTGTCACATCACCATTCACAATGAGAAGTTGTAAGCAGCTTATAATCTTTCAAAGGGTCACCATCCATTACACTATCCAAGCCAGATAAAAACATGGAGGCTGCTTACAGGAGGCCTCTGATGACTATTTCAGAGGAACATCTTGGAAGCCCTTCTGTGATGCTTTAGCTACCCAGCCATTGGTGGAGCTTTTCACTGGACCTTACAGCTCGCCATGGCAGAGGAACCCGGCTCCAAGCACAAGGGGACAAGACAGTGTGTATGTGCAGCAGTTCAGATCCATGGATTTATGCTGTCCCTTCAATGCACAGCTTAAAATCAGATTCTCTTAAAAATCACTTCCTTTTAAAGCAAGTTTATGCCTGACCATAAACTGCATTAAAACAGAACTTCAGCTAAGAGGGTGTAGCAGTAATTAATGATAAGGTACATAAAGATCATCATCAAAGTCTTAGGCTTTATAAACACAGAAAATTCAGCCCAGTTCATGCTTAAAAGAAAGCCAAAAATGGTAATGAAATGGCAATTAATAAAGCATCCAAACTCTTTTATTCTTTTCTGTCGGTTATAGAAACTTAGAAAAGAAATCTAGTGCATCTTTAAAAATTGTTGAATCTGAATCTAAATTCTTTGACTGTATTCTCTTAGTTTTTGTACAGTGTCAATGTAAAATCCTTCATCTGAGCTGGAATTATCCTAGGCTGACTAGGTAGCAGCTTAGCAAAGAAAAAAATGGGTGTGTTTGTGGGCAAGTTGAACATACGTTAGCTGGGTGCTTTTGCAAAAGTGATGGCCAACTGCATACTGGGCTGCATTAGCAAACCATAACCAGTGGGCTGGAAGAAGTGATTATTCCTGTTTGCTGAATGCTCATGAGGCCACTTCTCAGTACGGTGTCCAATTTTAATCCCTCTCCAATATAAGAAAGACCTTGACAAATTACAGTATGACCAGTGGAGGGCCACTAAATGATCAGAAGACTGAAGGACAGGATGCACCAGGACGGGTTGCAGGTACTGGGCTTGTTCAATGAGGAGAAAGGAAGACTGAGGGGTATATTTATTGCTACATTGAACTACCTAAAAAATTGTTACAGAGAAGACAAAGTCAAAGAGGTGCGCAGAGAAAGGATAATGGCAACAGTCCCAAGTTGCAATTTCTCTGCTGTATCTTCTGGTGTTCTTATTGGTACTATCCCAAGATCTTCAGCTGTGCTTTTTCTTTTTAGTGGATACCCTCTAATAAATCTGTCTGTGAATTCCACTCAACAAGATCAAAAAGCAGTTCTTATCAAGCAGAGACGACTTCCCCTGCCTGAGCCCTTGGTTTCTGCCATAGTTTTCAGGCACGTCAGAGTCTCTTTTTATCCCATACTTCAGGAAAATGCGACTGGCCATGTGTCAGCACCAATGTTCTATGATTCCCAGCCAAGCATGTGAAATGACAATAGAAAGCATTTGTCCCCCCAGCTTAAAATATCTGCCCATGCTTTGGTTACCTGTTGTCTTCCTAACCTTCTCAGGAAGCTCTTGCAGGCAATTTCCCCACTTCATAACTGGCTTTCTTGCTGCTGGCTATTTTAGGTTCTGCCTGGGGGATACCTGGAAAGCTAAAGATCATGTGGCAATGGTCAAGGCTTGCAGTCACGGGTAGGAGTGTAGGAGGTACTGCAGAGAATGTGCATGTGAGGTGGGACGGGGGTCTCCCTGTGTGGTGAGAGGAGCCTGCTGAACGATCTCCGTTAGCTGTTGCACAGCTGGGCTATTCGCATCTGCTAAATAACAAAATGTCTCAAGCAAACACAAATGCAGATAATGGATTCCTGTGATCACCATATTTTTCTGAAATAACATCACTGTACATTAATTCCAGCTTTGATTTGTTTCATTTGATTCTGTCTTTTTTTTCCTTTTTTTCAAGGTGAAAAGTGCAGCTGAAGAGACCAATGGCAAAATTAACTTTACACAGTAAATTACATCTGCACTGGTTTTTAAATAAGCTACTGCTATTTTTAATTAAGCTACCTTTCCTTTAGTGTCCTTAGTTTTATAAGTGCTGTGCTCCAGAGCCTTCTATTAAGCAAAGTGTTTTAAAATGAGTCTTAAATAATTTAAATATCTCTTTTCTGAAATACATCCCTTTCCTGGAAGAAATTTTGTCAATTTTATGCCTTCTTGGGAAGAAAACAAAACAGAAAAAGTACTTCATTATTCTATTCACAGTTTTACAAGAGCAGGAGAAAATGTGCAACAATAAGTCTCCATTCCACAGCAGGCACACACTAAGGAAAATCTATAATAATGTGATTTGTTCTCTTCACATCCCTCCCAACTCAAATGAAGTTAAAAATAAAATGAAAACCAGGAGACGTTTCTTATTCCAAATTGATGTGAACGATGTTGTTTTTGTTGTCGGTCTGAAGCCTGCTGGCTTCAGCTAGTACTTCTCCCTCCAGGAGAAAAGGAACCTGGAGCCTTGGTATCCGCACCCTGATACTGGAGATGGAAAAGTGAACACTGCCCAACTCCTCCTCATGAAAACTTTATGGCTTTAGTGTAGACCTGGGCACCCACCCTGACATGCCAGGAGTTTGTCCTTTCCCTGAATGAAGGACAGTTTAGTCCCATTCTCCAGCAGTTATCCCCCAAAAGCAGTGGCCAACGTAGCAACAGCACAACACAGGTCTGAACACAACGGGTACTGGCCTGTGAGGAACGGATTGAACCTGGTGTTACAGCTTTCCCTGAAGGAAATTAGCTGTGACACAAAGGAGAGGTCACTCAGTAGCAATGATACCATAAGTCTGCATGACACACCTTCTTTTGGTAAGGCCCCACCGTTTCTGCAAACCAAATTAGGAGTGTACTTACACTACCACCCCTACAGATTTCCCCAGGTGTGTTAGTCGGAGAAATTAGGTGATGTACACCTTTATTTCACCTGATCCTATTAAGCTCCTTATTAGACAGAGGAGGAGAATGAGACTAAGCAAGTGTGACCATGTTGACATGCAAATTAGTTTTCCAACTAAATGGTACTACTAAGTATTTCTTTGTTCTGTAATACGTGAAGGAGACCAGAAGAGACAGATGTGGTAAAACTCAGCCCAAGTGTAAACAGCTGGAAATGGATTTCCATGAAGCATATCATGCCATGACTGAAGCAGCTTCATGTCATTGAGTTGTACATTTCCAGCACTCCACGGTATGGCTGGATGGTGACCAGCCCCTTCCAGTCTCCAGCTCTGAACAGTCATACACAGTCACTGAGTTAACCAGATACAGAACTGCACCCAAGATTGTAAGATGCTTTCTTCTTGGGTGAAGAAGACTTTGTGCCTCGGTGCTCTCTTATGACAACTCACTTTCAACAACGACACTTTCTCCCAGGAGAGCACTGCAAGGAACTGAATCACTTCTAGGCACGCCATGACAGCAAGCAATGCCATGCAGCTATTTATGCTACAATAAAGAGGAGGTGAATATAAACTCTAGGTATTACATATGAGATGCTGTTTCTTCAGATGTAAGAGTACAATAATATGCGAATATGATATTGTTGTTTGATTTCGATAGGAAGCAGTGTCGTTTCTAGAACAGCTACGTAACATCTCTGAAAGGAACTTGAAGACAAAAGAATGCAAACTGACAGAGGAAACACCTAGAAACATGATGGGGTGATGCCTGTCTCTGTGTTTGAGACTGAGCACGCATACTGTCCTCTGACACAATAACTCGCCTCAGAGATGGCAACGCCGAGTCTAACCTCAGCAGTGCAGTTATGAGGGGTAAGACTGTACAAGTGCCACCTGAACATTTTCTAATGATCACATTGAAGCAGGGCAAAAATAAGTCTGGTTCCTGGGAAATTAGGAGACAGGTCCAATATCTGAATAAGTGGCAATGGTTTTCTAGGGCACAACCCTGAATTTTCAGGAGCAGGAAACCTAGATAGGAATCTGCTCCCCTCCTCTTTTAAGCAGCTCCCATGGAAAGACTCCTTGGGCTCACACTAATCAGAGACAGAGTTATACCAGGTGTCATCCAGAGCAACAGCAGGGTGAATCCGAGTAAAAGCAGGCCACTTCAGCATCTGGCAGGGTCTGTTTAGCCCAAAACATGATTACAATCCAGACTGTTTATTCATGTTCAAATTGTATAATTCGGTTGTTTATACCAATAGATGTCTCCTTCTTTGTGCAATGCACGTGGGGTTCTGAAGCCCACATTTGGTTTGAAGTCCTCTTCAATAACAGTAAAAACCAAATCAGTTTACAGCTTTATGCTCCAAGTGATCCAAAGCCTAATTATTCTGATGCATTTGCTAACAGAAAATTGAGTATAGTTCTACTGATGCCAGGGGTGTCATGGGGCCCCACAATGAACATAAGCAGCAAGATGAACAGGCCCATGATATTTCATAGCAGTGAGGTAGTCATATACCCTCACCCTTGCAGCACACTACATCTGAGTTCTAGTGGCTATTAAAACATATAACTAATATTTCCTGATGCTTTTGGAAATCAAAGCTCAATTAAAAGATTCAGTTTAGATTGATTTTTAGGTATTCTATCACAAAAGACAGAACAGCAAAAAACATGTCTATCATGTAAACTGGCATATTCAAATCACAGAATCACAGAATCACAGAATCACTAAGGTTGGAAAGGACCTCCAAGATCATCAAGTCCAACCGCTAACCCGACACCACCATGCCCCCTAAACCATGTCCTGAAGCACCACATCCACACGTTTTTTGAACGCTTCCAGTGATGGTGACTCCACCACCTCCCTGGGCAGCCTGTTCCAATGCCTGACCACCCTCTCGGTGAAGAAATTTTTCCTAATATCCAATCTAAACCTCCCCTGGCGCAACTTGAGGCCATTTCATCTCGTCCTATCACCAGTTACTTGGGAGAAGAGACCAACACCCATATCACCACAACCCCCTTTCACGTAGTTGTAGAGAACGATGAGGTCTCCCCTCAGCCTCCTCTTCTCCAGACTGAACAACCCCAGTTCCCTCAGCCGCTCCTCATAAGACTTGTGCTCCAGACCCCTCACCAGCTTCGTTGCCCTTCTCTGGACACGCTCCAGCACCTCAACATCCTTCTTGTAGTGAGGGGCCCAAAACTGAACACAGTATTTGAGATGCAGCCTCACCAGTACCGAGTACAGGAGCACGATCACTTCCCTACTCCTGCTGGCCACACTATTTCTGATACAGGCCAGGATGCTGTTGGCCTTCTTGGCCACCTGGGCACACTGCTGGCTCATATTCAGCCGGCTGTCAGCCAGCACCCCAGGTCCTTTTGCACTGGGCAGCTCTCCAGCCACTCTTCCCCAAGCCTGTAGCGTTGCATGGGGTTGTTGTGGCCAAAGTGCAGGACCCAGCACTTGGCCTTATTAAACCTCATACAGTTGACCTCAGCCCATCAATCCAGCCTGTCCACATCCCTCTGCAGAGCCCTTCTACCCTCCAGCAGATCAACACTCCCACGCAATGACCCCAGAACTCTGTCCCTCTTGTTCTTCTATTGATCCTTTTTGTCTAATATTTTGATTTGAACTGTGAGAGTCAAAATAAAAAAAGCTTTGTTCTAAGTTTGTCTCCTGCTTACAGAAGAAGGTCATGAGAAAGATTCCTAGGCAATCATAGACAGTAATGAACTACTAGTAACACTGCTGCTATAAAATGTGAAGCAGAGATGGCAATAGGTTTGAGGGAAGAAGGAGGACTGGGTTTTGAAGACACATTGGAAATACCAGCTGCTCTGGTTAAATGACACACCCTTTGACAGCAGGCAGACGGTGAATCTTGGGCTGTCACTCAGTAGGTTCCCGCTTCACACCACCTCTAACCAAAGCCTGCCACTTCCTCTGCTGTCTTTGCTCCAACAAAACGCTCCCTTTGTGCTGTTGCAATCCGCTTCCCTGTAAAGATCCCATGGGGACTTGTGGTGCTCGTCACCACCTGGTGTGTTCCAGTTCCGGACCATTGCCTTTGTGCAAAAGGAAATAAATGCTGGTGGTGGCTGAAGTGTCTTCCCTTTCCTAAGCAGGTAGACATTTTAGCACACTTGTCATTACATCATTTTACATCACCTCTGTATTTGGGACTCCCTGAGCGATGAATAAGCAGTTGGCACCATCTCTGGGTATTGGCATGATGGGCTTTCCTGTTGATTTTTTGCCAAAAGACATTTCTCCAACAAGGAGAACTATCAAAAAACTTAATATGATGCTAGACATAAAACAAAAGAAAATGCTTTCCTGTTAGAAATTACATAAGTAATCCAAAATGAAAGATGACAGAAAATCACTGTACTTACTATGTGTCGTGCTGCAAACACTCCATCAACTATTGCACAACAGAATGCTGCTACCACGCCAAAGCTGATAAACACGATGGAGGCTACTAACTGAGAAGAGAAAAAACAGATTGAGTAATGTTTTCAATATAACTCTTTAAGTAAAACAATCGCACTAATTTTTCTACTATTCTTAAACAACGTTTCCTGCTGCTGTAATTCACTTTAGATCAGTGTTGCAAGATGCCAGTCATGCAGTAGAAAAAAGGCAGAAGTTCTTGATGCTGCGTTGACATACCCTCAAGTCTACTAGAAAAGCTTAAATCTTTCTAGAGAAAATTAAGTCAGCTGTAAGAGTTATTAATTCAATGGTGATTTCTTCTAAACTTATTAAATAAAACAGCAGTGGTGTCCATAGGGAGCATGGCAAAAAGCCATATTCCTGTTGGCTCACATCAACCTCAGGAGCTTTATTACAGTGGTAGTAGTTCACACATACAAATGAAGACATTGTAGTAAGTTAAGAAAAAGCCTGTGAACTCTCAGAAAGCTTTTATCATCCCAAATAGCTTATGATAATTTATGGCACAACAAAATCAGACACTCATAGGACTAGTACCTCTGGAAGTGCTGGGATGTGCTGCCTTGGCCCCTGCCCTTTTTTGGGGCTCCCAGCCTGCCCCTCAGTCTCATAGTGGGCACAGCAGAGAACAGCAGAGTTCAGTACATGTCCCAGCTGCAGCACAGACAGCATACTGTCTTTGATAGCCTACCAGCCATAGTTTCAGACCTCATTTTACCTCCCAAGCTGCTTCATTCATTAAGCATTATCAATTCTTTATCAACGGGACTGCGGATGGAGTAACGCTAGAGCACTGCTCTAGCAGAAGTGGTGGTTTCGGGGGGAAAAGGCTGTGCAGGTTAGGTGTGCTGAGTCCCCCGCTAGCCGTGCTCACTTTATCTCCAAGGACAACTACAGCTGCAGCTCTAGCAGCAACTGCAGGGCTAGCACAAGCCCAGAGATGGCAATTATACTCCCCAATTCACTCTGAAGAGAGCAATAGGACTTGGAAAGGCTGAGCACTGGTATGCGTCTCCATCAGAGACCAGTCAGTGTCCTATTAGCACATGCTCTTGAGAAGGCACTGGCTTGTTTGGAGGGCACGTCTGAAGGATGCAGTGCTGTGAGCGAGGCGAGATGGAGTCCTGAAAGAGAAACCCTGTGTACACCGGGCAAGGCCCTCCTCTTGGACTCATTAACCACAACGCCATCAGATTAGGGAGAGATGCCGTCACTCCCTCGTCTGTCAGATTAGAGGGTTTTGTGACTTTGAGGACTCTGCACCTTGAGTTTGGATGAGGGGGTACCTGCAGGGTGTAAGATGTACCTAACGTGCATTCTCTGGCTATGTTTTTAATATAATTTAATGTACATCTCTCCTGTCTCTGGCATTTCTTACGCAAAGTCACAAGAGGAACCCTTTGAAACATCCTATATTATAGGTTAAGTTTAATTTACAACAGTATTGAGTTATAGTTAATAAATGCAACAATTAAAAAACTCCCTTGAAAACTGACAGAACAGTGCCCTTAACTGATAGAATGCATGGGCCAGGGTTTCAGCTAAGAATTTGGAACCTCTTTGTTATTTACCAGTCATTAATTGCTCTTTCACATGTATTTCAGAAATGCCCAGATACAGAATACCAAAACTGCATCCATACAGTTCATATAGCCCTTTTGCTTGTACAAAATTCATATCTGCATTACCTAAATACTGTTATTACATGTGTAAAATTTGTAATGTATCACAAAACCACTTGAAAAATGGACTCTTTAGCTTATGTTAGCCTAAGAACAGTACAATGTCAATAGTGTCAGCAGGGGACACAGCACTGGTGACTTCCTCAAAAAAATGCGTATTAGGCAGGTAAGAAATTACAGCCTTATAAACACATAGCATTGGATACACAGGTCAAAGCAATATCAAACATTTGGAAATAAGAGCGCTCAGTGAATCAGTAAAAAGTACAACTTAAAAACAGAAGAATCACAGCTTTCAAATGCTTTCTGATACATTCTCTTAATCTCTCATTAGGTCATGGCTCTTAGATCATGTAACCAGAGGTGAGCCAGCACTGCCACAGGGATTGCTGTGTAATCTGAATCCTCAGCACTGGGAGGAAAGGGGGATGCAGAAGTGGCTGGGTACTGGCTGATCTTGGGAACCTGCTGCATTCCCCCTGCAGCCAGCTCCATCCTGCCCTAAGGAGGCAGAAACGCTAAGAGAGCACTGTTGGCTGCATCACCCTTCAACTTGCGCTATCCCTCGGCTCTCCAGTATGGCAGGTCATGTCTCACGAATCTGGTTGTCTAAAGATCTTGGCATGCAACTCATCAGATCAAGAAGGCTGTGGGCTTCTTGTAGAGAGCTATTATCGTTGCAGACCAGTGGGCTGTGCTGCCCTGTGGCAGCTGCATTTGCTAGAGACCCTGATCTCTTTATTTGAAAAAGCAGCAGTGTTTAAAAGTTCTGATTAAGTCATTATTGTCTGATACTTCTCTCTTGCTTTTCAAGTCATAGCAGTCAATCAAATAATTAGTGGGCTTAGCCAGGTGTTTCCAAATTGCCTGAGCTCAGGACTAATTTACTGGAAGCTGACCTCAAAGTGGCTTTTCATTTCACACATGAGCAACTTATTGATGATCTACAATCCCCAAACCAACATTTTCTGCTCATGGAGGTAGCTTAAATGAACTGATGAGTTCAGTTTCACCATATAGCTATAAGAGACTGCATATAAAGGTGCACAGTAAATTGTAGTATAGACAGGAGCTACGGAGTTGGCTTTGCACTCCTCAGTCATGTTGGTGAGCATCTACCCATTCAAGAAGTTGCATGCAAGTCAAAGGTTGCCAGCCAGAGTCTGCTCCTCTTATCCATGCCTACTAGCAACTACTTTGGTGACTGTTCCCTTTGAAATTAAGAGGACCATTTCTTGACTGAAGTAATACTTCTTACAATGCCGAAGTGGCAGAATGTGACACTCAGACGTTCTTATGACTTAAATCAACTTCTCTACGTATTAGAATGATAAAAGAAGTAATAATACAAAGAAGTCCTTAAAATAAAATTACAGACGTATTCTCTCTCAAACCTCCCATTGCTTATTGAGAATGTGAGAAACACATAAACGAAGTACAAAATTAATTACTTCCAAAAATTGCAGCAAATACAGCCAAATGAAGAGCTGTTGTAAATTCAAAAGCTAATTTTCCCAAGTGGCAGGTGATTGCTGGAGTTGTGAGTTCACGAGCCTAGCACTGTCAAGAAAGAAAAGCTGTGCAGTTCATTTAAATATAGAGAATTTTTGTTGATAGGTAAAAGAAATAGCACTTTAAAAAAAATAAATACTAATCCATCCCATCATCTCACGTCCATTTTTAGCAGCAGTATGTTTTGTCACAAAGCTATTCATTATTTATAGCAACATATTGTAACAGTTATTCAGAAAACAGTTTTGCTCTTGCTGTTCCATTGCTCTGCAGCCAGGCTTCTCTACAGCTGGTATTATCAGAACATACTCATGGTTCTGGTACAGAATACAAAAATTTAGCAATTTACAAGGGAACTACGAAGCCAGTTATTAAACAGTGCAAACTGTACTGTGTGGGTCTAACAATCAAAACCAAAAGCCAATTGTTTAACGGAAGTATTTTAGCAAAAAGAGCAAAACAGAACTTAGAATTAGGGACTTTTGCAGATAGTATTAACTGAAGAGCCGTTACCTTCAGTCATGTCACAGAAACAAGAAAACACTCAAAAATGGAAAACTAGTGAAAGGCTGGACCACTAAATTCCTGCGTGCTGCCTTTTACTGCAGAATTCACCCGCCTTAGGAGCTCTTGTCCTTCGGCAGGCGTACGGCACCGCTGGCGGCACCGTGCCACCCTCCCTGCAGGCGAGCCTCACCGGTGCCAGGGGCCACCCCATGGCCACAGCAGCTGGCCACGGTCGCTGGTCAGCTGTCAGAGATGCACCTAGCACAGATACTTGGCCATCAACAGTCTCCCACAACGATTCCCAGGCATGGTTTTGGAGTTAAGAGTTGGCCACAGACCAGACCCGACGGGGAGTTTGATGCCGCAACCCCGGCGGCCGCCGTGCTCTCATGCAGCCACCACGCCTCAGGTCCCCGGGGGCTTGGTGCGCTGAATCACACGCTGCTGGCGCCGCGTCCCCACCGTGTGACACGCGGAGACGCGCAGCCAACGTTTGCCAGCAGGCGCGGAAGGCCACGCCGCTCCCCAGCGCGCGGAGCCGCACCTCGCTGGCTGTTTCCAGCGTCCCTGCGGAACACTGCTGGGATGCTCCCTCGGCTCCAGGTCTCTGCTCTCACACATAACCTGGTCTCCTCACGGCTCTCATTTAGCCCTTACCCGCCTTCAGTCAGACAGCACAACTGCTCAGATAGCGACAGCCACGCTAGCACCAGATGCTGTGTGAGATGCCTCATTCTCTCGACTTAGACGAAGCAGACCAGAGACTTTGGAAAACACATGCATTTTTGTTTAGATGCAAGTTACATTATATCTAACAGGCTCACTTTGCTCATGCTAAATGGCTACTTTCACATTGCACAGCCTCCGATGTCTCCAACCATTTTACTGTTCATCAAGTCTCTCCGGTATTTTTTTCCCGGCAGACGAAGAAACACAATTACCCTCATCAATGTAAATTGAGAAACACTGTCATCCAATACCTTTTGCTCTGGAAAGTGAAGGCTTTGCAACAGGCTGTGTAAATGTTATGCCACAGGTTCGTAAAGCCCTTTTTATCCCCATGCAGGTTCAAGCAAATGTATTTGGAAAAGAAATCCACAGGGCAGTTTGTTGTAGGTTGCCCCTAACACTACATTCCCCAAAACACAGTTTAATTCTGTAGGCCTTTTTACTGGTTTAACTTCCCTATGTATCCAAGCTCAGAACTTAATATAGGCTTAAATAAATCTGCTACCCTTTTTCAGTGTGCTGAGGATGAGGATGTAAGAGCTGAAGTTTACAAAAACTATATCACAAATCCAAAACAGAGGATGGCTTTCCACCTCGGCACAATGTCAACCAGGAGCATCTGTTACCGTGGCACCTCAGCAGGGCTGTAGATTAATACCCCACAAAGCTAAGACAATTAAACTCATTGCATTGCATTTCAGATGCTGCTATCAACTAAACATTGCCTGTGTTGTGAGATGGGATGGTGTACAAAGTACTTTTAATTCTGAGTTATTTTTCTCTAATTTGGAAAGTTCTCTGCTGTTGTGGCCCCCTCCCCTCCCACCATGGCCACTCTCTTTCCGCTGCCCTTGGGACAGAAGTTTTGCTGCTGTGATGAAAATTAAGCTCAGGCAAGGCTTCTACTACATCGGTTTTCACAACTGGGATAATTAGGAGGTTTCTCACTACACCAGGTCATGTGCTTCACAATTTATGGCCTGCCAACCTATTCTTTCCAAAGGTTGGTTCTTCAGTAATCGCACTGCTGTAATTGAGGCTCTGCTGGAGGGCTGTCACACCACAGGAGACAGGAGTATGTCATGTTCGTTATTCACTGCCGCCAATTCCAGTCACAGCACTCGTTATAATGACACGTATTCGTAATGGTGAAAGACTTTTATGACTGCCCAACCTATGCCTGAAGAACTATTTCCTAAACTGGCTTCTGGGATGAAGGGGGGAAGAAAAAATAAGCACTAAACATCCCTTGGTTTTAAAGAAATCTACACTTCTATTCTTCAAACAGAATAAAAAGAACCAGGACTGCTACAAGACTTGCACTTAACCTCCAGGGTTCAGTACATGGGGCTCTGCAGCATTCCAGAGGCACACAAGTGTCCCAGGATAGTCACCCAGACCTCATGGCACGTCTGTGCTTACCTGAGCATGAGTTCAGAGACTGCCACATTTACTTGCTTTCCTGCCTGTCCAATTGATGCGAGCCTCTTTCTGCTGCCTTTCAAGTGCCATCATGAGGGCATTGAATCAAGGAATCTTCCTGTTGAATCTTCCTATTGCTCAGGAAGACAAGGACCGGGGCTGGGATCCCATAAAAACGTAACTTGCTTCTGAACGTAGCACAACTAATAATGTGGCCAATGCCCACAGCAGAAACCTGTATTACCAGGAAGGCCTCCAGACAGAGATGCTGCACACATGATGTTGACAGATGTTTAGAACAAGTCTTGCGTTTAGATCAAATGACCAAGTTAGAAACATGCAGCCTTTCCACAGTATCATCACTGCTGAATCCAGCCAGTCCAGTCATACGTTGCTGAATATTATCAGCAACAACACAGATCTTTGATTCGGATTTCCTTCCCTCTCACTGTGGTTAATGGCACCTCAGGGCACAGAACTGAGCCTGCATGACTGCTCACTGCCATCTGAAATGGCATCTTGCTTCTCCTGTCCTTAGTTGGGTTCCCTGCTGTCCAGCCTTCTCCCCCGCTCGCTCTCCCAAAGGGGTGCGTCCCCACATACCAGCTCCCGTGCTTGCCTGAATACGCAGCAAGCCAGGGCAACTCCTTCACTAGGCAGAAAACTATTTGTTCCCCCAAATGAGTTAAATCAGGGAACTGTGAGGAGAGATGAGCACTAGACCCAGTGCAAATGAGAGGGTGAGACCACGTGGCCAAGGCAGAAGGGAAGGAGGTAGAAGTGCTGGCAGCAGCTATTAGGTTGTCTCACCTATTTCATGTAATTTGCACTCCTAGGGATTATCAAAGTAGGAAGTAAGTTTTAGCTCTAATGAATAAATTATAAGAACTAGGTTTACTTTGATGTTTGTGGTCAAGGAGACTTTTGTTTTGCTGCCTGTGAAGAAGTCTGCTGTTTTCCAGCATCGTGTCAGGGATAATTAGGAAAAATAGTAACATGAAAAGGCCAGTTGGTTTAGCACAGGCAGGGGAGAGGTCCCATGAGAAATTTAAGCAACCTCACATGTATAAAAGGCAGAATTAATTAGATAAACAAATGTTGGGAAAGAAACCACATGAGAGGTGTCAGTTATTATGCCAAGGAGAAAAAACAAGATCAAAATCCACTTTCAAAATAAAGGTGGCATTTTCATTGAGAAAAACTCTCTTTTTTTCTTGCCCTAGATCCTGAAAGGGCAGAATGGTATAATTTGCAATATCTTTTGTTATGCCTTAGGTACTCACAGTTAATTTCTATCATATGTAGCCATAATTAATGCATATTGCTTTCTCTTTTTCCCTTCCAGTGGTGTTGACACTCAACTTTTGCAGATAGATCAAGCTACTCGCAAGGGACCACAGAAGTGCCCACGGTCAGGAAATACACAACAGGGCAACTTAACAGTCCCAGCTCTCCCCCAGCCCAAGAGGGCTTACACAGGAGAGTTGAGTAAGACAAGAAGGGGAGCACAGGCATCTGAGCCTGCTTACTCCAGCTCCTCTGGGCACACACAGAGATCTTCAGGACAGGGACTGTTTCTTTACTGGTCAGGTAAACAGACTTCTTGAGTTATTGGGAACTTCATTTGCGCCATTTGCTGTGGGGGTGAAATTAGCATCTGATCGTATCAACACATGCCCAGGGTTGTGTGATAGGTGTGCTGGGTCCCACAACAGGAGGTGGCTCACAGCCAAGCTGCCATGGAGGAATGTACATAACGATACAGCGTGTGCTGGCTGCCACACAGGCCATTGTCTCTGCCAGCTCTGGGGCATCTCTCACCGGACACAGCTCATCAACCCACCTCCACACAATAACCAGCGCCCAGGCCCTCACGGGCAGGGGAGAGGCAGCAGTGCCACGCTGCATGGTGGGAAGCACGAGGTGGTGACCAGCAGGCTGCATGTTCCTCTCAGTACCTGAGGCTCGAAGGAGCTCTGCAAATTAACCAGTGTCCATATAGTGTTCTCCCTACATGCATAATATCGCATAACTGTCTGTACATATTTAGAACTACACTTACCTGCGTCAATGGGCAGTATTGATGCTCTCTGCTCTTCTCTCTGTTTCTAGTATTAGCACTGGATTCTCTGCTGCAGATACTCTACTATGCATATCTCCGTACAGGTTCAATGATTTCTTCCCAGCAAATTTCCCTGCGAGCTTTGACTAACTAAATGTTTAGCTGGCTTTAGTTCAGTCTCCTTTGCCTACATCTTTTCGAGACAAATATTTTCTTGAGGAGAAGCACAGGAAAACCCATCTCAACTTCTTCTATCACTTTTGGCTTTCTTAATAGTTTTCACAATCCAGCATCCTGTTCCAGAAGCATCCATCTATTATTACTTCTGCCTCCATCAGCATGTGCATTACCGTCTCCCTGCCTCTATTAACCTTAAATTCTCATTTTTATTTCAAAATTGTGGAACTCTCCTTTATGGCCTCTTCACCTACTGCTTTGTCCAATAGGGACATAATGATATCACCCTATACGCATCAGCCACTCCCAAGCAGCCATCTTTGCTTGCCATTTCTCTTTAGGACATGAAAGCCTAAAATTCAAACCTGCTCCTTAGTACCCTTGTTGTCAAGCTCCTCACAAGGCTTCCCCAGCTACCCAGGCACAGAGCATCTCCCCCATCCTCCTTCCCCGCTCCCTGCCTGCTAGCAGCCGCTGTGCCGTTCTCGCAAGTGTTGAATACAGCTGCTTAACTCTTCTGCAACTCCAGTCATCTAGAAAAGTGGCATGGAAACATTCTGCCTTAACATTGTACTGTCCAAATAAAAACCTTGTATGTTAAGTCTGATAGTTCCCTAGTCTAGCGCTCTGAGTTGATTTCACCCTCTAGAAATGCTCTCTTGAGCGTTAATCCTTAATTCATACCAGTCCACTTTGCACTACTCCTTCTGTAATTTATCTTCTCTTTTCTTCTAACCTGTTAAAGCATTTGAAGGTACAGTTTCTATGAAAGATGCTACATGAAATAAAGATTAATTTTCCTGTATTTTTATCTTCAAGCAATGAAAGAATGGCAGGAATTAAATCAATAGCCATTATGAAACATGAAACAAAGTTACTGAGAAGGGTTACCTGATTAATATATTCTTTCTCCTCTCATAACCTAATATTAGCTACAAAACCAGACCTAAAACAGCCAGGAAATTATTTCAAATTGTTTTATCAGCAAATCTTTACTATAATGACCAACCTACTGAATGAAATAACCTATATGAAGCAGTTCCTGTGCACTTAGACTTCAAAACTGGAGTCACTGTTACATTGCAATCAGATAATTAATTTGATATATGTGTAAATGAACACATATTAAATTCAAGGTAATTCATTCACTGATTAGTAAGTGCTTGTCCTGCCTCAGTTAAAATTATCACCACTGATCATGCACTGTCAGGACCCCTGCAAGTTTGGGAGACTCCCAGCTACTGGAGTCTAGCAGATACTATTAAAACCATGTTGGAAGAAAGACAGAACTCTAGGTTCACCTTTTCCAAGACAGGAGGCAACCTAAAAATGTCCCTTCTTTTTCATTTCCTGGGACAGGGTTAGTTTTATTATTGGTGCTCTTTTAAGCCCTCACACTAAGACCCCTGTTCATATCCCAGTAACTATCACCACACCGTTGCTGATTTCTTCTAGCAGCATCACGTCTCAGCTTCGCTCCGCTCGTTCAAAGAGCGCTGCTGCATTTTCTCCCTCGACTGTGCTGACACAGCCACCCTCTCCAGTCTGAGCAAGGGCAATACATATGCTCTGCTCCACCCATGTTTCAGCTGCTTTTAAAGAGGTTCGTTTGAAGAGCGGGTCTACCTTTCTTTCAGCCCGTTAAATAGGGTGCTGACCATATGATCAAGCCCCTTCCCCCTGTTTCAGCTCCTTCCTGGCAGGCAGAGGGGCCCTGAGGCTTCCCATGGCAGTTCTGACGCTGTGTGCTTCTACAGGCAACACTGCTCCCCGGCCACCTTCTCCTGGTTTTGTGAGTCTCCCTACTCCAAACTCATTTTCAGAATCAGAGTTGGCACCCCCAGATTATTCCTTTGTTTCAAGGGCTGTCTTATGGCAACGTACTTTTTCATTCATTTTCATCTTTTTACATCTGTATGGTTTTTAGGTTTTTCTTTCACAGGGGTGTGTTGCTGTAGTCTATGGTAAACCACATGAACTGACTCCAGATGACTTCTGAGACCAAAATTATTGGAGCATTTGGTATTATATCCTCATGAGTTGATTCATTTGTGAAGATAAAAATATAGGCTGGGGGATACCAAAACCAGGAACAGCACACCTTCACAAAGCAGATGGGTCTGTATTCAGGAATCAGCTGGGCTCTGCTCAGTAGAAGTACAGGTTGTGAAGCCTCAGTACGTATTTGTGGAAGGGGAATGTTGCAGTGCTCCACCTGAAGTGAAGCCGTAGTTCTTACCCGTGCTGCTGGGTGGTACCAAGAGTGCTGTTTTCTATGTGGTGAAGTGGCTAAGAAAATTCTCCTAAGGGGTAGATTTCATCATACATAACTCCAGCTACTTAAAATATAAGTATTTGTCCTAGGTGGTTATCTGTGCTCCTCTGCAGTCAACGGAGAGCCACACACTTCCAGACACCTTCTACACCTACTGTAGAACGGGATGAATTACCTGCTGATGGTAACTGTCTTTTTTCCCACTGGCTAGATGAGGAGGTATCTGTGCTGCCAAATACAGCATCTTGACAATACTTCTTTCATTCCCTTGATGCTGGCTGCTCTGAGACTTCCTTTTCTGTTCACTTCAGTACTTTCCCTCAGTCACTTGCCCAGGACTTGCCAGGGAGGGAGGGGAGTAATGTGGAAGGAGAGAGGATGCCTGAGATTTGATGAAGATGGGGTGATGTTATACAAAGAAGAAAAAAAAAAAATCAGCTGGATTTCACAGCTGGAGAAATGCTAATGGTTTTGGAACCAGCCTAAGCAAGCCTTAGTCCAGTAAGCACTTCAAACTGGTAAGAATTCCCCTTTGCAAACATCGGCAAAAGTACTTCTCTAAGAACGGTTAAAAATGATTACAGATTTAAGGACAACAAATACAGTCAAGCAGCAAAAACTAAATACAGCATTAAAAGGAAAGAAGACAAAAATGAAACATAAATTTAGATTCACTGATAAGCACTGCTGACATTAGAGGAATCCATCACATACTTCCTTTCATGGACGCTCTTTTATTGATTAAACAAGCTCATTTCATCACTTAAACAGAGGCAGCTGTTCAGAGCAGTTTGAGAACAATAAACTAGAAATAAATAGCATACCATGTGTCATAAAAGTTTATGCTTCCTGGTAAAAAACGGTGGAATTGACATAGATCAAGACTTCTGCAGCTGACAGTGTTTTAGCAGCAGGAACTTTTTTTGCAGCAAAGCCTGTCAGTGTCTACACTGAAATCCTCTCCCACGTTACAGTGACTGTGTTGGATTCTCAAGACACAAAATGCAGAAATGCATTGCAATTAAATTACAAGCTTTCATGTAGTGAAGTTCTACCTGAAGAGTGTGGAAGATTGTATTTGGCCAACAAGGATATTCATCCATTAAAATTGATCTCATTCTTCAAAAAGAGGATTGGAAACTGCCTGTCCTTTTCATAGGGTACACCCCACCTCACCTTCTCCACCAGGCACACACGAGCACTTATCCCAGATTCCTTACCTGGTTCTGCTTGCCAGGGAGAGTAATCGATTCCTTTACTGTTCCACAAACACATTTCATGGGTCGTAAAGTTTACTTTTGTTTTCAGCTGTGTGACAGCAATGCTTTCATTACATAAACAGCACAAGAAAACAAACTGGCAGTTAAAAAGTGTCCTATTATGCACTTAATTTTGTGTGCTGTTTCCAAGCACAGATCTTAAAGGAACCACATCCCAAAAGACTTCTGCTTAATAGGACGGGAGGATTGAAACTGAATTGGTGGCTTGAGTGGCTGACTCAAAAGAATAGTGCCAGCCTTCAAATATTGCAGTGTTGAAAATAAGCTGTGCTGGTTGATGCATATATTCATACATATATATATATATATATGTGTGTGTGTGTATCTCCCTTCTATTTTTATAGAATTTAAGCTTCCAGAAGCAAACTGAAGGCATTCTGGTTGCCAAGAAAGCTCTCCAAATAGAAGCCAAAGTCTCTCTTTCCCAAATTTTTCCCTTTGTAATAAATTTTCCATTTCTTTCTACCAATGATAACAGTGAAAACATGGAAGTTTCTTATCCAAGACTGAGCTAATGCTGTGTTGGGTCACAAGCTTGGGAACCTGGGGTGGGTAAGACCTGGGACTGGTACAACCAACAGACCAGCACAGGGTTGTATGAGAAGGAAAGAAATACTGTGCCAGGCTGCAGCTGGATGTACTTGGTGGCAACTCTCTTGGTACGTCAGGCACACACAGTCCTGGCGATGGAACAGAACGATTACTACAGACCTGACTGAACTTCCCATGGCAGCTTTACTAGCTAAACCACTTGGGCAGACACATCTATAAAGAGTGCAAAAAGCACTTTGCACAATAAAGACATAGTGTGAGTGGCATAGTGGCATAGCCTTTTTTGTCATTATGCCAGGTATTTGCCAGCACGTTGTCAGCCGTAAATACATATATATATGCGTGTGTGTGAACATTTATTACAAGTTTTATGTTATATGGTTATAATATCATAGTACATTTATGTATTATAATATTTACATATAAATAAATATTTGCATGAAATGCTGATGAATCTGCACTGGTAAAATCGGAAAGCACAGACCTGTAGATAAGTGACATGAAACATTGATCCATAAAGAACTAAGCAGAGGAGAGCCGAAACATCCCCCACACTTCCTTTGGTAATTCACACAGTGAAAGCATCTATTTTTGTCTTTGAGTCCCTGAATTTCAAAGTTCTCAAGACACTGTGGGGAAATTTATACTGTTTAACTTCAGGCACTTAACTAACTGACAGCACTTAGATGATGCTTTCATGGCACAGTGAGCTGATATAACACTTTATTCCTAGCAAAAGGGACAACTCCTGTTCCCTCCTCCCACAGACTCCCCTCTACTCTCAGCCATGCAGCCCAGTTACTTTTGCTATGTCTGATGCTCACTTGACTATGAACCTTTTAACTCTTTTAACTTTTTTAATCCCAGGGTAACTATTTTTGGCTGGGGTGATGAAGAGGAGAAGAAGGAGTCTGCAAGATAGAGAAAGAAGGAAAGGAGGGAAGAGGAGAAAGGAAGACCTCCTGTGTCAGTGGATATTTGTATTTATTATAAATCGGAAATCCTCACTTTAAATGCACAAGGTCAAAGAACTGCGTTAAAAAAATCCAATATTTTACTTGGTCCTTCATTCATGGAATACATCGTACTAATAACAGCAAAATGTCTCTCATAATATTATACTAACTAAAATAAATTCTAAATAACTTTGCAACTATTTACATTTTTATTGCCCGTAAAATTTTCTTCTTTTAATTTCACTTGCCTTCACTTTGGATAGTGCTTTCATACCCACAGACACACACCTGTCCTCCTCTTCTTCAGCTGAAATAACTGAGCCTTCGAAACTTCTCCAGTTATTCGTCTTGCTTCTACCCATGACTTTTTGCTGAATATTCTCCTGCATTACAGGGAATAACGCAGATTTCTCAGACCTACCATGGACAGACCACATTCAAAATCCTTCCCAAAAAAGGATTAAAAACGGGTCACAAAGCTGATTCCTGCCAAATAAGGCAGCTAATACCCAAGACTGCACCATGTTGACAGCATACAAGGACACCGGACAGTCTATGCATAGGCTGCTCTGCTCTAAACTCAAAACTGGGCAGAATTATAGTATGATATCTTTTGTAATCTCCTCAATATTATAGAAGAGAAATATAATTGTCATTTAACATGGAATTCTTCTCACCACACTTTAGCTATCTAAAACTCCAGAGTCTAGTCTAAATCACTCTTCAAGGCTCCTTCCAGACCCTAAGGAGAGAAAGAGATGCCTCCAAAGGGCACCGCATTACAGGGTAATTACAGAGCTAGGCACAAGAGAGCAGGAAGAAGCTCTCAGAGAATAAGCTGCTTGACCTTACCAGCTAATAAGATGCTGCTATAATTTGAAAGGAGTGCAGATACCTAAAGAAGAGCCACGCTCGAGCTCATACAAGTGTCAGTGTCAACCCACACTGGTTATCTTTATATAAATCTCCTTGCCTGTTTCTGAAATGTGCAGTTATCTAGCGCACATTTATGACTGAAAAGGTAGTAGTAGGTCTTTTGAGTTTTAATCATTTAAAAGGTGCTAAACAAGACAAGGATGGTTGCTAATTTGTTCCATTATTACCACTTTTCCATCAGCATTAACTGTTTTTTCCTGAATTATGTGAAATATGAGGACACGAAAAATAGTGCCTGAAAAAAAGAATTGCTGTTGACTTTCTCTGAAGCTTGAGTTCAAGGGAGAAATAATACCTTGGTAATGACAAAGATTGCCTTTACATTATGTGCGTTTCCCCTGCACTACAAAAAACACTTCTTCCATTTATTTGTGCAGGAACATCAAAGATAGTCTCAGGAGATCTACACAGTTTTAATGTTTTTTCTCTTTATGTAAACAAGCTGCTTTAATTAGCTTAATATGTGATATGGAATCTACCAGCATTTATCATTTCTGATCAAAGTCTGCACTAAAGCCAATTTCTTCCAGGATGTTTGATTTGCATAAAAAAGTAGATGAGGCACAATATGTTTGAACAGAGCAGAGTAGGTATCCATATCAGTATCCTTCTTTGGTGTACATATTAATAACCACCACCTTTACACAAAATGTCCAGTGGGCATTTTCTGATGGACATAAACTTTTTACAAGATACATAGGTTTTGAAAAGCAAAAGAGGTTTGGCTCTTCTGAAAACTGGCTCACACATGTAACTCCTTTAAAAAACTTTTCCTCTGAAACAGATGCAAAGCCTAGTGACAAGAAAATAATGAGGTAATCTTGAAATACTGCCTCACATATATCTCAACACAGGGCAGAGACACATGCATTGTCAGGAAAATCTATCAACTAGAAACAGAAGAGATTGCTTTGTTTCTCCATCTTCTGCTATCGTTGCTTTTCAGAACTTAATTTGAAATCTATTTATTGTTGACAGAGATCAGGAGGCAAGCATATTACGCATCCCTTAGATGCATCTTAGATGCTTCTTAGATGCATCTAAATTTAGCATTCCTTGAGAAGTCTGAAGAAATAGCTTTGCCTTTTCTGTTTGTGTGCAGAGCTCCATGTTTTAACCTCCCTCATGTTTTCAAATTCTGCTTTTGTGAGAAGCAATGTCTCCTCAGCTAAAAACATTATACAGCCATGTCTCTGAACAAGTCAAGGACCAGGTTGAGCCAGCTGAGCATTATATTTATACCTGAGTATGTCCTAGACATGTCAGAAAGAAAATTAGCTGTATGTTAGCATGAAGAAAAAACAAGCAAGACAGCAACGGGTGAATTCAGGTCTCAGACCTGCTGCAGACAACTGTCTTTATCCTAAGCAGTACGGAGGTTTGTGCTAACTGACACCTCCTGAGGGGTCACTCCTGCTTCTCTGACCCCCCTCCATCCTCTCTGTCCCCTTTACGCTCCTGCACCTCCTCCCACTCTGCTCCTGCCTCTGGGGCTCTCTGCCGTACCCACGCTGCCATTGGGGAGACTCCCGCGACCCCACCGAGAGCTCTTGCAGGCAGCGCTGTGATACTGCAAATGTTCAAAACCCCAACAGTCATTACGGGGCTCTTGCATCTCCCACTCACTCGTGCAGGCACCGCAGCTTCAGCGTGCTCATTTTCAGCCTTGTGAACAGTACGGCTTGATGAGACTGGCCTTGGAAAGACGTGTGAGTGGAAGCTGCGAGCCAGTGCTTGGTTTATCCATCGGATTAGCTAAAACAACATGCATGGTGTCTTATCAACATTGCACATTTAGAGAGTGCTTCATGTCTGGGTGCTAGCTCATGCCACCTCCACATTTTTCTGAGGAGAAACCTTTTACAGCACTCCCTCAGCACTACTTGCTGCTCTCAGCGCAGCTCTGCTGCCATGAACCCCCCGTGCATCCAGCCTTCCCCACCTCTGTATGCAATTTCAGCATCTCATTTTCTAATTGGAAATACTTTGTACTGTAATGTGAGGAGATGACAAGCAAGAAAACAAGCTTCATGTCTTACAATCAAATCCATTTGATTTGAACAATATCATATTTTCCACCCATCCGGCTGGACTAAGAGTGCCTTTGGAATGAAGCAACATACAGCTATACTCTGTTCCTTGATCCATGACCTGCTTTGCAGGGGGCAAGAGAGGCAAATAGGGACAACAACACATTGTTCTTCAATTTCTGCTGTTTGCCAGTGAGAAACATCCCAAATCAGTGCAAACCTTTAGTCAAAGGGAGATTTTCTTCTGCTGGTGCCAAGTTCTACATAGCAGAGCCAAGCACGAATGCTAAGAGGTGAAGTGAAATCATGCTAGTCAATGAGGCAGAGCCTGCTTCTGCAAGCAGAAGTTCCTTTGAATTAAGGGTTATACCTTGGTCAGCACATTGAACTCCCACTGTGGTCCCTGGGATGCCAAGAACGAGGTCAAAGAGGTGCAACATTATTAATGTTGTGTTTTAAGAACAAACCATTGTCCATTCTGCCTAACTGTGCTTTCCTTCTTTCTCAAACCCCATGCTCACATTTATTGAGTGCTGGGTATTTGCTGGACTAGTTCTGCTAACCATTACATATTTCATACTGCACTTAGCATTTCATCAACCATGAACAAATCCGGACTTACAGAGGATAGGTCACAAGGGAACAGAACTTCAAGAAAAAAAGATAAATAGACTTACGGAGAAAAGGTCAATTTAAAATAGATATTATTTTTTTCTAGTGCAACTGAATCTACATTCTTTTTCAATTAAAAAAAAAAAAAAGAAGCATTGAGTCATTATAAGGGCCAGAAAATTGTCAGAGCTACACTGGGTTGAACTCAAATTATCCTTCAGTAACTGCTTAAAGGAAGTCCAGTTAAAATAGAAGCAACTGAGTACACAATTTCTTTTCCTTCCCACCCCCTTTCGTCCTGCTGCAATGCTTAGAATTTTTCATTAGAGGAATATAACATCTCTGTTACACTCCTGTGCTCATATAAGTCTTTACAATCTTATTGATGGCTGCCAATTTGTTAAAGGTGCTCTAAATCCTTTCAATCGAATATACTCAGTTACACCCCAGGGAATAATTACTGCCCTCAGTTGTAGTATGACATAAACACTTTCAATCTCATTTCCGTAATGTTTGAAAACAAGCAGCTCAGCCTCAGCAAAGACAGTGTTAAAAGGCTTAGCCCAATGTGGATGGTACTCCAGGCAAGAAGCATAATTAAACTTTCTAGTAATGTTATTGGTCTGTTATCCAGAAACCAAATCTTTCAACAGCCAGATCATCACTAAGTGTTATTAGCAGAAAGCAGTTTTCCTTGTTCCATGCTGGGAAATGAAAGCAGGCACTCATACCAAACATACTGGACGCTTATTTCTCCATAACCCTTGTGTAAATGACACAACACGCGGAGTATTACATGGTTTAACTGCTGCTTACCCACTTTATGTTTTTTTCAGCCATTTTACTTTCTGCTAAGGACAGAAGCGATAGAAAACTAAGAGGCAGATTAGAGGAAAACTGAAAGATAAAACATCACTAAAATGCTATGCCTGTTAGCAAAGTAGCATGAATGCTGTGAAAGACAAAGCTATTTTCATCTCCCCACCACTGAGTCTGCAACTTGGAACCTGCTGTTCATCCTGCTCTCTGATGTAGAAATCAGGGGCAATAGTTCTTAAAAACAAATAAGCTGTTTTGTTAGTAGCAAGATTAATGAGGCCTGGCCTGCTGCAGATTTGTGTCTCACAGGTCATGTTCCCATTTGGATTCTCTAGTGTTTAGTAAGAGGTGAGCTGACATTGCAGTCTTTACCACCATGGGGCAACTAATTCATAATTCTCTCATCTACCCACCTGTGAATTTTTCATAAACCTTGAAGGAATTGCACACGTTTGAAGTCTCTAATTTGAAGTCTGCTGAATTTGCCTGAAAAATGCTCAACACATTCAAAAAATGGAATGGCAAACAGAGAAAGACACAGACAAACATCATGGCTTTATAAATCTCATTGCTTTGGGAAACCTATCTAGAAACAAAAGTTAAAAGCAGGGGAATACTTGCAAATACATCACTGAAACTTAAACGCAATGCAAAAAAAATTATATTATGAAAGAAGTTTGCCTACAAATAGTAACAACAAGACTGTGTTTACAAAGAAGAAAACAGGAAATCACAACAGACTACTTGTAAGTAGTTACTTGTTGGTAAAAAGCAAGGTAAATCCATCATTTTCTCCCCTGAGCTTAATACCACTCTTGATTTATACCAGTGAAAACTCTGCATTATTAAATTAATCATATTTCATGACGCTTGGCTATAATTAGTCTACTGTAAAGTGTACATTGGACATGCTGTTATTCAGCCAAGTCACTGCTAATTTTTGCCGAGAGCAAGGAAAGTGTAAGACTTCCCACAAATCCAGTCCTACACACCTTCCTTTACCCAGATGCGTCAAGGACTTTGTATGACTTCCTTACATAAATAAAAGCAAGGGGGTTGTAAAGCCAAGCTAAATCTAAAGACAAACTATACAACGTCATCAGATCCTGTCTCACCTAGCCAGGAAATCCTGATAGCAAGAGCTCTGGGGTTTTTTCTTCTTTTAAAAACACATAGTTTCAGGAAAGTTCCTGACTTAAACTTCTTGTGCAGGATGAGATCACCTGTTACAGCCGAGCTCATCATGTGGCTTGTTGCTACCCAGACTGGTATGAGCCACGCATTTTGTCTCTCTCCCCATCCTCTTCCCAGCTACATGGTCCTGGCCAAGCTCTGGCACTCATCTGACCCTGCCCTGGGTCGATTCAGCTCACTAAACCAACAGGAAGGTAATTCAGTTTAAAAAAGCAGGCTGCTTCTGTCAGAAGTGAAACCATCCCTTGCCTCTACAGATGGACTCACTGGCCAATTAGTGCTTCTCTGAAACTTCTCAGAAATGGTGAAACAAATTACTAACATTTTGAGGCAGATGCAGTGGTTTCAAGCCAACTGGAAATCCCTGCTTTTCATGTTTTTAAGACATTCTGATATGAAAAAAATGAAAATGACAAGGGCTGTTGCTTACCATTTGTCTTCTGTTCTCTACCAGGTGGATGCCAACAATCCCTAGGAAAGATCCAAAGCCAAGCTAAGGCAAAGAACAAAACCAACAGAAACACATGAGGTCGGCTTATTTGGTCAACATACCAAAGCATTACAGTGATATCTGAGCTGATATATCATACAGAGGGGCTAACTGGGGTGGGTCAGGGGAAAGGGTGGAAGTTATTGCTGGACATAAATATTAGAATGTAATGGGGAATGACCAGAATTGCAGCTTTCTGATATTTCAGAGCAAAACTTGTCATGTAGTAAATGGAAGCCTGTATACGCTTCTATAACCTGGCTATTGCTACCATAGTCATGTATAGTTTTACACACTGTAAAGCAAAAATTAAGCTAAGTAGGAGAAAAGAACACTTACATTTAGACCATATGTCATTATTTTGGAAAATTGCAAAGCTTTAGGCAACTGCAGACTAACAGTTTTCCTCAAAAAATGCATGTGTTGCTGTCGTGCAAGTGACCCAAGTTCAAACCCCTAGGGTTGGGTTTGTGTGACTTCAATGACTAAACACTACCACACATCAGAAAAAGTCTGTGATAAAATGCCAAAAAGACCAGTACAGTTAGTTTTGACATGGGACACCTGCAGCACCAACAGCCACAGGAGAGAGAGGAGGAAAGGACACTGGAGTAAGCTGGCCCGACTGTCCCTACCAGTGCCGCTTCAACACCAGGCTGGCAAGAAAAGCCCCCTCCTTATGATGGGCTCATGAAGGTTTGGAGAGGTAGAAACTCCTTGGATTCTTGGTTAACATGAGGTAAAGTGGCAACAGGTGAGACCAGCCTTTCATCAGACCTTCCTGGAGCTAGGACTCCCACTGGGCTCACATGGGCTTGGAGGAAAGGGGTCTCCTTGGTGCCACATACCTGAGACGTAGCTAGCCACAGACTCAGAAGCAGCCATAGCAGGAGTGCAGGTGTCAATAGGCCATTTCCACAGAGCTCCCTCCTTGCCTTGCCTGGCCACACACTGCCCTGTGGTCACCTCAGTCACAATCCCCCATCACTTCCACGCTCCTTGCTCCCCTCTTCACTACGGCTGACACTCCTCCCTACCCAGACACACTCCCTTGGCTCCCACCCAACCCACCACATGGATGGGGCATGACTTTTCTGCTAAGGGATCTAAGCCCCTTTCTGGAATGAGGTCCTTGAATCTGGTTCAGAGCCTCTCCTCCAAGCACAAGTCAAGTTTTTAAGGACTATGTGTCCCAGCCAAGGGCTTGAGCAATGCCCGTGAACTCTTTGCTGTTACGCACAACTGCTCACAGTAGAAACCAAATCTCCTGCAAGCACTTTACTCGCTCAGTATCACAACAGGAATCTGTCACCACCTCTCAAGAAAGCAAATGTAGAGAAAGAAGATTTGCTATAGACTGCTTTGGGAAGATTTATGTGAAAGGGTGGCACAGGGACTAAAAGCAGAGACTTTGAAAAAGAACAAGTGCACAAGTGCATCCATGCTGACAGCTGAATAGGAGAGAGACTTGGAACGGTGAGCAAGGACACTCTGTTCAGGGGACAGAAACTTTGCAAATGAAGATAACTACATCAAAATGACACCTGGTTCCAAGCCCCATTTTTCATCCCAACAGGAAAAATCCGTAAAGCCCTATTTATGGCTGATGCAGGGGGCACAGGGCAGAGTAATATTATCTGTGTGAAGAAAAAATGAGCAAATACAGAACAACAGCAATTAAATCTGAAGGAGCAGAAACATAGACAGAGATCACGACGTAAGCCACGGCATTGCTGAGATTGATTTAGGGTCATATGTGTTGCTTTTTTCGTCTGTTTAGACAATAGGCTATTTGGCTTGGGAACTCTCGTGGGAGTCCAGGTCAGTGTGGTGACTGGGACAATTGGACCCTGTAGACTCCTGGTTGGAAGAGTGTAAAAATAGCAAATGAAAATAATACAAGCAGTAGTCATCAGGAGTGACATCAAATATTTAGGTATAAACAATATTTATAAGGAAGTGAGGCTGAAGAAGCTCCAACTCTGGCTTTGCAGCCCATTCCACAAAGACAGCCCTAAATCCAAATGGATGATGAAGCAGTAATCTGCTAAATGCAGACACCTTCCAAAGTGGAACATTATACTAACTCATCTACACACAGAAATATTTTATGTTAAATTACTTCGGATGCATCAATATAGATAATACCTACCACTATAAAGATGTATTTAGAAAAAAGCTTTTTTCCAAAACAAATGACAAGTGACCACATATGCAGAGAAATTAAGGCACCCAACTCTTCCTGAAGCCAATGGGAACTAAGCAGAAGCCCAAATTATATTATGGATCTAGCCATAAAGCCCTACTCTGCAAATGCTTCTAGATGCAAGTAAATCTATGCAAGTGAATACTCTTAATCACATTTGTAGGTATTTGCAAGGTAGGACCTAGTTCTGCATGGTTTTTAAGACCGAAATCCCTTACCTAAGGCCAGCGGAGATTTAGATCTCACCTACCAGCTCTGTAGTTAATATTTTACTACTGAATCCTATGAGAACTAGACCTTATTTTTAATTGAAATTAACACTGTCTGTCCTATAATCTTTCTTTTCTTTGAGCCCAACAGTTAAATACGTAGTGTCGAATTCACTCCACTAGCTTTAAGTGTCTGAAAGTTTGGGACCAGTGCTATGTTGTTTTTTTTAAGCTCCCTCTACTGTCAGCAGAGAAGAGAAGCACCTTTTGAGGGTTATTGAGCTCATTCTGAAAGAGGTGGCTGACTTTGCGCAGAGGTAGAGGAGAGGCCATCCCATAGTCCATGCCCAATGCTGCACTGATCAGTAACCTCTGGCGTAGAGGCAGGAACACAGCAGTGCTGTCATACATATCTGACTAGGCTTCTGGCAAGATATCATGCAAGGTTTGTGTAGCAACTTTAACTCTTGCTAAATGTTTGGGATATTTAGTGTATTAATGTGTACATTTTATATATATATGTATGTGTGTGTAAAAATATAATGTAAACTGACAATTACCCATCACTCTCAGTTACTTCAATACTCCATCACGTGCACAAAAAGAATTCTGAATTTCATTAAATTATTTAGCTCCAACAATCTTTTGAGGGGGAAACCTATTAATAAAAAGTTTTGTTTTCAAAGTGTTCTGATGAATTCTAGCTATCCTATATGGTTATCAATGACTCCAAGACTTAAAAAACAAAAAAAATTTAGTAGATTATATTTTTCAGCTGAGTGAATAGATGTTGTCTTATTCCTAAAATAAACTAAATGCTGAAATAAACTGGTTTGTGCACATGGGCTTATTACTTATTACACTTATTAAAGACAACAGTTAAATGAAACTTCTTTCAAGGAAATGAATAAAGATAATATGGTCCGCTGAAATACTTGAATTCAAATTTACAGAAGGAGAAGAGACCTTTATCAGTATTAACCTACCTATTTTAGCTTAATGAAAGGAAAATTCATTCTTTTAAGGTTTTATTCTTGGAACTACTTTTTGATCTATTTTTAAAACACCCCTCCTTATAGATCATTATCCCAAAATTATCTTTCTGAAAGACCTGTTCTCAGCATGACACTAAGATGTAGAGGACTTGCTTAGGAGGAACAGTTCTAACTCACAGGTTATTAATGGCAATGCAAAATGTATGCACAGTATTAAAAGATACAGATGCGTCTTCTTTGGGCATTTCATTCCATAGAGAACAAGAAATAACGGTACCTTACAACACATTTTGGTAGTGGTGGAGCCACATACCTAAACTGGTGCCTAGCTCTAAGTATACGAGTTTCCTTCTTCACCTTGCACCCTCTGCCTCCTCTTGGCTGGCTTGGGGAGACCAAATGGGGCAGATGGGCCTTTATTTGCTGCCCATACTCCTCTTTTTTAAAACTCAGCCCAGGTATCCCAAAAAACTTTTTCACTCCAGGGCTTTCCACCCTTTTGGATATGAGCGACCCCTTCTTCTGAGATGAGAAAGGGCCATGAGGGTTGAACCAGCAAGGGTCTGGCAGTGTCTCAGAGACACCACAGGGCTACGCAGCTGCAACTCAAACCTTGTGCCCAGTGCAGGAACACCTGTAAGTGGTTCCCAAGGCAAAAACAAGACTAAGGATTTCGGAAGGGGATCTTGTACGAGAGGACTGACAGCAAGACTGCACAAGGGGATGTTAGGCAGGCTCCAGGGAGAAGCTTCCACACGCCCATCCACAGGACTTTCCCTGTGATGGACCCAGCAGAATTGCTGGCACACAGACACGAAAGCAGAGCAGCTCTTTCTGCCATCAAAGTAGTAAGCCTCTAAAAGGTCATTTAAATCTCTCCCATGCCTGCTGTCCAGTCACGTACGTGCCCACATTTAACAGAGGTCAGTGGGAAGTCAAGCACGGGTTCTCACGCAGCCCCTGAGCCCAGCATACTGCTGTGCAGTGCAACCTTGACCCCCTTCTGCCCCCTCACACCCTCCCCTTTGCTGCACTCCGGAAAAACAGAGTTTAACCCCCTACCTTATCACACATTAGAACTAGATCAAAACAAAGGAGAATCTCTCTCCTGTGAAATGCAACAGCATTGACTTTTCTTTTTTTTTTTTTTGATCAATCAGAGCTTCCCATATCCAGCTGATAATAATTTATCTGGTTGGACCCAATAAGAATCTAAAAAAGGTTTCTTTACTCACAACGATGCCTGGGTAGTAGCCTCCCACGGTAACATTTTCTGTTCTTGTGGTAGCTGCCAGACCTATGGTCAGTATGAAAACAGACACTACCAGCAGAGAGACTGTGAACCAAAGCGAAGTCTTCTTCCTTTTTGCGAATTGTCCTGTAGGGAGTGAGGAGGAAAAAAAAAAAGAGAGCTTTTCATTGCAATCATAGCAGAACAAATACAAAATAACCGAAGATTTCCTTTTGTTAATCTTTTCTGTTGTTAACTCATTGCTGTTCTCCCACTAAGGAAAAGAGCTGGCAGACAACAGCAGGAATTAAAAAACACAGTTAGCTAGAGCTCAGCGTAGCTTAATGCACACACATTGGGTACATACATGAGATGAGTTTTTATTAAGTTGAACTGAAAGTCAGTGACAATGATAATTATGCCTTGTCTTCAGTGACATTTATAATTAAGTGTTGCTCACATCCATAAGTCACGATCACCTATGTGAAGTGCCAATTTGTTTCTACCCAGACAGAACATAAAAATTTGTATTTTAAACAAGATGAGCACAAGCTCTACGTCGCTACCATGAAAACAAATGTGCTCTTCATATTTACTAGGGTAAGGAAACCAATTTGTATCTCTGAAGCAAAGCTGTAATATAGTTGGTCAGGTAATGATATATGGGACTACCTTTTGAAGCAGTACCTCCTCAGTTAAATACATTCAGTCTCACTGGGATTTGGATTCAGATGCCCAAAAGTGAAAAACAGCAGATTCACCTGCTGCTTTCAGTCACTTAACCTCGTTATGCTGGTGGCATATCTGAGCTGCAACCACAGGTTACTAACATCAGAGCCCCAGCCCATAGCACAGACTTATTTAAAACCAGCAATCGATATGTGACTCTAACTAACAAAAGGCACCCACATGAATCAAACTGAGAGCACCCGTGGTCCCCCCTTCTGGTCCTTTTGGCTCTGAAAGGCGAGGCAAGAGTGTGCAGGACCACCCCCGGAGCATGGGGCCACGCGATGCCGTGCTACCCTGGGCTGCAACTGGGCAGCATGGAGCTCCAGCAAGAGCACGACCCGTCCTCAGCGCAGGGCCAGCGTCTCTCCCCGCCGCGGCCTCACGAAGCTGCCTGCGTGCCCAGTCTCGGGGTGAAGCTGTGGTGCTGCTCTGAATGCTGGAGGCAACAGCCCTGGCCAGGGAGAGGAGAAGGCAGCCTCGTGTGGGTCAGGCTCGGAGGGTGCTGCTGCAAGCAAAAGCAGGGGAAATGCAGGAAAGTCAAAAAGCAAGCAGAAGCCATTTGCAATGAGTCACTTATGTGGCCAATTTAAAGTCAGGGTCAGGTAACTCGGTTAAATGTTCACAGTTCAAAAGGCAGGCTAGATTAGCGATGTTTGCAAACCAAGTCAAATGATTCCAAGGAATAAATAAATGCATTTGTAATAAAAATCTGTATGTTTGCTGACATTTCTCCAGTAGAATAAGTCAAAATGAGTCCAGTCTTTTAGTGTGAAATGCAAGCAACTTTACTGAGGACAAATATCATCTATTGAGCTCACACAAGTCTCTTTCACCTGCATGTACAAAGCCAGTCTGCTGAAAAGGACTTAGGGTGTTGGTAGACAGGGAGGCAAACATGAACCAGCAGTGTGCCCTGGCAACAGCATCCTGGGCTGTATTAACAGCAGCATCATTAGTAGATCACAGGAGCACCTATGCCCCTCTATTCAGCACTTTTAAGACCACATATAATATTACATCCAGTTTTGGGACCCCAGTACTGGAAATACATCAATTAACTGCTGTGAATTAACAGAGGACCCCAAAGAAGGTCAGGGGGCTGGCGTACTCGCTGTATGAGAAGAGGCTGAGGGAACAGGGCTTGCTCAGCTTAAAGACACAATGGCTTTTGGCAGGGCTAGTAGCAGTCTTCCAGTGCCTGTGCGGTGGTTGTCAAGAGGACAGACTCAGGCTTTTCATAATGGTGCACAGCAGGAGGACAAAAGACAGTGGACATAAACTGAAACACAAAGAAATGTTTCAGACTGGGTATAAGGAGAAAAAAAATCAACATTAGGACAGTCAAGCATTGGAACAGGTTGCCCAAAGAAGTTGTGCTGTCTCCATTCCTGGAGGTTTTCAAGGTCCAACCAGAAAAAGCCCTGAGCAACTTGGTCTGACCTCATAGTTGACAGTGCTTTGAGCAGGGGGTTAGACTAGCAACTTCCTGGAGTATTGTGCCCAGTTCTGGGCTCCCCAGTTCAAGAGAGACAGGGAACTTTTGGAGAGAGTCCAGCGGAGGGCTATGAGGATGATTAAGGGACTGGAACATCTCTCGTATCAGGAAAGGCTGAGAGACCTGGGGCTGTTTAGTCTGGAGAAGAGAAGGCTGAGAGGGCACCTTATCAATGTCTATAAATATCTGAAGAGTGGCTGTCAGGAAGATGGAGCCAGTCTCTTTTCAGTAGTGACCAGTGATAGGACGAGGGGCAACGGGCATAAACTGCAGCACAGGAAGTTCCACCTCAACATGAGGAAAAACTTCTTGACCGTGAGGGTGACGGAGCACTGGAACAGGCTGCCCAGAGAGGTTGTGGAGTCTCCTTCTCTGAAGACCTTCAAAACTCGACTGGACGTGTTCCTGTGCAACCCGCCCTAGGTGATCCGGCCTTGGCCAGGGGGTTGGACCAGATGATCTTCAGAGGTCCCTTCCAACCCCTACCATTCTGTGATTCTGTGATTCCTGACGTACCTTCCCACCTGAATTATTCAATGGTTTTATGATAGTCAAGACAGCTAGACTAAAGGTGGCTTGGGTACGTGTGCTCATATCCACTGTTACAAAACTGTAGCTGCAATGTAGACATACTCTAAAGAGACATCAGGAACATAATCCTTCTGAAAGTCAATGGGACACTCAGCCAAGTGTTTCTGAAACCACTGAATGTCTGCTTTTCTGAAAAGTGCCTGAGGAGCCAAGCCACCACATTTTTATCAAAGTAACACCTGTACTGGCAAAGGTTAATCAGATTGCATTGCAGAGATAAACTAAGGGTCCAACCTGCCCTTGAGAGTTTTGGTTATCAATAATGATGTGCAAAAAAGAAAGACATGAGTTTGCCCAGACTGAGTTTGCTGGAAAATGTCACAGGAAAAGCAGGCTCCTATTTGTAATTGGAGTATCAGATGTGGATTTAGTGTGATAAAACAGAAAAAGAAGCCATTATTCGTCGGGTCATTTTTCGGACTGAAACTACATTTTAACTTCAAAATGTGCATGTGCCAGAAAGCATAATCAATTTACATATGTGATACCCTTCAATCCTCACATTCACCGATCTGTTACCAGCTGCATCTCAAATCAGATACAAATATCCAATCATACCTCGTCTTTTTCATACTCCAGTTTGGAAACTCATAACCACATGTTGTTAGCTAAAAACTCCACCCCCTAGGAGAGACGACTTACAGGCAGGAGCACAGAAAGGCCCCTTCTGGAGCCGAGAGTGATGCAAGCCCTTGTTCTCAAAGACTGCCACATGCTCAGAGAAGATGGGTAGAAATCACGTCTAAATTGCTTTCTGCTCTGGCAGTCTGGGTTTCCTTAGTCACGTCAATAAAAATCTTTGCTGTGTATCTCAAAATGTGTATAATTACATGCATATAAGTCACCAGCATATTGTGAGGCCTAAGTAATATCTTTAAAGCAGCATAATATCTTCAGACTTAAAAAGGCTACAGCTGCAAAGGGTTCCTACTATTAGCGCTCTCCTGCTATTTCAGTCATGTTGGCTCCCAAGGTTTTTCAAGTCTTTGTTTACTGGTGTTTGTAGCAGTTGCCATGCAGTTTTTTTGATCTGCTTGTACTGTACCTACCAGCCAAAACCCAATGCCAGACTGTTCCCTCAGGAGCTCTGTCCACAGCACAGACAGAGGCACTGGCCCAGCCTTATTCCCTGACGCTCTCTGTGGCAGGGCTTGGACCAAAGGCCGACCATACACAAGAATAGCAGTTAAATTAAGAGCAGAGGAAATATTGCTGTCAGTATTTCTAGGCTGAACTTTCTTCCAACACCGGCGTCCCTGTAGTGCAGGAAACAGTTAATGTAGGCTATTGACTTTCCAATTTTTTAATACTGAAGTGACCCTGAGAATAAGTTTGACGTTTATCCCCTTTAACTTCTTCAACAATGATTCAGTGTGAACTTATAAACTCTTAGTCTGGACCTTACTCCAATTTAGCTATAGCTTCAAATTAGTATTTCAGCATACCAAAAATCAAGCACGTAGAAAGAAATCTTCTCATCATATCCTTATTCATGTTAACTTGAGCCCAGGGTCAATACAGGGGGTTATTACCTTCTATTAGCAATATTCTTTGGCAGTTCCGGCCAGTGAAGTATTAACCGAGTTTTGACACCGCAGCAATGGGCTCTACAGTAAACACTGGGAGATAAATCAGAGAGGTAATGCTGCTTCCACATCACTGGCTCGTGCTCTGCCTGGCATAGACTTAAATTGCGCACGAAAAGGAACAGTCCCAGAAACACTCTCTGCTTTGCTTGCTAAACGCCTGCCAGGCAAAGTACCTGCTTGAGCCACTCAGCCCTGCTACCCCAACGGAAGGAAAGAGACTGCCATCAGGACAAGGAGGAGAGATACCAGACTGCTGTCTCCTTGGGACAGAGAAAAGGCCCATGAGGGGAGAAATTGAGATCATTCTCCAGAGAGTAAAAAGTGCCTCCTGCAGACGAAGCTCTGCTGGACTCATCAAAATCTTTTGTCCATTCATGAGTTGCAGAAACAAAAATTGTATTTACAAAGTTCTGTTCATGATGGCTGGGGGATAAATTTGATTTGTAGGAAGACTATGGAAAATGAATGGTTTTGTGTGGAGGGTAGATTGCTGGTACAATGCAAAGTGGTGGATCTAATGATAAATGGTAGGGTCTGGATTTGAATGAAGCAAAGAGTGAGTTTAAAAAGAGAACGAACAAATTTGTGATGAAACGTGTCCATGGTATGAAATGTGTCCAATGGTCAAGGGGAAGAAATAATAGAGTGAAACAGCATCTCCCAACTCTGTAAAACTTGCATGTGGTCTGCAAGTTACCTCGAAAAAAGTCTATATTTAGACCAAGGCAACTATACTTTGCTAATTACACTGCTCCTTTTAAAATCCAGCTCCAGACATCATAAAATCTATTAAAAAGTGTGGAATGATTTTTGGTGAAGAAAGAATCGCTGCAGGATGTAGCAATTTGCTGGGATCACAATCATGTTTCTTGAATATTAGCACCACACAATTTCATACCTTCCTCTTTGATCTAGTTAAGGTGATCTAAATGGAAACACTTATTTCAAGTATTGCCCCAGCCTAATGTATATTAGGATCCTAATATAAGAAAAGGGAGGAAAGTTTTGTAGCAGAAAAAATTGTGCATTTTTATTTCCTAATGAATGCTACTAAGAATTGTGACATGTTTCAGAGAGTGGCATTAACCATATGTAACAAGATAATTCAAGCAGAAATTCACCATAGACAGAGGAGTATAGAATCAAAGCTTTGATTTTGAATCAAAATGCTTTGCTGCTATCGAGAAAATATTTCAGGGAAAATCTTTGGAGCTAAATTAATAAATTTTAATTGCTGCAGTGCTCACTTCAGTGCCATCTCTCTCTTGGCTATGATTTTCATTGTGTATTTTCCAAAATGGTTTCTGCCAGTGAAATTGAATTAATCCTACATTGCCTCCCAAAACTAAATGTGATGGACTGAGATGCTGAAAAGAGATACTCACACCTGCTATTGCTGATTACTTTCCCTTTTCTGATTAAATGCTTGACTTGTCCAGAGTGCTGAACTAATTAAACCAGATGCAACAGCATCCGTTTCAAGCCACAAGATAGCAGCTTTTATCACATCCATCTCTTATCTTTATTATGAATTTGTTGAGGATGAATCCAGGAGCGTGTTATATATTCAAGACCAAAGGAAACATTGCTGTGCTCTTGTACAATTCTATTACAAAATAAAAAACCCAAACAAAACAAAACAAAAAAAACAAACCCACAACCCTGCTATACTATGTAGTGTAGCTATAGTAAGTGATACCATGCAGTATCACCATGACTTCATTGCTTTGGCAGCAATTGTTTCACTAATAAATAATTTAATGAGCCGGTAATCACTAGTTTAAAGCTAGCATACAGAATCTTCTTTTTCTGCTATTTACCTGAAAGCATGCTTAAGTTACAGCACGTCTTCCATTGCTACCTTTTCAACACTGATACCATTTTTCCTCCAAATTTAAGACAAAAATTAAGACCGAATACATTTTTTAACTGGCTGTTAGAGTCTTTGGGTACATAGCAAAGTTTCTGCTTATCCTTTCAAACACCACACAGAGTAATTCCTAGCAGTAAGTCCAGTAATTCCTCGACTGTGATGAATTTCACTGGGATAATGAAATAGTTGTCCTTTCTTTTGCATATGCCTTTATTTTTCAGGACGTAACGCCGTAAGCACAAGCAGCACACCACTTCAGCAACGAACCCCTAAATTGGTAGAAAGAGGAGAGGAAGGCCACCCGCTGCCACCCGGCTCGGATGCGCGCCACCCGAAAGCCTGTCACCGCCAGCCGCTCCGCACCCCGACAAGGCCACCACCCTGCCCCGCACCAGCTCCGCACCCTGCCGACGCTTCCCCCCCGCCCCAGCGCAGCAGCTGGCCGTTTTCGTCAAGCAGATACGGAGGCTTCTCGCATTCATTTCCCATTAACGTCCCGTCTAAAGCTCTTCGCTCTAACGACAAACCATCGGCACAGCGATTCACCGAGCCCGGCGGAAAGCTCTTCAGAAAAATGAGTATTTTTAAACACCTCGGTGAGGGAGCGGGAGAGAGGCAGCATGAGCCACGCTGGCAACCTCGGGCTGAAATCCCCCGCTGCCCCGGCTCCGCGGGACACAGCCCGGGCAGAGCTCCCGCTTCTGCCCTTCCAGCCTGTTAGCTAGAGCGCTGAGGCAGCTGCCGCCCCCCCCGGGGGAAGCCCCTGGCTCCCCTCCGGCCTCGCAGCCGGCTGCCGCCTCCCGCCCAGCCGCCGGGGTGGGCGCCGCTCCGCGCCCCCGCCGCGGGGCCCCCCGGGCCTCACCTCCTCGGGCGGGGCAGGAAAGTTGCGGCGGGGCAGGCTCACCTGTGGGGTCCAGCACGGCCAGCGGACCCGACGCCGCGGGGGCGGGCGGCGGCGCCATCATCTTCCGCGAGGCGCCTCCGCTCCGCTCCGCGTCTCGCCGCGCTGCGGCCGGCGCTGGCCGCGGGGTGCGGGCGGCCCTGCGGCCCGGCGGGCCCGCCCCGCGGGGGCGCGCGGCGGGGGGCGGGGGCGGGGCGAGCGGCGCTGCCCCCGGCGGTGGCGACGGTCGTTTCTTGCCGCCGCACCGGCCGTTGCGCCCCCCTGTCACCCTCCCCTCCCCCCGGCCCCGCGGCTAACGGGGCTGATGCCGCAGCCCGCCGAGGGGAACCGGGCGGCCCCGGCTGCGACGGCCCGGCGGGTACCGTGCTTCCCCCCTGCCGCCCGAGGCCGGGACACCGCTGCGGCCGGTGCTGGAGGGTCACGTTCGGTGGCCCCTGTCACACAGAGTGGCCCAGGCCTGCACCTCCCCACCCAGGGCCTGCGAAGGGCCAGCTCCCTTGTAGCCCCTGCGGGCAGGATGGGTGCACTGGGTGCCTCGTCCCAGGGTCCCTCAGCCTTCATAGAATCATAGAATAGTTTGGGTTGGAAGGGACCTTTAAAGGTCACCTAGTCCATCCCCTTTGCCATGAGCAGGGACATCTTCAACTAGATCAGAGCCCCGTCCAACCTGACCTGGAATGTTTCCTGGGATTGGAGCATCTACCACCCCTCTGGGCAGCCTGTGACAGTGATTCACCACCCTTGTTTTGAAACATTTCTTCCTTAGATCTAGTCTAAATCTTCTCTCTCTTAGTTTAAAACCATTACCCCTTGTCCTATCCCAACAGGCCCTGCTAAAAACTCTGTCCCCATCTTTCTTAGAAGTCCTCTTTAAGTACTTGAAGGGTGGACTCTCTGCCTGAGTCCACCCACCTTGCCCGAAAACTAAGATGGGGCACAAAGTCCCACAGGTTGGCTCCGGGTGCAGGTCCTCACAGACTTCTGGTTTCTCCTCCTTTACAAGGCACAGCTCTCCTTGTATTTCAGTTCGGCGCCCTTCTCCCAACTACCTATGCGCACCATGAGCAGCTCATTTCCAGGCTGACCTTTGAGCAGGGGAGGCAGGAGGGGGGCATGCACTAGGTCTTTATTTGTGCTGCGGTCAATAACTTAATTTATTATATGTTCTACATGTGTCCCAGGCTTGGCTGAGCTTCTTGATACGTTCTTGGCCTATGGCAGAGGACAAATTTGTCACCTGGTAGAGATCAGAATTATTAAGCTTTCCTTTCAGCTTTCCTCTTCTCTTTTTTTAAAAAATCAATATCAATCAGAAATAAAATATAACAGCAACCAGAAATATTAATAAAGTTAATAACAAAACCAGGCATCTCAGAGACATAGATGAAGGTAGGCATAGGCTAAGACAGGTAATGTCAATAGTCAGGAGATACTGTTAGGGCTATTCTTTTTCTTACATGGGGTCTATCGATTTCTCAGCCTCAGTAGCTCTCTCCTTCTGCCTCGGTTTTCATTCCCACAGCAGGTCCTGCCGCTTGTCCTGCTGCTACCCAGGATCTACAGGCTGCTGCATCTAGTGCTACTGACTGCGAGGATCTGTGACTTCTGCCTGAAAGAGTCTGGGGCAACTGAGAAGAAACACCCAACAGCCGCTGTGCTGTTTTGATGCCTGCTGTTCTTTTGCAGGACTTGCCCATAGCAGTGAACATAAGAACATTTTTTTGTGGGCAATATTTTTGATAGGCTGCCAAGCGCTTTGCTTACACTAAGGTGCATTCTCTCACTTGCAACAAACACAGCTTTATTTAACATTCTTGGTTTTGTTTTGCCTAAACCTCTAAATGTATACATGTATGTGTATTTAACTTCTGCAGTCTTTGGCTGATTTCCCTAGAAAATGGTTAGATGGCTAGACAACTTTCTCAGGTACCACCCCTAGTCCATGAAGCCAAGTAAGCCAGGAGCTGAGGCCAACCACAAGGACGCTTTTTTTTCTTTGCGTCCTCTAACCTGGAGAGGTTGAAGAAAAGAGAAAAATTAGGATAGAGGTAGTATTTGTACTAACTATTAACTAATAATTACTAATAGAAATTAATGAAGTAATAGATTGAGAAGACAGAAAAGGTGATGGTACAACTAAAACTTTTCTTTGAAAGTGACCGTGGATAAGAGTGATAAAAAAGCCGCAAAATCTAGCATAGACCCTCAGGGATGGCTGTGGATAGAGATTTCCATCAACACTAAATAACAGGGTGGGCTGGGGAAGACCAGTTCCCCAGACATTTTGGAAAAGAAATACCATATGCAGCATGTATTCTTGGGTGTGATGAGCAATAAACTTCTTCTACCAGCAGCCACCAGACACAACAGTCCAAAGGAAAGCTGCTCTAGAATTCTTTTCAGTAAACAAAAAGGATATTATAAATCCTTTTTAAAATAATTTTATCATAGAAAATAGCCTTTGATGAATGACTCATGTTTTTCACTGCAAATTTCAGGAGAGTCAAAAAAAAATCTGGTCCTACAGTCCTGGATATCAGAGGGCAAATATTAAGAAACTAGGAAAAATGATTGATGAGGCTGTCTGGACCTAAAAACTCAAGCATTTGAATGCATAAGAATCATGAACTTACTTTAAATCAAAAAATAAAAATCCTGTATAGCACTTTCATCTCCAAAAAGAAGTTGGAATAGGTCAAGAACTGTAGACCTAGTGGGTAGGTAACTACCTGAAAGAGGATATTAAAGTAGTGAGTGAACCTACATGAAAGGAAATATGAGAGCTACGGTTTGTACGGCTAGAAACTGCAGAGCCAGAGAGAAAGAATGGATAAAAATCTAGCTGAGCCAGATGTTGCAAAGAAAAGAATAATGGATAACAAAGAATTCTTCAAATATATAAATGAAAACAATTCAAAGAAGGAAGATGTATGGTCACTAAATGCCAGGGATGGGGTGAAGATTGAGGCTGCTCCAAATCTTGAATAAACACATTGCCTCAGTTTTCAATCAAAAAATTATTTATATGAGTGTATTGGCAGAAAACCTAAAGCAAGTGAGGATGACATTAGCAGATGTGAAGTGGAAGCACAACTTGGGCTGTTTTCTGTGACAGGCCCAGGAAAACTGCACCCCAAATGTTGAAAGATTTGGTAGCTATCTTTTCAATTTCTGAGCAACGTTTTCAATGAATCTGCCAAGTCGGAGATGAAGCACTATTACTGGAGAATAGGAAACTGCTCACAAAAAGGCAGAGGGAGGGAGCAACTCCATGTCCTGTTATTTCGATTGGGGAAAGTCTTAGAGGTTAATGAAAAATGGGTTCAACTACAGTATGGTTCGTCAAAGCTAGATCATGTCAGACTAACAAGATCTTTGATAAAGTGATTCCTGAGACAAAAGCAATGCAGTGAAGCAAATCTGTCTGGACTATGCTACATATGTAACAGAGTCCTTCACAGAAAATGACCTAACATGGAGCAGACAGCTACAAGTACGGGTCACCATCAGGTATGGAGATTGATAAAGGGAAGCCAAGATACCGAAAGAGGCAGACTGTCTGAAGTACGCCTCAGGGAACAGTCTGAAGGCAAAATCACTGGTGGTGTTGGGTTTGAGGAGTATATGTGCGGTTACAAAGTGTGTGACCAACACAAACGTGGTAGACATTGCTATTACTGAGGTCTACGGGAGCAGGAGCATACTAGCATATTACAGAATCACAGAATTACAGAATCACAGAATCACAGAATCGTTAAGGTTGGAAAAGACCTCTAAGATCATCAAGTCCAACCATTAACCCGACACCACCATGCCCCCTAAACCATGTCCTGAAGCACCCACATTAACACGTTTTTTGAACACTTCCAGTGATGGTGACTCCACCACTTCCCTGGGCAGCCTATTCCAATGCTTGACCACCCTCTCAGTGAAGAAATTTTTCCTAATATCCAATCTAAACCTCCCCTGGCACAACTTGAGGCCATTTCCTCTCGTCCTATCGCTGGTTACTTGGGAGAAGAGACCAACACCCACCTCACCACAACCCCCTTTCAGGTAGTTGTAGAGAGCGATAAGGTCTCCCCTCAGCCTCCTCCAGACTAAACAACCCCAGTTCCCTCAGCCGTTCCTCATAAGACTTGTGCTCCAGACCCCTCACCAGCTTTGTTGCCCTTCTCTGGACATGCTCCAGCACCTCAGTGTCCTTCTTGTAGTGAGGGGCCCAAAACTGAACACAGGATTCAAGCTGTGGCCTCACCAGTGCCGAGTACAGGGGCACGATCACTTCCCTACTCCTGCTGGCCACACTATTTCTGATACAGGCCAGGACGCTGTTGGCCTTCTTGGCCACCTGGGCACACTGCCGGCTCATGTTCAGCCGGCTGTCAGCCAGTACCCCCAGGTCCCTTTGCGCTGGGCAGCTCTCCAGCCACTCCTGCCCAAACCTGTAGTGTTGCATTGGATTGTTGTGACCCAAAAGCAGGCCCCAGCACTTGGCTATTAAACCTCATACAGTTGATCTCGGCCCATCAATCCAGCCTGTCCAGATCCCTCTGCAGAGTGTTCCTTCCTTCCAGCAGATCAACACTCCTGCCCAACTTGGTGTCATCTGCAAACTTACTGAGGGAGCACTCGATCCCCTCATCCAGATCATCTATAAAGATATTGAATAAGACCAGCCCCAGAACCGAGCCCTGGGGAACACCGCTTGTGACCGACCGCCAGCTGGATTTAACGCCATTCACCACAACTCTCTGGGCTCAGCCGTCCAGCCAGTTCTTTACCCAGTGAAGGGTACACCTGTCTAAGCCACGAGCCACCAGTTTCTCCAGGAGGATGCTGTGAGAGACGCTGTCAAAGGCTTTACTAAAGTCCAGGTAGACAACATCCACAGTCTTTCCCTCATCCACTAGGTGGGTCACCTGGTCATAGAAGGAGATCGGGATGGTCAAGCAGGACCTGCCTTTCATGAACCCATGCTGGCTGGGCCTGATCCCTTGGTTGTCCTGCACATGCCCTGTGAGCACCCCCAAGATGAACCGCTCCATGACCTTCCCCTGCATGCAGGTCAGGCTGACAGGCCTGTAGTTCCCAGGATCCTCCTTCTGGCCTTTTTTATAAATGGGCGTCACATTGGCAAGCCTCCAGTCTTCTGGGACCTCCCCTGTTAACCAGGACTGCTGATAAATGATGGAGAGTGGCTTGGCAAGCTCCTTCACCAGCGCTCTCAGTACTCTCAGGTGGATCCCATCAGGCCCCATAGACTTGTGGGTATCCAGGTAGCTTAACAGGTCCTTAACTGTTTCCTGATGGATTATGAGGAGTTTACTGTGCTCTCCATCCCTGTCTTCCAGCTCAGGGGGCTTAATACCCTGTGGATACCTGGACTGGCTATTAAAGACTGAGGCAAAGAAGGCATTAAGTACCTCAGCCTTGTCCTCATCCTTGGTGACAATGTTCCCCACCATATCCAGTAAGGAGTGGAGATTCTTCTTGGCTCTCTTTTTGTTGTTAATATATTTGTAGAAGCATTTTTTGTTATCCTTTATGACTGTGGCCAGATTGAGCTCTAGCTGGGCTTTTGCCTTTCTCATTTTGTCTCTGCTTGACCTGACGAGATCCTTGTACTCTTCTGGAGTTGCCTTCCCCTTCTTCCAGAGGTGATAAACTCTCCTCTTTTCCCTGAGCCCCAGCAAAATCTCCCCGTTCAGCCAGGCCGGTCGCCTTCCCCGCCAGCTCTTCTTACGGCACATGGGGACCGCCTGCTCCTGCATCTTTAAGATTTCCTTCTTGAAGACTGTCCAGCCTTCCTGGACCCTTTCGCCCTTCAGGGCGATCTCCCAAGGGACTCTCAACCAGTGACCTGAACAGGCTGAAGTCTGCCCTCCGGAAGTCCATGGTAGCAGTTTTGCTGACCCCTCTCCTTACTTCACTCAGAATTGAGAATTCTATCATGTCATGGTTGCTAAGCCCAAGACGGCCTCTGACCACCACATCTCTCACCAGTCCTTCTCTGTTTGTAAACAGAAGGTCCAGCAAGGCACCTCCCCTGGTGGGCTCACTCACCAGGTGCATCAGGAAGTTATCCTCCACACACTCCAGGAACCTCCCAGATTGTTTCCTCTCTGCCATGTTATACTTCCAGCAGATGTCTGGTAGATTGAAGTCCCCCACAAGAACAAGGGCCAGCGAATGCGAGACTTCTGCCAGTCGCTTATAGAATGTCTCATCTGTCTCTTCATCCTGGTTGGGTGGTCTATAACAGACTCCCAGCAGGTTATCTGCCTCGTTGGCCTTCCCCCTCATCCTTACCCATAAGCACTAGAATTAGAAGTGGGTTGCACTAGCATTACAAGTGGGTTGTGGTGGAGCTTGCACACTTGAAAACTAACAATGACAGTTTTTGTTTTTACTTTGGAGTCTCCCCAGTTCAGTGAAATTGAGGAGGGATCTGTGCTTGCATGATGCCAATGCAAAGACCGATAAACAGATGTGTTCTAGGATGTGTTATTTATTACTTGTCAACTAGCTCAATGCATTGTAATTGTGGTAGAACTTCATTTTATATTTTTGCTGCTGGTTGTCTCTAAAGCCAAAAGGTTTTTTTTCACCATTTTGATGTGTAACTTGGACCTGAATTTTCTTAATTAATATTTTTAAGGTCTTTGTTTCTCAGATGCCTGGCTCATGTACCTTGCTAATATGTCAAAATTGAGTAATTTGCTAGATTTGTGCCCAGAAGGAGTCCCCACACTCCAAGGTTAGGCTGGCAAGGCTGTTAAGAGTTCTTCTAGTGTGTGTGTTGCACAGAACATGGCCTATTTGTCAGGATAAACTTTGGATTCTGTTCTAAAAGTAGCTTGCCTCCATGATGCCTTTGATCTCTCCTGCTCCTTTCCTGTGACACACTGCAGCTTTGAAGGCTTTTGTCTTTTGACCTACACATCATCATTATGCTGGGCGCATGCTCTGGAGCTGAGGTTGGTCACACGTGAAATTTGTATCCTGTGTGTCCCTGAAGTCTTTTCTTCTTTATTTTTAACAAGACCAGTCTGTTTGGTCTTTCCTCACAGGTCATGTTTTCTGGGCTAGTGGACATTCCCATTGCTTCCCTCTAGTCTCTGTGTCTTCACACTCTGTGTGGGCCACATCTTTCTTCAAGGGTGATGCACAACAGCTGGGCAATATGCAAAATAATTTTGAATTCTAAGTCTGTCTACCGGCATACTTCCTCCAAGATACTCAACAGTTTCTCCCAACTTTATGTCCTCAGCAAATTTAATATACCTTATATCCCAAGGCCACCAGTGACAATACTGAATAGTACCAGACAACAGGAGCACCTCAGTACTTTCTATCTCCCAGGACTGTTGATAGGCAGGACTCTCCAGCTACTTTTTTCATCCCTTCTGTAGTATTTTCATTTACGCTATTTCTCTGCAGGAGGGTCTGGCCTGGTACTAAGTCCTGTTATATTGGCTGCATTCTCTTGCAAGAGTTATTTTCTCAGTAATCCCTTTTGGAAATCCATTGTGGACTTTTGGTGGTGCTGGTGGTGGTGTCTTTGGGGGAGGTTGTTTGGTTGTTTTTAGTAAAATTCAAAGAAAAAAAAACATTCCTTCCAGCCTTCCTCCATGACTCCTGCTCTCAACAGGGTTTTGTTTCCCAGGCCCAGGCTCAGAGATCCAGTCACAAAGACTGGACAAAGTGTGAAGTAGCTTAAATGACCCCAATGCTCTTAACTCTTCACCATACTACCCGGACTGTTTTTGTATTCCTCAAAAAGCTTGGGGCCTGTCTCCTCCTCCCCTTATTTGAACCCCCAACAGAAAGGTAAGCCAGTCATCACTGAGGCTAAACTCAGGCTTCCTAACAAGCCAGCTCACCTAGTTACACAGGGTCATGACAATGAGGTAAGTAGATTTCCTTTATTCATCATTTATAAATAGCATTTATTATCATGGTTACTGGTACAATCTCTCTAGGAATACATTGCCTTAGTTCAGCTGGGCAGTGTAAGGAAATCACGAAGAAAGTGAAAGGAACAAGAGAAGTAGCCGTGGGGTTGAGGTTAATGGCCACTGACTATTTGACTAAAATAGTTGATGGCTATTAAAAGACCATTGCTGGACAATTCACTTCAAAAATTCTCCTTGCCACCAGCCAGTTTCCAAGATGTGGTTTGGTTTTATTAGCAGAAATTTTAAATACTCTGTCTGCCAGATTAAAAAGGCACTTGAGAAGGTATAGCTATTCATGACATTGTTCAGAGGCATCTGAGATAAATGAATGACACACGAGTACATGTTTGTCAAAAGCAGATTTAAAGTCTTTAATCGCCTTCAGTAGACTTTTCACCCATTAACTTGTGCAGTCGGTTTTTGAACTCTATAAACTTTTAGCATTCACAACATGTTGTGACAAGGAGCTCCATGGATAGCTGTGTGCTGTGTGAAGATGTGGGATATCCCAGTGGGAGCAAGAAGCAAACTGAAAAGAGCAAGATAAAAGTCAAGTTAAATGTCAGATATATTTAGAGTCATAGGAGAATGCACCTGAGGAAAGGTACATTGCCCTTACAAAAAAACAATTGCTACATGATACCAAAAGTCATTATGTTACTCACCTCTTAGTAAAGCTAGATAATGAGAAGTCATATGGATGATGAACATAATCATATCAACGCAACGGTATTGTAAGAAATGGACTTGACTTTGCTGAAGACTGACAACTGTCTTTTAGCTGGGCTGATGACAACGCTGCTTCCTTCAGGAAAATCTTATCGCTTGGTGAAGGGGAATTAATCTTATTCATACGATTTAAGAAAGGAAGACAATAGAAAATGCAAAGGTTAACCAAAAGGCAGAGATGAAGGTCTTTTGCAGTAGTTTGGAGACAAGCATAACAAAATGCAAAGATGCCAAATATAACAAATTCAGAGTCCTAATAATTATATATCCCCATTAACACAGGCTGTGAAGACATGCAATATCAGAAGACATACAACCCATGATATGAACGTGTTACTACGAAAATGAAACATGCTAAGAATTTGCGCAAATCTGTAATAACTAAATGAAGTCACTGTACCCTAATCTTACTTCATGGAACAGTGAACACAGTTTTAGTAAAACATGAGAATATCTTATCTTTCAGGTGCCTTCCGAAGGACTGACTCAATACAGAAGTAAAATCTCTGAAAATTGAATTCTTCCTTTGATAGCTTAAAGTGATTTTCTTTGGATAGTTGTAGGTCAGTGACTGAGAGGTGTAGAAATAACATACCAGACCTTTTTCAGGAAATTCCTATTGGTAGGAATAATCCAGTGTTACAGTGAAGACTGCACAACAGAAATCCTTTTTGTTGGAAAAAAAATGTCTGAAAACTAAAGTAAAATAAGTTTTTCTAAGAAGTACCTGGATTTGAAATATTATTATATTGACAGAGCCTGGATGTGTACCTCTGCAAGATGATTAATAAAGGTGTGTTTGAAATGCACCACCATCAACACATCAGAAGTGTGACAAAATTTAAAAAACCCTAGTTTGTGTTGTGAACTGTTACATTAATTTGTTCATAGGTAAAGGTCTATATACAGAGGTATTTATACCAGTCCAAACAGGAACAGATCATCAATTTTTGGAATGCGTGTTACAGAAACTCCTCTGGAAAATGCGGCTTCTATTTCAAAAATATGCCATCAACAAAAGAAAAAATCAATCTGAAATACAGATGTGGTAGTGATATTTTTATAACAGCCATAAATTCAATTACACTTCTAAGTAGCAAATGTAAATCTTGATTAATTATTTTGCCCATCTCAAGGCATCTTGAATAATTCCTTTCATAGTACAGTGAATTACACTATCCATTCAAATTATAATTTTTTTGAAAGCCCAAAAGTAAGTGAGGCATCCTGTACCTTTCCTCATATCAGCTGGTGCCTTATTTAGTCAGGTGCCCTTCATGTCTGCTGTCCCAGACACTGTTAAAGTCAAGGACAATGTATAATACAACCTCAGTGAGGGAAAAGAGCTCCTTGCACCCCTCTCTTCTCGTGCAAGGTTGTTTCCTCAGTAGATTCTCAACAGCTTTTCTCAGTTCAGTTCTAAAGTCTCAGTTATGAGGTTCTCCTCCTTTCCCTTGACAGGCTGTTTTACGGTTTAATGGCAACAGAGGAGAGTCAAGAGCCAAGTTCCACACTCAGAACCCCCTTGAGAGTTGTAATCTACTGCAACACTTGTCAAACTGATCTAATTGTTTTACTAATGTACTCCTTAAACTTAAATAGCTCACAGTACTCTTCAGAAACACTGGACAATGAAATAAGAAATTAGAGTAATATTCTGACATACATTGCAGTTTCCACTGTATCAAAAATGCCTTGGTAAGAACAGTGAAATTTGGAGGCGAGTGGGTCAGCCCTTGATGCTCTCTCTAGAAGGAAATGCACCACCCATGGAGAGGTGTCCCAGCAATGTAGAGTGGGTTTCTTTCTCCCTCCAAAAGGGTCCTTAGGAACCACCTGGGTAATTATTTAGAGGATAAGATGATGGGCACCTACAGTAATCCAGTGTCTCAGTATTTTTACAGTGCACACATCCATTGAAAAGATCACAACTGCATTTTTTTCACACAGGAGAGAACCAGCTTGCCAATTCTTAAAAGCTTGTGTTTAGGATTAAATAAAAATGTGAAGGTGTAACAGAAAGAAGGCCATCAAACCTGACTTAGGGGCTGGGTCATCCTGCAGGACACAGTGTGATGTGGCTGGAGAGATGAGGATTCCTGGCTGGTTGGCAGAATAAGGCAGTGAACGGGCCGAATCACATTTAGCTTTAGACCATGCAGGATACGCAAACAGCAAGTGCGTTCTGGGTGTCAGAGTCAAGGTGCCTCTCCACCAGTCTCACTAGTTAGCACAGTGACTTACAGTGGCCACTGCTTTAGCTCAGCCCTGGAAGGGGTCACCTTTACACCATCCCACTTGTGGCTGTACCCATGCTGGCTCAAAAACAGCCGAGGAACTTGGCCTTTAATTTTAAAAGGGGGGATGAGGCTCTATTCCCTGTTGATACCTCTGCGAGGAAGAAATTCTTCAATTAAAAGTTAAAATGTCAACACTTTATCTTCCAAATTCCTAGCTTGGCTCATTGTGGCAGCACAAAGGAAGGGCTACAGCGTGGTTTATTTCTTCTGCTTGATTTGAAAGTACCAGAATTAATGGTGCATGTGGTGACATGGGCTGTTTGTGGAGATAAAGAGGAGATGTAGGGTTGAAATAAAAAAAAGTGACAGGTTTTAAAATGCATTCTCTACCCTCAGGGCCAAAACACTTTCAGTACCAGTTTAGAGTCTTCGAGGCACTTTGTTTTGTAAAATACTAAGTTGTCAATAAGGGAAGAAGAGTTAAAAGTAGCTGGCGGACCATGACTTGCTGCTGGGAGGTTTAACCATCCAGGAGATGGACTATGGCTTTCTGCCATGGAGGTTTAGACATGCAAGTAGAGGACAAAAGATGCAGAGTCACTGCAGCCCAAAGCATTTCACAAAGGAAAAAATGCACAGAAGAAAACTACATTTGGAGATTTTTTAAAAAGTGTTTTCCTTTTCCCCTCTCTTTTTTTCAGCTTTGAGGCCCTCATGTTCAGAGTGGTTAAGGCGAACACGTTACATGTCTTCCCTTTTTCCCCCTCCAACATCCTTGTCCAAACAAAGTGTTCTGTGAAGTCATGATATTCTGATGCTAATGCTGGCAAGAAACTTGGTCTAGGAAGCACACATCACTTCTAGGTTTCTTCCATCCCTAATTTTGGTTTCCTTCAGTTGTCAGTCAAAGACATTTCTCCTGACCTTGAAGCTCTCACTTAAGCAGCAGAGTCCCTGTGCCTTATGTGGATAGACCACAAGAACAATATTTACCACGGTGCAGGACAGTACCCATAAGAACCCAAGAGAAACCTCTCTAGGCTGAAAAGATTTGAGCCATGAATAAACGTTGAGACTAGCTTAAAGTCAGTCAGACTGGTATTTGCAAGGCCTGCATCCCTGGTAATAAATGTCCTTCTTTCCTCTCTGTGGACCCCCCCAGATGGAGCCCTTCAGTCGCTGGATGCAAGGGGTTGTGCAGAGGTGAAGAGGGTGCTCCTGGAGGAGTAGGACAAAATCAAAGCCCTTCCGCCTCGCTTGCTCTCCTTCAAGCAGAACTGCCTGCTGCCCTGGAAGAAAGGCCCGCCGGTGCTGGCAGAGGTACAGGGGAGCTGAAGGGTGACAGCCCAGGGAGGCAGTTCCAAAGGTGACAAAATGCAGCTGCTCAGGAGGAGTTTCAGGCTCCCTGAGTGCAGCCACTGAAGACAGCCACCTCGTAATTTGCTGTAGTCCTCCTCAGCAAACAAGCTGTAGCAAAACAAGAGATATATTCTTTGCCTACCCGCTGATGAAAGCAGATAGATAAGAGAACTAGAATGAGAGCAGGAAACCAGTCTGCCTATCACGCACTTTTGCAGTGTCAGTAAAAAAAAATGGTCACTGAAATATGGGTGGGGAAAAAACAGAGAGAGAGGTGAAATCAATCAGCTTGTGTGGGCTGGATGCACTGAAACACCTGTGGAGGTAAATGTGCAAATGGAGCCCAGCATCACTCTTGATTTCATAGAATTTGAGGCCCTCATATTCAGAGTGGTTAAGGGGAACACGTTACATGTCCTTCTCCTTTTCCTCTCCAACTTCAAAAAAAATGTTCATTTTTTCAAAGGAAAAAAAAGCTTATATTTGGAGATGAGCTGACTGTTCATAATAAACAGATAGCTTGATAAATGAGGCCATCCTTTTGCCTCACAGACTATGAATGATGGTTTACATCTGATATTACATTAACCTTGTCCACTCACATGACTGTTCATTCAAATAAAATGTAACTTAAGGTGGTAAGCAGCCATTACGGGTTTGCCTCCAAGATCCCTTACAGTTCCCTCACACATTTTGATCAAGCCATCATTTTTCAGGTTGTTCCCCTTAGCCATAGCATATGCTTGGTTCCAACACAAATGCAACAGCAACAGATGATTCATATATTTCTGGCCCTTTTTTCCTGAGGATCTTCAAGAATGTGATCAGTTATCTGCAAATTGAGCTTTTGTTTATGTTGATAAGATAAATTAAGCTGTAATAAACCTATTTTTTTCATAAATCATCTTCAAACATCTATATTTTTTTTCAGTGAATCTGTTGTGCAAATAATACAAGGAACTTTTAGAAAAAGATGCTTGTCACTTCCAAAAAGGATACAATACTGAATATTTATTTATGCTAATATTCACATCCCTTTCCCTTTCCAAGAACAACCTTGATATTATCCAGTTGTTATAAATAAGTCACAAATGCCATTAAAGAGCATGTCAACAGCATGTCTGTATTATTACGTTTTGCTGTATCTTCCCATCTTCTGTGAAACTTTGAGTTAATAAAACAGAGAGTATCTCTTAGCACAGTTCTGTAACATCTTGATTTCTTATATATTTTTTCAGGTCACATCTGAAAGTGTTGGTTTTTAAATGATTGTTGTAACCAATGAAGCCATTGAAATAGATACCGAAAACCTTGATCCAGCAATCTAGTAGGCATCCATTTAACATCCCGCCCTACAATTCATCCCTTTGGCTTCCATGGACAGCCCCCAGCAACTCTACTGTGGTCCTACCGTGAAGGCAGATCCTGCAAACCCACAGGCAAAGTCTTCTGACTTCAGCCTGGCCCATGGGCTTCAGAGAGGTCTCTAAAACATGTAAACGCCCTTTGCATGCAAGTCAGTTCAGGATTGGGTCCTCTTAGCTTATAAGTTTTTATTTTCCCAATACCTAGAGGAAGAACTGACAGAATCATAGAATCACAGAATCATTAAGGTTGGAAAAGACCTTCAAGATCATCAAGTCCAACCATCAACCCAACACCACCATGCCCACTAAACCATGTCCTGAAGTGCCATGTCCACACGTTTTTTGAACACTTCCAGGGATGGTGACTCCACCACCTCCCTGGGCAGCTGTTCCAATGCTTGGCCACTCTCTCAGTAAGGAAATTTTTCCACCAAGTAGTACCTAAAGGGTACAGTATATATACCAGACAGTCGCAGAAAAAACACTGTAGATACTTCTTTGCAAAGATACTTAAGAAACTATGCTGCTGCCAGTTTTCACGTGACTCTGTAGCCATCTGCCTTACTACAGCGGTATCAGACTCAAAACAGAGTGAGAAGCTAACTGGTGAGCTTCTGAACTCTCTCACAGTTATTTAAAACTGCTTTTCCATGTGCAGTAATTCTTCAGTTTTAGGAGCTGGGCTATCTGTCAGGACATCAGCTATAAAGGTGGGAGTCTCCATTTCCATTTGCACAAAGCCTTCAGTCTGGCTTTGTTGCATGTTGAAGTTTCAAGGATTAAACTCGATGGTTTCAGGAAAGGATGCTACATTGCCTCACTGCCTGGGTTGCTGGGAGGGATGGGGAAGGGTGTGAGGACAAGCGGAAAAGCGCTATGGAGGTGGAGCTGGTTAAAGATCCATCTTCGGAAAGGGAACGTTTGCTAAGAGCTCATGCTAGTGGGAGGGCATCACTTCTTCATCCTCCATGGCAGCAGCAGTTTCAAAGTATCAGGGATTTATAGTGTGCAAACAGGGCCCAAAGGGTACAGATTAGTGGGACAGGGCACAGGTGAGGCTTTAAAAAAATGCCTGGTGAATGAAATGTAATTGCACCTTACAGCTAAAGCTATCACACTGCCATAACTCCCTTATATAGGCATATCTATTTCTATTTAAATATGTGTACAGGCATGCTCATGTGTCCCATTAAAACATGTTGTTGGATTTGTGAAAACATGAGCTATACCGTAAGTCCATAGTGAGGCTCAGAGCCCCACTTTTTTTGCAGCTAATTGTAAATCTTTGAATTTACTTTGAATCTTTCTTCATTAATTGTTCCTAAGCTCTACACATATATTTGTTACCATAATTAATCCTAAGGACACAATTTAATATAAGAAATAAGCCACTCAATCTGTTCATTGTTTCAGTGGCTCAGTGTCCAGATGGAGATCAACGACGAGTGGTGTCCCTCAGGGGTCTGTACTGGGACCAGTATTGTGTAATACCTTCATCAGTGACATAGACAGTGGGATAGAGTGCACCCTCAGCACATTTGCAGATGACACCAAGCTGAGTGGTGAGGTTGACACGTCTGAGGGACGCGATGCCATCCAGAGGGACCTGGACAAACTCGAGGAATGGACCCGTGTGAACGTCATGAGGTTCAACAAGGCCAAGTGCAGGGTCCTGCACTGGGGTCAGGGCAAGCCCCAGTATCAGTACAGGCTGGGGGATGAAGTGATGGAGAGCAGCCCTGCCAAGAACGACTTGGGGGTACTGGTGGATGAAAAACTGGACATGGCCCATCTGCACTTACAGCCCAGAAGGCCAACCATATCCTGGGCTGCATTCAAAGCATCGTGGCCAGCAGGTCAAGGGAGGTGATTCTGCCACTCTCCTCCACTCTGGTGTGACCCCACCTGGAGTCCTGCATCCAGCTCTGGAGCCCTCAGCACAGGAAAGACATGGACCTGTTGGAACGGGTCCAGACGAAGGCCACCGAAATGATCAAAAATGATCCGAGGGATGGAACACCTCTCCTATGAGGACAGGCTGAGAGAGTTGGGGTTGTTCAGCCTGGAGAAGAGAAGGCCCCGGGGAGACCTTGCAGCATTCTGGTACTTAAAGGAGGCCTATGAGAAAGATGGAGAGAGACTTCTTAGCAGGGCCTGTAGCAATAGGACAAGGAATAATGGTTTTAAACTAAAAGAGGGTGGATTTATTCTAGATCTAAGGAAGAAATTTTTCACAGGTGAACCACTGGACAGGTTGCCCAGAGAGGTGATAGATGCCCCATCCCTGGCAACATTCCAGGTCAGGTTGGACTGGGCTCTGAGCAACCTGATCAAGTTGAAGATGTCCCTGCTCCTTGCAGGGGGGTTGTACTAGATGACTTTTAAAGGTCACTTCCAACCCAAACTATTCTATGATTCTATGATTCTCTCTTTTTATTGTGTGATGTTATCTACCTCCAAGGCTTTACTATGGTCATGGCATGGGATTGCTCCAGAAGGAAGGAAGGAAGGAAGGAAGGCTTTCCCCTCAGAATACTCCCTCCATGTTGTTGTACACCCTCAGCCTCGCATTATGCCCGCCAACGTGCAAGGAGAAAGGAGTCTTCCTCACCATGCTGGAGGGAGACCTGATGGCTCCCAGACCCAAGGTTTCAGCCCTCATTGCACAAACATACTTGCTGCTGTCTCAGTGCCTCTGCACCTTGCCTAGGAAAATAAACCTTTTAAGATGAACTTGAATAACAATTTGACATACCCCCTATACTATTGTTTGGTCATCAATATATGTGTTTATACAGAGAATAGCTGTTTCTTAAGAATCTACGCAAACAAAAAATCTCACCCACACAAAGGTTAAGAACAACACGTTTCAAAAGTTACACATTTAGCAGTTATAAAGAAGACATATTTGTGAATCTAGTTTAGTACTGGGCTCATTCTAATGAAAACAAACCAACAGACCTTGAAACCGGGACTTTGCAGTAAACCTGGATTGCATCAAAATTCACAGAAGCGAGCTCCGGCTTTGGGGAAGGATGCAGTTTTGTGGCTCCCTGTATCTGTTGGGCTGCACAAGACAGAAAGGAGGTGGAGGACCTAGTTAAAAATAGCTGCTTTCTGCATTTGAATAACCAGCTCTCCACACACTATGTATGTCTTTAATTTTAAATAATATTTACCCCAAGGTCCCAAAGAGTCAGTAGATCACAGCTACTAGTATATAGTAGCTTATTTCAAGTGCTTTCAAGCACTTACTGCTTTCTCTTTTAATAAAACTTTCAAAAGGGCCTTCCACTTGGCTCTTGTCCCTGGGGGGCTTTCTGAGCAGACATTAAAGATGCACATTTCAAATGTCCCTTTTTAGTCACTCAGGAGCCTTTATGTCCTAAACCAAGGACTGCCTTTATGGACCTTAATTTTGCATTTCCTTTACATCCAAATTCCTGATAAGTGTGATGCCAGCCTGGCATGGACGGGGGAAGTGGCATCAGACCCAAGGGCTCTCTGCCCTGACAGGACACTTAGGATAATTTAAGATTTTGAGTCTGGCCCCTTCCTACATCTGTACTGAAGCTTTTATACATGATGTCAGAATTTGGCACAGTTCAGGTTAGCAAAGTCAAATGAGCTAAGTCTGAAGTCACAATCTTTGGAAACCAGACCTTCACACAGTTCAGAACAAAACAAGGGAAGTATTTATGGTATCCAGGGTTCAAACTGAACACAGGTTTCCTGAACACACGCAGAGAGAACTAAGCTGGAACACCAGCAGAATTCACTTGTAAACTGTGATATGAATGTGAGAGTTATTTAATATCAACATATAGTACAGAGTGGTTTTAAAGACCTGGTTTCCAAAAAGCTCCTTTTGCCAGCCATCATTTCATCCCTCTGCGTTAAGTCTCTCCACAAGTTACTGGCAATTATTCCCTCAAATCTTACACTTACCTTGTTAGCAGCAGATAGCTGAGTGTCACAGGGTTATGTTTTGTACTCATTAATGGTGGCCACACTGTGAATCCAAGTCCTCAGTAGCCCTTGACTATGGTGGGATACAGAAATACAAGATCTTCTCTTTCCTGGATGCCTTCGGAACGTGTCGCCGGCACAAACATCCCTGGGCAGAAACTCAGCCCCATTTTGGTTCATCCGTAGTACGAGAGAGGAGAAATACCACTGGGGTTGTTAAGCGTTACATCTGAGATGGTGACTGCAAAATCCAACCTACAAAGCCCAATTCTTTCTGTTCCTTTTCACCATTTTAGGTTGGTCTTGAGTGTTTATACTCAGTATGAAATGCCCTGATCTTTTAGGGTGAGAAGAAACAGCTTAAGGGTTGGAACCAGAACTACACTGAGGCTAGCTGATGGCCAAAGCTGTGACCCCAAAAGCCCCCAGGCAGCTGCCAGATAATAGCAGAGGCACCTCCCTGCTTGACTGCAGCAGCAGCGTGCCACCTCTGCCCACCTCTGGGGCTGTTCCCAGCCTGAGCAGCTCAGCACCTCTCCTCGGCCCAAGTCACCTTTAAAGATATGGTGGTGAGCGCATTTTATTTAATAGTTTCATGGCAACAGTGCTCACCTGGGGAGTGGGAAGCCTCTGCCTGAGGACAGCCTGTGTTCACTAGCCCAACAGTATTTTGGGAGGAGTGCATTTGCTACCACTTACATTTGCTAATGAAAGTGGACCATCATTACTACCTCAGCCAGCAATGAGGTGTACTGATTTTGTTTCTTATCCTGATGGTATTTAATGAAAAATGCACAAATAGCTCTTGGTATATGGGCCACAACTGCCCTGTGTCAGGCGAGTATTCTAACCACTAAAATACAGTGTTCTCCTGCAACGCACTCCATCTCTTCCACAGCCTCCACATGTTCGGCCAAGCCTTTATAGAAAAGTGTTAGCACTGCTGCTTTGGAAGCATGGGCAGGGAATTTTTGCCTTATAAAGGAGACTAAATGGACGGAGGCACCTGCCTGCAGCCTTTTGGGATGTATCTAAATCTTGGAGTATAGGATTGCTAGAAACCACTCTTCATGGTCCCTCCTCAGCGTGCTCAACATTTGGGAGGCATGTGAGAAGGCCTAACTCCATATACTCTGCATAACAGTTCCTGAGCTGCCTCTGTTTCAGAGGTCTGAATTCGATTTGGGCAGAACTTGTAGGATCTGCAGCTTATGGCCAAACACCCATTTTACTGCGGTTTTAACTAGATTTAAATTTTATTTAGATCAGATTCCTGCCTTGCTGATGTGCATGGTTTTTATCCACAATAAACACAGGGCCACTTTTCACCTCACTGGAGAAAAAGAGATTTAACTTGAAAAATTATAATAAAGCAGCATAAAGAATGGGAATAAAACAAGAGCTAAGACCAAGAACCCTGCTATAATGCAAGCAGCTTTTGAAAGAAGTCAAATAAAAATACACATCATTCGAATGTATTTAGGTTGTTTTTTATGAACACAAACATTTAATAATGTTAATTACTACAGAATCCTCATAAATCTAGAGAACTTCCATACAGTTGAACAAAACTGCCCTCATCAGCCTAGAAGATGATGGCCACCTGTTGACAACAAAGCTTAATCTAACCCAGTCTTCAGAGACTTTTAATTATCAGCACACAATTCACGTGCATGCATGTGGGTGTTCAGCTCTGCTTTGGACATAAATGCCTGCCATTTCTTTTGCCCTTTTAACTATAGTGCACCATAAATAAACATGAAGCATTTCCTTCCTAGAGCACTTTGTTCTATTTTTTACTTCTTACTTAGACTTTTGTTTTTTAACTAGAAGCTACTTGTTGATTTATAACTGCAATTTTCTCAGTCTGTTAAAAATTTCCTGCTATACAGCACCCTACATTTCCCCTACGAAGCAAGGATGCCAGGTCTTTAATCTTAATATTACCTCCTCATCTATTTATATATGATAGCTGTTTGTGGAAAGTTCTATCTTTTTCATTTTGATGAAGGACACCTTTAGGAGAACGCGTACAGTTAGACTGCTGTGTAAGTGCTGTTCACGCAGCATCCAGCATGTCCTGGCTTCTCATTCAAGGATAAAGGAAGGATCAGTGCCTACCCTAAACCTAAGGAGAAACACAAATGGAAAGGAAATGGGATATGAAAATCTTAAATGAATTGGAGGTTGGCCATGTCCTGCTTACTCAAGAAGCTTTTGTTTTGATTTTCTCCTCCGGAAACCTGGCTGAAGCAGTCATGCTGCCTCCAAGTGTTTTTTGGGAGATGTTTCACTAACAACTTTTGAACCCTGGCCAACGGGGCTCCTCTGGACTTCAGCTCGAAGCACGCAACACAAGTGGCTGGACACCCTCCGAAATGTTTCGGGTGTGTAAGTGCAGGGACACAGAGGGATGCATCATGAGGGACAGAGGATCATATGGGACCAAGATACCAAGACAAGAACTCGGCAGAGGAAGAATGCCAGAGGAAGGATTTAGGGACAGCCAGGAGGGAGACAGGTAATAAATGCTGCAGCATTTTAACTCCTCAAATTGCAACTGTGCTTTTAGCAAGACATAAATTGATGCCAACCTTATGGTGAGTTTACAAATAAAAGACAACTTTTTAATTAATTGCACAGTGAACAAGAAATGAACGCTTCTTTTCTATAATGATGATGTGCAGTTGGTAGTGTTCTCCTGCTGCCTAAATAAATGGCAGGCAGAGTGTTGTCGTGCTCTGGCAGTGCTTCTGGAATTGGATTATCTCCTTTCCTCCACTTGGCATCGCAGAACAGTCACTCCTAATTGTGCCTTCTATCTGATTATTAACCACTGCTTCTGATCATGCTCCATCTCTTCCCTCATCTGCTTTTCATCTTTTGCATTGCCTCTTTATAATTGTAACATTGCCTCAAGGGCCTGAATTATTTCCTATCATCTTCGGGTGCAACAGATTGTTTTGGGGATTTTGACGGCTCCACTTGTCTTAGTGCTGTTCATCTCTCACCTGAAGCTCTGGCTTCTTGGGTTCTGACATTGGCCAAGAACAGGAGCAGTTCATACAGGTGCTGGTGAAGAAGAAGACCCTGAACCAGCATGACCTGTATGTGGTGGAAGTCTTCAAATACCTCAGGAGGTCCAACAGTGAAGGTAGTGAGCTACAAAATGGGAATCAGTTTTGGTACAACACTGTCCTGCCTGTCTTCAACAGGGCAAATGTAAAACGTCGTGGTGGTTGCCAGCCCGCAGATGTTAGGTGAAGTGATGATTTTGCATCATGGTCCAGAGGCACTGGCATAGTGTAAGCAGTGCACGGCACAGGTTGTAAAATGCACTCATAAGAATTGTTTCGTATATACAGTCATTGCCTTCTAAAAATCCTCACACCAACTCTCCACGCAGCCAGACAGGAATTGCCTCAAAGTCATTGAAGTTTCTTAAACATTTCTCTCTTAAATTCTAGGAGACAGCCAGCTCTCCTTGCCAGGAAGATGATTAGGCCATCACTTGAATGCTGGAGCAGAAGAAAGGAATAAATGAAAGAGATAATAAATCCACCTATTCATATTACAGATCATGAAAGGGAATAAACTGGCAAGAACCTGGCATGTAAGAAGCTGGTCTGTAAGTTGGGAAACAAGCAAGAAAGAGCTTGACTGGAGCCAGACTTCTCTGGAGGAACAAAAAGACCCAAAATCCCTAAGTACCACAGGTATCCTACCCAGTTAGATAGCAAGTACTGAATGAAAATAAAAATTGTATTTGCTGAGTTATTAGTTCACTAAATACCCAGCAGCAGCCAGCTCTGAGCTGCGATGCTGAGTACAGCAATGTTGGAAATTTCAGACGGGGAAACTGAATACCGAGGCTGTATTACTGCTATCGATTACTTTGCTTTCATTTATAAATAATGCTGGGTTGCTTAGATTGCCAGTTAGGAGCGCTAAGACTATCCGGGGTGATGTCTCGTTCCTTTTGAAAGACTTGGTTTAATACATTATACGCTCTAAAGGACATCACCGCAGAAAGAGGTAATAAAGCCACAAAGCAAGAATCAATTGCATGGAGAAAATTAGTTTTCGTCCCATATCAGGAGGAACCTGAGATCTTCTGTCCTTTTTCCTGGCTGAGAACAGAGAGCGCTACCTCCCAAACAGTCAGTCACCGAGAAATTGAGCTCACCTCGGGAAATGCTCTCGTGTTTTGGACCCCGGTTCCGGAGTCAAAGCAAATCCACGCTTCCTGATGAGGCCTGTGATACAAGACCTCGTACTTGGCAGAAGTACATCTCTGATGTAGGAATATACAGTCCATCTGCACATGCACACCCACGCATATGCACAGTGTTCAAGGACCTGTGCGCTTGGGTTAGAGGAGATAAATAAAGCACAGGGGTTTGCATGTGCAGCTACAAATGAAAACCCTCCATGCAGCCGATTTACCTGTTGAAACATGGGATAGGGTTGGCCTCTTTGAAATTGAGGCCCCTTTAAGTGAGATGTTTGCCGTTCTTTTGCACTCCAAAATGGACATCAGAGGCACCAAAGTCATGTTTGTTACAGTCTCTTTGTTATTAGTAATTGTGAGGCCCTTTTCTTTCGCAGGTTAATGTTAGCGGATAGGCAGATAGCGTATCTGTCCATACTACATCTGTAGGTCTAACCTTGTGGGATAACTGTGTCTGCAATGCAGGGATGTTCTTCCACTTGTTTAAGAGGAGGAGTGTTGCCTGGGAAAGCCCTGCTCAATCCACCTTTTTGCCAATGAATGACTAGAGGTTTCTTAAATCAGGTTATTTCTCTCCTTTTTGTTCTCTCTGGGGGATTTTTATGCTTGTTTCCCCTGAGACTTGGGCAGTGGTGCTGCTTATCAATCCCCTGTAATAACATCTGAACCCAGGGGCCAAATGTAATCACACTTGGCTGGACCTCTCAAGGATAACACAGCTCTGCAAAGAGGCAACCAGATAAAGAAGGGAGAGGGAGTAGTAAGTAATGCATTCACTGAAGAAGGGTTTCAAGGAGAGTTCAACCACATCAGGAGGCACCGGAGAAGTTACACAGGGGAGAGAAACACGGGAAACATCCTCTGCTGACTCTGTTCGTCAGAGAGCGGCTCGTCTGAGGGGCGTTAGCTTCAAAAACCCAGATGGACTGTTCACACTGACACCAAGTGCAAGTCTGCATGTAGATGAATTGCCTCTCTGTCTTTCAGCTTCCCAGTAAATTCACACACAGATGAGGTGTGCTGGACTAGTTCAATACAGCTCAGTTAGTTTTCTTTTATCTACAGAATCAGATTTGTTTTTCTTCGAGAACAACTTTAATAGTGTTCAGGAGGCATCCCTGGCACTCTGCCCTTCAAGAATCAATTGCTGAGTGCTTATAGACAAGCACTTACAGAAAAGGGATACCTAGTAAAAAGTAAGTCAACTTTCTTCATCTCTTGTCATGGATTGTGCTTCTCAAACAGTTTATGTCATTATACAGAAGAGGACGGCATTTCTTGTCCACACAGTCCGTACAGCATAGTCGTGTTGAACGCAAGTAGTGGCGTACTGAGTGGTGTCCCGAATACAAAGCAAATATGGTGATTTGTGTCGCAATATCTCATCAATGTCCTGGAGAAACTGTGAAGTCCACTGAAGGAAATTATGGTGGGCTGCAGGAATAAGAAGGGAGAAGCAAAGTTTTGTGTCAGAACCCAGCAAGGTGACACGCAGCATTCGGCAATACCTCAGGTTAGTGCTGCTTGCAGGGGACCTTCTCCCAGCGGGAAACAAGGCTTTACGCTTCCTTATTATGAAAGGACATCTGATAGCCCAGATTGCTCTACCAGGCAATCTATCATTTATTTATTGAGCTTTAATGGGATTGAATAGCTGTTTGCCTCTCCTGGATGCATCCTGCTTTCTGCTCTGTAAGTGACTGATAGGCACCGATAATATTGCGGTGGACAGATACATTGATTTTAGGGGGAGGAGATGTTCCTTAAGTTGAATACTGCGTGCTTCTCCCCACATCCAGAAGGCTACTGCACAACTGGAAAAGATGCAGAGATGCATCAGGATGTGTCCATGCATCAGCAGTGAGGATGATCAAAGGTACCAAGTGGCCTCGACACCAGGAACCACTAAGTCAAGGAGGGCTCTTCTGTTTGAAGAGGAGATGAGCAGGGGTGGCATGAGGGAGATCAGTAAGACCATGAATGGCAGGAAGAAAGTCAGCAGGGGACAGTTTCCAGCTGTCCTGTGTAATTCCAGAAGCACAGGGCAGCAAGCGAGCCTGTCAGGCAGCAGCTTTGAAGGACAGAAAAACACCTGTGTACGTAACATGCAGGTAATCTGTGGGCTGCCTTGCCAGAGGCCTTTTGCACGCTGAAAGGCCACCTGAGCTCAGCAAGCACCCAGACCTGTTGAAAAGAGAGTCATCGCCACCGCTGCAGATGGTAGCAGTGTCCCTCTGTCCCTTTATCCCTCGGGGGCATTTGGGTCTGCGTCTCACACCCAGACACGATGGCAGGCGGCTGGACGAAGGCTGCCAGGAGCCTCACAGCTGCCTCCCACCCCCAGCCCTGCTCACGGTGGCTGCTTGAGCGCGGGGACGCTCCGGCTTCCTGCCCCACAGCACACAGTGGGGCTGGACAAGGCCAGGACGAGGCTTGTGTCTCGCGGGGAGAGTGGTCTCAGGATGTGGAGCAGTTCCCTGTCTGGTCGGTGTTGGACTGAGGGCCCCCGCAGGCCTCAGCTACTTGAGATGGGGGAAAACTCACATCAGAGCTGTTCTGTGATGTCCTGCAAATCATTCGTACAAAAAAAACCCCAAAAAGTAATTTGAAAGCAAAGCATGTGTGCTGGGGACACCATCCCTTATCCCAACCTCTGAGCCCCTTCCTGGGGGCATAATCATGTTCAACTCATTCGGCACCCTGCATGTGCACTGGTGACACCTTATATGCCCTCCTCAGGTTGCTCCTCAAATAGTCATTATTTGTCACTTACGTTATTTAATTATTCCATCAGTTTGGCGGCAACCAAAAAGCCTGCAGGAGACCGATCCTGAGAGCCAAGAGGGAGGGACACTGCAAAAGCAGCACTGAAAGGCATCCTGCTGGAGTCAACGAATCCATGACCTGAAGTTTCTGGATGTCTGTCGTAAGAGCCAACAGCTGTGTTACTCTTACTGGAGGAAAAGAAGAATAACATATTGTAGGAAAGCAAATCATAATTTCCTGAATATAATGTATTAGCTAAGGTGACTTTTCTTCCTTGTGTAAAACTTTTCTCAAAGTCAACACAGGTGCTGCATGTACTGAGGTCCTGATGGAGTGCATGAAATTGGTTGTCTTTAGCCATCTGAACTTTGCAAACCCAGGAAATCAATGAGAGAAGACAACAACAAGGGAAATTTATTGATTTCTAATATTTAAAAATACATTTAAAATAACTAAAATGTAAAAACATTTTATTTCCGCATATTCACTGTGTGACTTTCATTTCTTAGAACCTAAGAAATAACAGGGAGTAGAGACCAAAGAAGATGTCCAGTCCATGTTCTTGCTGGTGAAAGTGTTTGGCAGTGCTTGCCCTGTTTGCTGAGAGGCTGTGCTTTTGGTACTGTCCCCGAAAGACTCTTCCTTACTCTCTCCACACTGCTTCATACTGCTGCTGGAGGCCAGAACAAGTCCTTCTGGTTGCTCCTGCTCCTTGCTGTACAACACATGCCATGAAGTTCTACCCAGTCTTTGCTAGAGTGATGTCCTAGCTTACAGTTTCAGAAGTTATTTACAATTAATCTGAAAACATGTGGATGAAGTTCCCAAGGAAAGCATAAGCACATAAAATGTTGATGCTCAGTACTTCACACTTAGCTCTGGAGAAATTTAATTTCCCTAGCTTTCAGCCAGTGAAATCCCCTAAGTAACGGTAACAATAGCTTCAATGGAAAATCAAGTTTACATCTAGAATATGTCAGTTTTCCTATTAATCATGCCCTTTCTGCAAGGTGACCAATAATGAATGCTCAAACACACCAGTACCAAAAAGCTCTGCCTTTCTGCCTCTTGCTCTGTGCTGAGGACACCTGTACAGGTGGGACCTCACCCTCAGAAGCGAGTCTGATTTTGGTGGAGAGTCCTCCCACAGCAGCTGGTACTCCCACGTGCAAGGAATGACCTGACAGGTTTCTCCATCTGTTGCTCTTCACTCCGGATCTTTGCACCTGTGATGCTGTTCTGGAACTACAGTACCAGATTATGATCTACCATCTCATTTATTCTCCCTGCCCAGGAGGAAGGCATGTAGTCACCAAATCAGCCCTTAATCCTTCATATCAGTGCAATTGCACATGCACATCCTTAAAATGTATAGCTGGAAATCTTCTAGCAGCTACCACACACACTCAGATTTTACCCCATATTGTGCAGGGAAGAGGGGGGGATCAATGCTGTACAGTATACTGAGCACTAGTGACTATTGATCCTCTTGCCTGTCTGGATGAAATAAGGTCTATTTATAAATATATGTGCAGAAATGCTTAGGAAGGAGCAGACACATGCGCATGCATTTCTCATGGACATAAATAAAGAGAGAAGTGCTGTCAGTCTATATGCACACTCCCCCTCCCACACTCCCAGCAACGAAGGATCCATATGACTAGACTTTATGTATTTCACTGGAATGAGACCACATACGAGACAGTGATGTAGGTGTATTTATACACACAGCTACCCCCTTTCTGTCCCGTACGTCCAGGGGATGTGGGAGCTCTGGGCGAGTGTTGGTATCTGTTAGTGAGTCCTGCAATGAACTGGTGGAGATGTAAACAGGAATTCAACCAGGAACACTCTGAACATTTACAAAAATTATTTTAGATTACTTCCTAAATAAGACAGAGTTTTAGCAAGCCCACACTTTTCAGGCACAGCAAACACTTTTCAGCATAAGCATTGCCAGCAAGCATGTGCTCGCTTGTTCAGCACCAGCACAGCTTCTTTGCAGGGCTTTTGGCTGGCAGCTTATGGGGAATATTGCCTACTGAGCACAGGTAGTGCGCTTTGCCATGTGGTCTGGGCCCTGACAGCCCCTCAAGCAGTTAATATCAAAAAAGATCAAAAATGATCAGAGGGCTGATGAGGACAGGCTGAGAGGGTTGGGGTTGTTCAGCCTGGAGAAGAGAAGGCTCCAGGGAGACCTTCTTGCAGCCTTCCAGTACTTAAAGGGGGCTGATAGAAAAGATGGGGACAGACTTTTTAGCAGGGCCTGTTGCAATAGGACAAGGGGTAATGGTTTTAAACTGAAAGAGGGCAGATTTAGAGTAGATTAGATAGAAGGAAGACATTTTTCACAATGAGGGTGGTGAAACACTGGCACAGGTTGCCCAGAAGAGGTGGTAGATGCCCCATCCCTGGCAACATTCCAGGTCAGGTTGGACGGGGCTCTGAGCAACCTGATCAAGTTGAAAATGTCCCTGCTCACTGCAGGGGGGTTGGACTAGATGAGCTTTAAAGGTTCCTTCCAACCCAAACCATTCTATGATTCTATGACATGACTGAGATGGAAATCCCCAAAGCCAGCAACTTTACTACAACCTGTGAGGTGAAGACAGCTGCCATGTCCAGGAACAAGGTCAGATGCCCCCCGAGAAGCATCCCATAGGCAGCAGCGCAAAACAGACAAAGCTGGAGGGAGGCAAACAGCAGTGGGATATGCGGTGGGAGAGGAAACCGAGTGAGCGGCAGGATCTCAGGGCAGCTGGCAAAGCAGAGGGGAGCGGCAAGGAAGCAGAAGTTGAAACGCAGGAGAGAAACAGAGCAGCAGCGAGAAAACATGAGCAACCTCAACAGGGAGCAAAACTGCATTCTTTGCTGTCCTCAAGGTGCATCAAAATCTTTCCTTTCTCAAAGTTCATCAGCTTCATCCAGGGCTCAGTGCCAGAGCTCTGGGTCCCTAAGGATGCGTTCTGGTGACGAGACATGGTAGAATTGAAAATCACCCGCATTTTTCCCAATTTTTTGGCCATGTGGATGTAGGTGCTTGTTGTAACTAGGACAGGTCTTGCTGCGAGGGGCTCTGGGGGAGTGCCGCTGCGGCTCTGCAGCTCCTGAAGGACGAGGTGGGAGAGATGAGGGGATGTGAGGAAAGGCTGGCAAAGCCAAAGCACGGGCCGCAGGGCAGCTGCAGCCCTCACCGCCGCGGCCGGGGCTGCAGGCTAGGTTGCCGCCCCAAAAGGGACAGGGGAGCACCCTCTCCAGCGGCTCAGCCATGGCCAGACACTGCCTCCCCCCCGATCCGCCAGCAGCAACGCGCCTGTGGAAATGATCCAAGGTTAGCAAAACCTTGTAATTAAGGGCGCTGAGGCAAAGTGGGTCATTGGGACGCAGCAGGGCTTGGAAACGGCATCACGTGCAGTTGTGCTGGCTGACTGGAGGGGGGCAGCAAAACATTGGGGAACTTCGGACCCCAGCGCAGCACAGCCCGTGCCTGGCTCCCGTCATTTCCAGACGTAGCCGCCAGCCTTCGTACCCACCCAGCCGCGCCCCACGCCCAGCTTAAGAGCCCAGCAGGCATCCACACGGGCCACAAAGTGTTAAGTGCTCCCCTCCGAGAGCACCTCGGCCTCAGCTCAGGTCTTGTGACCTCTCGCTGAAAGTCTCCGTATCCCGCCAGCCATCCTCAGAGCCGCCCACCAATAATTCGTTGATCAATAACGGCATTTTGCAGTATCGGCACTTAAAGTGACTTACTGAGTCAAGAAAAAGCAGCCGTTCACAGGGGCACAGTCACAAAGCAGGCAGAAAGCAGAGATCATCAGCAAGCCCTTCTGCCCCATATATCCCCACCTAAGAGGGTGCTGTTGTCCTGGGGCCACGGGAGGGAACAGCCCACTCAGTTCTGTTGCCCTTGTGCACTGAATGATGCTATTGCTGTTGCAGCTGAAGAAGGGAGACTGGGCTTGGATTTTAGGACATTTTGGTGCTCCACATATCATGGACTGCCCATATGACCAACTGGAGCAGCCATTAACGCAAGGGTTATTTAGGGACTTGTCAGTTCCTCCTCTGCCACTGACTACCTGTGTGACCTTGGGCGCATCACTAAGCCTGTCTTTTCCTCTATTCCCCACCCGAAAACAGTGACGACAACCCTCCCCCACATCCTCACAGGAGTATGGCAAGGTGGTAAGATGCCACAGTGGTGGGACCCACATACGTAACTGCAGTACAGAGTGCTGGTAATGGGAAATGGGATTTCTTGTGGATCTACAAATCTTGGAAGTTCAGCAGATAGGGAGTTCAGACCGAAGTCATGATGAGGGTTCACTAAGAAGCTTTAAGGGATTTTCATCTAAGTCTAAATTTAGCTTGAAGGGATATGTCAACATCCCAAATCTGAATGTTGCAGATTGCTTCTGCATAAAAGCATGCACTGCTGTGTGCCCCAGGGATCCGGCCTCTCCAGGGTCCAGCTGCAGCCTACTGCTTCCCTCCTCTAGTCTCTGTGCTGCTCTTGTCATGTTCTGTCTAAGAGGGAGACAAAAGGATCCCACTTTGATCTGACTTGGGTTGAGACTGGGCTTGCTTCCTGGTGTAGGAACTTGAAAACTTCCAAGTTTTCCTTCCGATTAAGGAAACCTATGAATAAAGCTACTGCTCTCCCCTCGCATGCCTGCCCAGGCACCACAATAACGGTATTCATTGTGGGGCCACCCTGTGTGCAAACACACATCTCCCACCCTGCCCCGGCAAACCCTGTGTGAGCAGAGCAAGAGGGTCAGGGTTCACCCGAGGTGGCCTCCATCCAGCCTGGGGAATTCAGAAATGAGCCCAAATAAATAATTCGTACTCAGCTTCAGAGAAGCTAAATTGGGTGCTGTTTCTCCGCTGACTCTGCAGGGAGCCCTGAGGGGTCACATAGGCGCCCGGTCCCCGTGCCAGCAGGCAGGCAGCATGAACGCATCCCCTAGCTTGCAGCAAGGCACGGGCACCTACCTGCCTGAGATGTGGGTCCCTCAAGGTATGTAAGCACATAAGTTTCACTGAAGCACTGCGGGGTACATTCACAGCTGAGAGCAAGAGCAGGATAAAAGAAAATGAATGACAAAATAACAGCAGAGTCTGTGCTAGGCCAGTTGGGGGTCTGTTTATCCACTGCACGAGCAAGAAGAGTCAAGGACATAACATAAGTAACTGAGAAGAGAAAGGGCTACTAACTACTCACCAGCCTGACTTCCCCATGAGGCATCCCCTGCTCTTTCTTCTCTACCAGTCTGCAATGGAGCACTTGAAGAATTTTTTTAATCCTCTCTGCTGTCCTACAGTGGGTTTATATCTTTATTGATGATTTGGATGAAGGGATTGAGTGCTCCCTGAGTAAGTTTGCAGATGACACCAAGTTGGGTGGGAGTGTTGATCTGCTGAAGGGCAGGAATGCTCTGCAGAGGGATCTGGACAGGCTGGATCGATGGGCTGAGATCAACTGTATGAGGTTTAATAAGGCCAAGTGCCGGGTCCTGCACTTCAGTCACAACAACCTGGTGCAAAGCTACAGGTTTGGGGAGGAGTGGCTGGAGAGCTGCCTGGCGGAAAGGGACCTGGGGGTGCTGGTTGACAGCCGGCTGAATATGAGCCGGCAGTGTGCCCAGGTGGCCAAGAAGGCCAACAGTGTCCTGGCCTGTATCAGGAACAGTGTGGCCAGCAGGAGTAGGGAAGTGATCGTGCCCCTGTACTTGGCACTGGTGAGGCTGCACCTTGAATCCTGTGTTCAGTTTTGGGCCCCTCACTACAAGAAGGACATTGAGGTGCTGGAGAATGTCCAGAGAAGGGCAATGAAGCTGGTGAGGGGTCTGGAGCAAAAGTCTTATGAGGAGCAGCTGAGGGAACCGGAGTTGTTTAGTCTGGAGAAGAGGAGGCTGAGGGGAGACCTTATCACTTTCTACAACTGCCTGAAAGGGAGTTGTGGCAACGACGGTGTTGTTCTCTTCTCCCAAGTAACCAGCGATAAGACAAGAGGAAATGGCCTCAAGTTGCGCCGGGGGAGGTTTAGATTGGATATTAGGAAAAATTTCTTCACCGAGAGGGTGGTCAAGCATTGGAACAGGCTGCCCAGGGAAGTGGTGCAGTCACTATCACTGGAAATGTTCAAAAAACGTGTGGATGTGGCGCTGCAGGACATGGTTTAGGTGACATTGTGGCGCTGGATTAATGGTTGGACTTGATGATCTTGAAGGTCCTTTCCAACCTTAGTGATTTTGTGATTCTGTCCTACAGTGTATTTATAAAAAGCATGCCCCCCATGTCCTTTTTAAGATGTTTCTGCACTTCAGTGGTTGAAGTAAAGAGATTTTTTTTATTGGATTTCTGTGTATGTATGATTACCCTTAGGACAAGCCTTAATGTCTTTCTAAACCGAAAGAAACTCTTCGGCTAATTTCCTGGCTTTCTAATTGGAAAGTATCTTGTTGCCCGTCATAGGTATTAGTCATTACGTCCTCCCTTGTTGCGCCTGTTTGCCCCTGGTTCTGCTGCGCATCATTCCACTCCTCCTGTTTTTCGCCAAGCGCTGTTACATGAGGTACTTTCCTAATGATCGATTATTAGTGGGCTGCATTTCAAGTGCCAAGTCAGGCTTCGCTTGTTACAATTTCACAGCGGTGGATTGCAAACGGGAGAAACACGAACCATTAAACACAAAAGGGAAAAGCAGTAAAAAAGGGCACCGTCTGCAGATATGGCGGTGATTTGGGGCAATCAAACCAAAGGCCCCGTGCCGTTACGCCTCTGAACAGCAGCCTACAACACTGCCAAAACCAGTTATTTTGAAGACATTTCCTACTCACATCTCTTCATACGGAAATAGTATTCAGTACAGACTGTGGGAGGTTGTCACCACAATCTTTAACATCAGATTCACTGCCACGTTGCAGCCTGAGGCCTTCATCACGGTTTTGCATCTGCAAGATACTTTTTTCATCTGGGGTGTGTTCTGGAATATGAAGTACAAATATCTGTGTAAACAGAATAACCTGAAAAAAATGTGATGACTACCTGCTCAGACTCACTCACTGAGCAAATAAATAAGCTCTCACAATTTCATTGAAAGCCCTGAAATTATAATACGAAAACTGAAAGATAAATTTATGATTCCTTTTCATGACCAGGCAACTGATAAATGCAACAAAAACATCTTTGTGCCAATCTTACAGTTTAGGGACAAAATGAGTTCTTTATAGCAACCAGGATATATTTCGAGAGCCAGGCCTGGTATTCACAAGTATCTCCAAAACTTCTGCTTATAGCAGTAATTAATTCCAAATACCAGGACTTCATAACGGTGCCTTGGGATCACAAGCTTCATTATCCATTATAGATGCTGATCCCAGGCACTCAGATCAATATCAAGACGCACAAATACTTAAATTCTGATGCATAGCCATATTCTGAAATGTTCCCATCTCAGCAGGATGACAGCTAAACATAAAAGTGCCGTAAATGCTCCTAACCCATTTTAGCAAAACATTCAGTTTCAAAATAATTTTTCTCAATCTGGTCTTCCCTTGAAATGTTTATTCAGCCAGCATTTGTATTAATGGCATTTCCATTAAAATTGTTCACCACATCTCTCTGAAAACAGAGTTTTCTAAGTTTTGTAGTGAAATAGCCGAAAGTGGAACTGTTTCATCCATAGCCATGTACCTTTTTAATGCCAAGTCGCTGAATATAAGACTGTTACAGAAGATAGTGTAGCTTAGACCAGTGGTTTAATAGCTCCACAAGTAGGCACACAGAGATCATTTAATACTGAAACCTGCTTGTGCTCAGCCCTTGTCCTCAGATTTCTCTCACCTCCTCTTTTCTTGAGGATCCTTCCTTAGCACTTGCAGTCACACTATCAGGAAAAATCTCATCGTCTTTTCTCAATTACCAACACTTACTGGAACAGGAGAAATATTTCTGCCTTGGGATGAAGACTGAATGCATAACTTTTGCCATTTCCTCAGTCATTTCGGCACCGTTTTAAAATGCCTCTCAGCATGCACGGTCCAAGAGATGTGCGAAGAGAGGTTGGTAGTGGTTCCCAGAGCCGTGCGATCATGCGCAGCTCACCAGCGAAGGACCCTGGGGGCTGCTCCCCCTGCACTGCATCCACGTGGGCAGCCCTGGAGGGATGCTGCGGCGGCTGCCCGTGCCAGCACCCTGCTGCTGCTGTGCCTGTGGGTGCAGGACAGCAGCAACACAGCCGCACCGTCACCCCTACTGCCGCAAAAGGAGGTGAGAAGTGACTCTTTGAGAAAAAAAATGGCCTGAATTTGGGGTCCCTTATAGCATAGCACCATTACATCATGCTTTTCGATAGCTCAGAATACTTTATTCGACACCAACACATATCTCCTCATGCAGCGACAGGGGCCACATCAATTAAAAGAGCATCGGTCTGTTGTTACAACAAGGCCGGGAGGATGGCTGAGCAGCTCCAGAGGGACAAGGAGTGTAAAAGGACGTCAGCGTGCTAAAGGGAGCTTATTGACCGCTGAATAGCCACTGTGGTTACACTGCAAGACAATTCTGTACTTCCTAGCTGGCCTCATTGCCTTGTATCAGCCTGGAAAAAAATGCCTTTATATTTAGTTAGGTAGTTATCTGTTTATATATACACACACATATAAGTATTTTTAATATATTTTTCATATATATGTATCATTGGCACCAGTAGGGGAAATAAGGCTTATGGGGATTTAGTTCTTAACAAATATGGCATTACTCAGACTGACAACAACGGAGGAATCAGCCACGCGTACTTGAGGGAGGTTGTCAATGAGTATGAGGGGCATCTGTAAAAGCAGATTTACCCAATGGTATTTTAACACCCACAGCTGGAGATGCTGCTTTCCACTCGCTATTGATTTCTTACCTGGCTGAAGCTGACCTCTCCCTGCCCAGGCTGACGCAGAGTTAACGTCCAGAACAGCACACCTGAAGGCTGCAGACAAACCCTGATGCCTTCAGGCACTTGCAGCTGGCCCATCCTTGCCTGGGTTGGGCTGTCTGTGGTGTTGGGCAGGCAGGAGCCTTCAGTGCCTGCTGAGAACCCGGCTCTGACGATGTGATAAAGAAAACAACTGTCTTGTCACCTGGGTCTGGCAGGGCCCCGCTATGGTCGGGGAATGTCTGCTTTGGCTGACATCAGGTTACGTCCTTCATCTGTTTTGGCTGGGAGGGAAGGGGAGACCATACCTTGATTCACCCATTACCTGGGGGAAGCTCATGTAGCGATCAGCAGGCAGCAGCCCAGTATCAGACAAAGCCAAGCCTGGGTGCAGGCCAGAAAAAGTGAGATCAGATTAAAGAACATGTAGATAAACAAGTGTTATCCAGCTGGCCAAGAGCAGAGCAATTCAGCAATGAGCCAAAGCAATCTCTGAAAATCTTGTTGAGGACCAGCCTCCTTCCTAGGGGCCCCTTGACAGGTGAATACACCACCTTCGCTTAAAAACAGAGAGAAAGGAAGGACCTGTGGAAATAAGTCAGTCCCACTTCAATGCAGATGAAGACACTAGAAAAAAGATTACACAATCAGTTTATAAATATCTACAAGTTCATAGGGACATTTAAGTCATGCTGAAAATGCCAGACCAGTCTCATTTCTTGCTTTGCCTAGGAGGGCAGGTGATAAACTTGCCATATTGTGGTTTAGGCAAGGTTTTAAATTGTTTCACTTATAATTTCTCCAAGCTAATGGGATCTAGGTGATATAAGCATTAGGTGAGTTCACAAGCATTTGAAAACCTGTTCCCAAAGAGTAGTTTCAACAGTTAACTGTACATATCTGTGATTCCCTGTAAACTGTGAGGGTATTCTTGAACAAGGGAATCTTTCTCCCTAAAAATACACTGTACATTTGTTTAAGAACTGGTACTTCGTTACCTCCTTATCATTACATCACTGGCAATGCACTACCTGAGTTAGTGACGGATCTATTGAACAGTGTCTTTAATTATCTAGCAGAGGCTGGGTGAAGAGCGCAGTCATGAATTGAAAGGATATAGTTTGTAATAGAGAGACCTGCTGCACCACAACAAGGGACCAATGCATCAGCTTGATCACAGTATCACAGAATCATTAAGGTTGGAAAAGACCTCTCAGATCAAGTCCAACCGTCAACCCAACACCACCATGCCCACTAAACCATGTCCCCAGGTGCCACATCCACATGTTTTTTGAACACTTCCAGTGATGGTGACTGCACCACTTCCCTGGGCAGCCTCTTCCAATGCTTGACCACCCTCTCGGTGAAGAAATTTTTCCTAATATCCAATCTAAACCTCCCCTGGCACAACTTGAGGCCATTTCATCTCGTCCTATCACTAGTTAGTTGGGAGAAGAGACCAACATCCATGTCACCACAACCCTCTTCCAGGTAGTTGTAGAGAGCGAGAGCGATAAGGTCTCCTCTCAGCCTCCTCTTCTCCAGACTGAACAACCCCAGTTCCCTCAGCTGCTCCTCATAAGACTTGTGCTCTAGATCCCTCACCAGCTTCATTGCCCTTCTCTGGACATGCTCCAGCACCTCAATGTCCTTCTTGTAGTGAGGGGCCCAAAACTGAACACAGGATTCAAGCTGCGGCCTCACCAGTGCCAAGTACAGGGGCACGATCACTTCCCTACTCCTGCTGGCCACACTATTTCTGATGCAGGCCAGGACTCTGTTGGCCTTCTTGGCCACCTGGGCACACTGCCGGCTCATATTCAGCCGGCTGTCAACCAGCACCCCCAGGTCCTTTTCTGCCAGGCAGCTCTCCAGCTACCCCTCCCCAAGCCTGTAGCGTTGCATGGGGTTGCTGTGACCCAAGTGCAGGACCCGACACTTGGCCTTGTTAAACCTCATACAGTTGGCCTCAGCCCATCAATCCAGCCTGTCCAGATCCCTCTGCAGAGCATTCCTGACCTTTAGCAGATCAACACTCCTGCCCAACTCAGTGTCATCTGCAAACTTACTGAGGGAGCAGTCGATCCTCTCATCCAGATCATTGATAAAGATATTAAACAAGACCAGCCCCAAAAGTGAGCCTTGGGGAACACCACTTGTAACTGGCTGCCAACTGGATTTAACTCTGTTCACCATGACTCTCTGGGCTCAGCCACCCAGCCAGTTCTTTACCCAGCAAAGAGTACACGTGTCTGAGCCATGAGCCACCATTTTCTCCAGGAGAATGTTGTGGGAGACAGTGTCAAAGGCAGGTGTTGCTTGACTGCTGTTACATACAGTTTTCCCAATCTCTTGTCCTTAGCATGCAAGAAAATGTTGAAGCAATTTGCCTTTAGTCTACTGGGTGCAGAGTTCATTTCTGAAAACCAGATGCAGGAATTGAGTTGGGTGTCCGTTAAAAATGAGGCTCTTTTGACAAGGGCTAAGCAAGGTATATTAAAATTAAGACTCAGACTCTGCGTTGTTACTTTTTCAACTCAGTTAAAAACTGAGAGTCAGCGTGCATCTGCTACCCATGCGAGAGAGATGGTCAGCCTGTCCACAGGGGACTTCGGCAACAAAAATGGAGCAAGAGCACAGGGAGGTCAGGCAGGATTAGAAACACAGCCAGAAAAGAACGTGATTTCAGCGTGGCAAAGTACAAGTTACTAAGCCAGAGGATAAATATGTGAATGGCTAAAATTCAATGGGAGGAAGGACCATATTTTTTGCAATTTGATAGGTTTGTTTAAAAAAAAAAGCCCTAAGTGTCTCATACTGAGACATGAGGCTGAAAAGCAGTATTCTTCTCTTTGGGCCAGGTCCCAAAGTAAATTTAGGCCAATAGGCACATTGCCATTGATTTCAGTGGGTTTGTGGTTGGTGAGGCCACATCTTGAAGACCATTCAATTTTGAGTACCTTATTACCCCAAGACAATGACAAGGTGGGAGAAGTTCAAAGGAAAATGGCAGCAACAGAGTGTAGAAGAACTGGCTTAGGAAGTAAGATTGAAGGGTTATTAAATTATTAATAGCATGGCTAAGCAATATCTCAACAGTCTTTGAAGCAGGGAGGCATAAAGGGAGGAGAGAAAGGTGAGGGGAAGGAATACTTCATAAGGTGATGGTGCCACTGCAGCCATGGTGAGGCCAGAGATGGGGAGTCCAGCCCGGTGCACCTGGACAGATTTGAAGGCTGAGCCCACCATAACTAAAATATGATGGGATTTCCCTCCAGCTAAGGGGTCTCCGGCACCCACAATGCCTCCCCAGCCATGCGCTGTGGTCCCCAAGGTGGCTCTGGCCTGCCCAGGGGTGACAGGGCTGCCATCACCGTCAGCCAGCCACGGGCTTGGCAATGAGTCTCAGGAGTGAGGTCTATCGGGTGTGCCGAGTCTGGGCTTCTCTCGACCTGCCAGCAGCTCTGGGTTAGTAGGTTTAGTTGTAGCAGCAGCTTTTCTAGAGGACCAGGTGTCCTTGGCATGTTTGCTTTATTTGTTTTTTGTCTTCATATTATATAGCCACAGTTTGATAAATAGAGACCCCCCTGGCTATCAGCAGCTCATGAAGGGGCAGGTAAGGACATGCAGCCTGGAGCTGGGCAGAAGGGGCTTCAGGGCTCAGGATGAGAACAGAGATACCAGGCCTAACAGGCAGAATAACTGCTAACAACATAGACAGTACACACCATGCATAGCAAATTTGAATGCAACGTGAAGCTGCAGACCAGTGAAGAAACAACAAGGTGCAAAAGTGTGTTTGCAAACATAAAAATGATCCCGCGTGGTCCCTTGAGCGAGGCCGAAGAAGCCATCAACACAGACATCGCTTTGCTCCTGGTGCAGGACTTCAGATGCTCATGACTCTCCCTAGCCCCCACCAGACCCACCAGCAAGACACCACCAACCTCAGGACCTCAAAGAGCAGGGAAAGAGGGAACATAACATTCGGAAAAGGGGTAGAGGCTAAAAAGTGTGCGTACAGTTTTAGTTTTAACTGCATCATTATTCTTTCCTGCAACATCTAGATTTGGAGTAATAATGATTAGACTCTTAAGATTTCAATTACACTAGCAATAAATCCTTGGTTTTGCTTGATGAGCATAGTTTTTGTCCATGAACAAAATTTTGAGTGTCAGGAGAGCCAGGGTGCAACTTTGTAGATGAGTGTTTGGCTGGGCACGTGGCTTATTTCCTTGCAACGCCACATGAAACTCTATGACCTGTGATAGTCTGTGCAGATGGAGAAATCCGTTCGGTGAAAGTTGATGAAGCCAGAACTGCTGGAGATGTTTCATGGGATGTTTAATGTTCCCAAAGACCCCGTTACTTGCCATCATCTGGAAGAGTCCGCGAGCAGTAGCATGTTGCCCCCACAACAGCGGGCTTTGGCATTCCACCATGTCTGGAAAGGAACATCACTGGGTTTTGCTAGGTTTATTTTTGTGTTCAATTTAGCAGGTTTTCCTGGCAATAATTTCCTTTAGTTTCTCAGGAGGCAGAGAGGGTGTGAAGGGAGCCGGCTGGGCTTGTCGTGGGGTCAGCAGCCCTTGGACAAAGAGGAACAAGACAGAAAAGTGGAGACCAGCCAAGCTCCTTCTGGAGAACAGGGGTGGGTGGTAGGTCAGCCCTGAAGAGAGGCTGCTTTGCCTTTTCCACAGCCCTGATCGTTCTGTGCTATTATAATCCCAGCAGTGCGCTTTTACCAAACCCCTGCTTCCTCTTATCACTTGCTCCGAGGCTGGAAACAGTGGGAACATCAGTTCAGTTCAACTCCAAGAAGTCTTCACTGTTTTCTTCCCTTGAATTGCTCAGGTCTGATGTCTTTATTCTCAAATGCAGAATAACTGTGTTCCCCAAGTCTGAAAAATGCCAACATGTTTTCTCTTGTCAACCTGCAGAACACAGGAGAGAAGCAAATGGGAGGGATTGCTAGTGAAACACACGACCCAGCTAGAAACAAACAAAAAACCCCCAAAACCCCCAAATTCCTAAACAAAATACAACCCTGGACATGAAAAGCATCCCTTCACCATGCTCCATTTATCTAAGGTGCTGGCAATGATTGCTGCTGCATTCCCTTACATGCCAAATTTTAGATTTCAGAAATTTTCAGAAAATTTTCTTTACCGTCCCCATGAGAATGGCAGAGCAAGCCTGGCACATCTGATCGGCTGCTGAACCTTTTAACAGAGAAGACAGCCACGGGCCCAAGAGAAAGGCATAAACCTTATTCCCTCAGGAGGGAGGAATCAGTGCCTTTATCAGGAGTGAATGAAGTTAATGTTTTATTAACACTGACACCGGGCTCCCCTCCGGTGCCGGGCAAACCTACAGCAGCCCCAGCAGGTACGGCCTGCGAGGGGCCCTGCGGAAAGCAGGCCCAGCCTCCGCTGGCTGAGGCGTGCCGCCGCCCGTGGCTGGTGGGGCAGCACCTCCGCAGGACAACGTCTTGGCCTGGATCTAACCGTTAAAACATGGTGCTCCAGAAGATGCCTTCAAGCTTATTACACAAGCTTGCTAATTGTGCACACCAGTGGGAGTGGAAGGGCCTTTAGCCCCCTCTTTGTACGCACAGATTCAGCTACCTGCCATTACAGCAGCATGGCTCTCCGAAACACATTCTCCATTACTTTTTTGGAGGCTCCGGGCCTCTGTCGCTCATGCCTATGTGAGCAAGAGAGGGAAAATACACAGAGCCTGCCTAGCCCTGCCCGCCACCGTGCCTGGGCTGGGTGGAGAGCATGCCCTGGGCTCCCCTCAAAACTGGGGCTGGGGCTGCTGCCCACCCTGGGAGGAGACGCCAGGCCATGGTCTCACCTCCAGCCTTGTGCCACCCCCATGCTCCTGCGTGACCTTCCCCCTGGGCCATCCTTCCCTCCAGCGGCCAGCCCAAGGTCAGCGGTGCAGGCATTAAATACCAGCCAGGGAAAGCAAACAGCAGTCCCCGTTCGAGCAGCTCTGGGACATTAAACATGACGAAAGACTCTGGGCCGAGGGGTTGGCACAGCAAAGGGAGCAGGGCTGGCTGCAGTGGCTGCAAGGCCAGGGCATCGGGGCAGTACTGGACACCGGCAGGCAGCCCTGAACAGTCGGATGAGGAAAGTGGGCACTGGTTGAATCCTGATGGACTATAGCAAAAGGGTGTTTAGACCAGCAACCCTCCTGTGGGACCATGAAGAGTTGTCCTCTGGTCAGTAACAAGTGTCCTGACATTGCTACGGTGGCCAGGAGCTGTTCAGCAGAGCCCATAGAGTAGCCATCACTCCATCCTACCTTGATAAACTTCTTCAGACAGGCAGTGCTCATTTCATTCACACACACAAACTTTCCACAATGTGCTGGTTTTGTCTGGGATAGAGTTAATTTTCTTCACAGTAGCTAGTATGGGGCTATATTTTTGTTTTGTGTTGAACACAGTGTTGATAATATAGAGGTGTTTCCAATATTGCTGAGCAGTGCTTACACAGAGTCAAGACCTTTTCTGCTTCCCACCTCACCAGCGAGAAGGCTGGGGGTGCACAAGAAGCTGGGAGGGGACACAGCTGAGACAGCTGACCCCAAATAACCAAAGGGATATTCCATACTGTATGACATCATGCTCAGCATATAAAGCTGGGGAAAGAAGAAGGAAGGGGTGGGGGAACGTTCGGAGTGATGGTATTTGTCTTCCAAGGTAACTGTTATGCGTGATGGAGCCCTGCTTCCCTGAAGATGGCTGAACCCCTGCCGGCCCATGGGAAGTGGTGAATGAAGTCCTTGTTTTGCTCTGCTTGTGTACACGGCTTTTGCTTTACTTATTAAACTGTCTTTATCTCAACCCATGAGTTTTCTCACTTTTACTCTTCTGATCCTTTCCCCCATCCCACTGGGGGGGAGTGAGCGAGCGGCTGCCAGGGGCTTAGTTGCTGGCTGGGACTAAACCACGACACACAAGAATCCCATATTTGTCACAGCTACACACAGGTAGTGCCCACGGCTCAGCCATCCCACGCAGCTGGCCTATTGTGGGAGCTCCGCTTTCAGCTCTGTGCACCAGCACTTCCCCCTCCTGCTCTTCCAGCAGGCTTCTCACCCCACCTGCCCCCACGTTTGCTGCATCCCCACACGCAGGTGTCAGTGGCCTCTGCTCAGAGCTTTCCATCTCCAGCATTTTGTCCACCTCATGAGATGAGAAGAGGGAAGTTTCTGTGCCCTGCTGTGCAATAAATAAAGATATCAAGGCCTTTCATCACCTCTGTGCAGCCAGATTTCACTCATTGTTCAGAAAAACTCTCAAAGGGAAAATCTGTCATTACAAATATTTCCTCCTTTCATCCCAAACTTTTCCTTCAGCCTTTCAGGGGAAACACCAAGTTCTGAGTCAGTTTGTGGAAAATCCCTTGAATATAATCTAGAAGAGAATACAATTTGGGAAAAATCAGAGAACAGCAATCACTGAACAAGAAGAATCCCCTCAGGAACCACGACACTGATGACGATATGGTTCAATTTAGAATATGGTTTAGTGGGCATGGTGGTGTTGGGTTGATGGTTGAACTTGATCTTAAAAGGTCTTTTCCAACCTTGATGTTTCTACGATTCTGTAATTCCAGCAGCAACAGACCTGAAAGTGACAAATACAGAAATGCAAAGTGTTGCCATATAACAACTCTATCACAGGCTTTCAGTGTTAGGTGTCCTTTTCTGGTTCACATCCTGCTAATTAAAAATACATTAGGATTGCAAATGCACAGGACAGTCTGTGTGGGAAGGGGCTTTTGGTGGTCACCCTGTCCAACCTCCTCCCCAGGAAGGGCCAGCACCAAGGGTACAGCTGGTTGTGTGGAGATGCACCCAGCTGGGATTTTAGTGTTTCTGAGGATGAAGACTACAATGCCTCTTGGGGCTCCTGTTCCTGCATGTGACCACCCTCATGGAGATCAGCTTTCTTATTCTAGCTCACCAGAGTTTCCTTTGCTGCCATCTATGTATGTTGCTTCTTGTCTTTTTGCTGTGCTCCTCAGAGAAGAGCTTGACCCTGTAACCACCCTTTAGGCCACTGAAGACAGCAGTAGGATCTCATAGAATCATCGAATCATTAAGGTTGGAAAGGACCTCTAAGATCATCAAGTCCAACCATCAACCCAACACCACCATGCCCACTAAATCATGTCCCCAAGTGCCACGTCTGCCCATTTTTTGAACACTTCCAGGGATGGTGACTGCACCACTTCCCTGGGCAGCCTCTTCCAATGCTTGACCACTCTCAGTAAAGAAATTTTTTCCTAATATCCAATCTAAATCTCCCATGGCACAACTTGAGGCCATTTCCTCTCACCCTATTGCTGGTTATTTGGGAGGAGACCAACACCCATGTCACTACAACCCCCTTCCAGGTAGCTGTAGAGGGCGATCAGGTCTCCCCTCAGCCTCCTCTTCTTCAGACTAAACAACCCTGGTTCCCTCAGCTGCTCCTCATAAGACTTGTGCTCCAGTCCCCTCACCAGCTTCATTGCCCTTCTCTGGACACGCTCCAACACCTCAGCATCCTTCTTGTAGTGAGGGGCCCAAAACTGAACACAGTATTTGAGGTGCGGCCTCACCAGTGCCGAGTACAGGGGCACAATCACTTCCCTACTCCTGCTGGCCACACTATTTCTGGTACAGGCCAAGATGCTGTTGGCCTTCTTGGCCACCTGGGCACACTGCCGGCTCATATTCAGCTGGCTGTCAACCAGCACCTCCAGGTCCTTTTCCACCAGGCACCTCTCCAGCCACTCTTTCCCAAGCCTGTAGCGTTGCATGGGGTTGCTGTGACCCAAGTGCAGGACCCGGCACTTGGCCTTGTTAAACCTCATACAGTTGACCTCTGCCCATCGATCCAGCCTGTCCAGATCCCTCTGCAGAGCCCTCCTACCCTCCAGCAGATCAACACTCCCACCCAACTCGGTGTCATCTGCAGACTTACTGAGGGAGCACTTGATCCTCTCATCCAGATCATCGATAAAGATGTTGAACAAGACCGGCTCCAAAAGTGAGCCCTGGGGAACACCACTTGTGACCGGCCACCAACAGGATTTAACTCTGTTCACCACAACTCTCTGGGCTCAGCTGCCCAGCCAGTTTTTTACCCAGCAAAGGGTACACCTGTCTGAGCCATGAGCCGCCATCTCCCTGCAGCCTTCCCCCACCTGTGAGCAAGCCCTGGACACAGGAACCCAGATGTCAGGATCCTGACAGGCCTGGTCAGTCTGGATGAAGGGGAATAACGCCTTTGCTCAGCTTCCCAGCTGCAGTCTTCTTCAGGCTGCCTGGTATGTGGTTCGCTTTCCTTGCCGCAGGGGTGTACTACTGACTTAACGTTCAACTTGTTGTTCAGCAGGGCCCCGTGAGTCCTCTCCTGCAGCACTGGCCCACAGTCAGTCAGTCCCCTGTGCCACAGGGCTGTCCTGTCCCAGGGGCAGGACTCTGCCTATGCCTTTGCTGAGCTCAGGAGGGTCTGGAGGGCCCCTCTGCAGCCAGCTGACATCTCTCTGAGTGGCAGCCCTGCCCTCCAGCATGTCAACCACCAAGCCGTGGTGTCCATGGTTAATGAGGACGTTAAACAGCCCCAGCACCAGTGCTGGCCCCTGAGAGACACCACTCCATACTGGTTGCATGTGAATGTCTACCCGCTGGCCACTGTGCTGTGGTCCTGGCTGCTCAGCTGCCATCCACCCTGCCCTTATCCTCCCTGAGCCAACACACAGCTCCCTGTCTGGCTGCCACATTGCAAGCTCTGCTGATGTCAGACTGGATGACTTCAAACTGGAAAGCCTCTGCCTTTGCCTACCAGCCCACTCATCTTACAATAGAAAACACCCAGGCTGTTGGGCACAGTGGGCCCTCAGTAAATCCCAACCACCTTCTTGTCTTTAACGTGCTTGCAAATAGTTTCCAAGAGAAGCTGCGTACTTTATGAATAGTTACTTATTTTCTAACCAATCCCATTTCCTTATTTAGAAATCATGCAAGTGAAATGCAGTTTTTAACGCAAATTGTTACTGCAGTTATCCATCTGGCGCTAAATGGGAAGTGCACGTTCACAAGCACAGGGTGACTACCACAAGCAGTTGGCTGGTGGCACACACGGCACCACGTCCACAGGCAAGCCCTGGTCTTGAAGTTCGATGCTGGCTCAAAACTCCTGGTGATTTCTTCAATAAGATGCAAGTTTCTCAGCTCATATCTACCAATGTATTGCTCTCCAAGTATTGACATCTTTCATTTTCACTGAGAAATATCTGACATTTTCATTAACAATTCCCAATACTGGAGGAGAAATCTAAGAAAGAAACCATCTTAAATATAACTGCCCACTGTTATATGACTTTGTTTTGCTTACTTCTGTCTTTTATGTAAATGCATTTCTGTAATTTATTGGTTCTAATATATTTATGTATTTAATTTCTGCATCAGTTGAAATTATATACATAGTTTATGATACAGTAAGGATATAATAAAATCATACTAATTCTATTTATGCTTTTATATTAATGTGGTTAATGCATTTATCTAATTTGTATTTTTGGAACTTCTAGTCAGAGCAGATTTCTGTCCACAGCGTTGTTTTGTTTTGTTCTTACCTTTTATTGTAGATACTGCAGTTAACTTGGTGCGTTTTCATTTTCAGTTTTCACTGATCTTTACTAAACCCAGTTTAGAAATAAGGAAATTTAATTCAAATCATCCACTTAATAACTTAACTTCCTTCCTGTTGAATTAGGTTAGCAGATTATGTACAGGTTACAGGCAGTATTAAAAGCAGCCAGTCCCTCCCTCTCCATTTGAAATACAGCTTTCCTTTCCTTCAACTATCATTTTCCTGCTTGTTCTGTAATATGCAAATCCTGACAAATTTCTTCAACCCCGCTGGGGTGAAGGCAGCTGATGGCGCTCCTCTCCCGTTGCCCGCGCGGTCCCGTTGAACTCGCCCTCCCACGCGTGACTGTGCCCTCCTGGTTTTACGGTCTCCTTCGCGCTACGAGGCCGCAGCAGGGTGAGCGGTGCCGAATTCAGCAGAGTTTTAGGTTCCCCAGCCAGCGGTAGGTGGGAACAGATGGGATATAATATAAACGAGACGAGCACATGAAATCCTTGGCCTTGGTTTCATTGGAACACAAACCCCTACATTTTGAGAGTCTCCACTTCGCCTCCTCTGCAGACACTTGCACCCTGCTGATTTCTCCATCGTCTTCACCGTGTGAAAGCAGAAGTATCAACATTTTCCTCTGAACATAATTTGGGACTTAATTTCCTTATTAATAATTAATTTGTTGTTTAGGTTTAGTTACCTACTGAAGTCTGTATACTGTTAAATTATCACCTTTCTGCAAGCGGTGCAGAAAGTGCTCGTTCTTCATAAAGCTTCTAACGCCACATCTCACCGAGTCCAGTTGCTCCCCTCCATCAGATTCACCTCCAGGGCTCCTGCTCAATACAGAAAAGCTTAAATCCTGTGGGGGACCTGCTACTTCCCTCCCTGCTTTCCCTCTGACCTCTTCACATCTCTGCTCTCATTTCTGAAACAGCTATGTGGCAACCTCCACACACCTTTTAACCTCTGGCCAGCTGTTTCGTTTTCATCATTTTCAGGCCACTGCCCAAACTCCTTGTCTCATTTTAACTTTAAAAAAAAACACCACATTTGTCCTGAATATCAGTCAGCTCATGGTGTAATGACTGAAAGTACCTTTTTGTTCAGCCTCGTCTCCTTTCTGTGGAGCATACAAATTGGTTAAATGTCTGTAATCTTATTTTTCTTTTACTTGGCCTGACTCCTATTTCATCATCTGAAAACAAGTTAAATCACCCCAAATTGGTGGCTATTACCCTAAACTATCACACTGCCTGATCTGAGGCAGAAACGCACAATAAATCCCTATGATCAGAAACTCAGTGTTATTTAGCTGACAGAATAACCCTGCCATGTAACTCCAGCTGACAGGCTCAGTTACAGCTGTCTCAACGTCCAAATAATCCAAAGCCTCCCTGCTAACCTTATATATGTGCCCATTTTAAAGACTTTGCCCCCACAACCATCATGCGAAGCAAGTGAAAGGCAGGGCACGCCAATATACCTAGTTAAAAGGGACGAAACCCTGGTGCTGCTGAATTCACAGGGCAATTTTAGGGTTTGACAATTTAGGGGTTCAATAAGGGAGTTAAGAGCGTGAGCGAACAACTTGGACCAGCAGCAAGGACACCAGCGTGCCTGGACGGGCTTTCTAAAGCCCAAGCTCGCCTTGCAGCCCTTAGAGAGCCCGCCGGCTCTGCCGTTAGCCCTGCGTCCTTTGCTTTCCCGCGGGGAGCTGCTGGGGACACTTCTCAGCCCCGCTCCTCTCTGCGCAGAGCGAGCTCAGGCTTGGGCGTCCGCCTCTGGACACGCCGCAGCGTTCGGCTTAAAGCAGATAGAAAGGGTAGTTAAATGTCACCTGTATGTTCTCTGCCCTGCCTCATCGTATACCTGTATGGCAATATTTTATTATACAATTTTTATTGTTGTTGTTCTCCCCCGCCTTTCTTCTGGCTTTTCCAGTGGTGTGCTATGAGGGAGGCAGAGGCAGGCAGCAAACAAGGCGGGGATACCCTCTGAAGCTTAGTTAGCATCGCTGGGGTCACCTAAAAACATTGCCCACAGAAAGCAGGAAAATGTTGATCTTAATTTCCCCAGCTGTGCCACATGGCAAACACTCTGGGAAACGGTGCTTTTCCCCCGCTCACTCTCGCTGCGATCCCCTGTATCCCAGCAGATGGCTACAGGTTGCAGTGGGAGAATTATATCCACTAATTGCAGGTTAATTGGAACAGAAAAACAAACAAAAAAAATGCCAAACCCAAACCAGAAAAGAAAACCTAGAGAGAAACGAGTTCTCCTTCGCTTTATCTGCTCTGATAACAGCTATCGCACCGCGTCTATCGCAAGCCCTATGGGCACTCGGCAAAATGCGTAACTCTGCTGATCTGCTAAGGTGGTCAAGAGAAAGGAGAAGGGCATCTGATAGGAACTAGCTTTTCCTTGCCAGCCTCAACACCAGTATTATCAACACCCTTTATAAAGAATTGTATCTGCTGTGGGTTGATAATGGTGAGCAGGGGCTTTCATTGGTATGGGAAATAATCTTGGTGACCTTCAGAAGAGAAGAAGGTATAAAAACCAAAGTATTTTACTTGGGTGACTGTTTGGGCACCGGTTGAATTTCTTAGTTTCCAAGAAGGACGTGTTGCGGGGAAATTTTGTGAGAAAATGGCAACTTTAAATGAAAAAAAGACCTGCAGTGAACGGATGGAAAATTTCCGTCGTTTTGTCTGGAATCCAGAAACAAAGCTCTTCATGGGAAGGACCTTAATTAACTGGGGTAGGTTTTCACATGCAAGAGTCTTCTCTTCCTTCTGGTATGCTTACAAACCGTGGGTGGGGGGCTGTCCTAATGGATGGGACATCGTCTGGTGGTAGATGTAATTGTTGAAGACATCAGTTCTCATATATGCTTCTGAGCCACTTTCAGGGTGGCCCTATGAACTGAAACAATTAGATCACAACGTTGATCCAGGCAGTTCCTGCAAATGTAAGAAGACTTTGAACTGGTTTTGGACCAAATACTTCAAAAGGACTTAACACATTAACAGTTAACTTATTAATAGCAAAGGGTGGTGGTTACAGTGTGGTTCTGACATTGCTGACTGAAAAAAGGGGGTTCTGGCATACAGACAATTTTGCTTAGTTGGTGGGTTTTGTCCAGTTCTCCGGAAACACGTTTTGCTTTTCTGAAATTCCTTTCTAAATTATTGTCTGCTCAGCAGATCTTTTCTTTTATCACCGCGTGCTAGTGCGTATTTCAGCTGAGTCTCCCTGTCCATAGTCAAACTTGTGTCTACAACAGTGATGTGTTTTCTGATCTACATTCTGGGAAGGGCTTCCAGAGCTTCTGCAAGCTCTTCCCACAGACCATAAGAATAGCTGCGAGTTTCCAGGTGAATTTTTTCTGCCATGAAGCCCGTGAGGGTACCTAATTTTCTACCCTTAAAACCACAATTTTGAAGAAAATGAAACTGAAATGTGAGCCTTTCCAGCTGGGAGAGAAGAAGGTGCTATGAGGTGCTGATGATTACAGGGAGCGGTTTCTGACAGCCCCCCCAAAACAACCACTGGCCGCTGGTAGGGCACCAGCTGTCTGTAAGACACATTATGCACATACAGACAGAAACACAACATTACTCTGGGTTTCACACCAGAATATAATAGCAAGATGACACATTTTGCCGAGGGTGATTTCAGCTGTAAAAGGCAGTGAAGCGATACAGGTCTAAAATCAACACATCTGAGATACTGACATCTGTCATCCAAATAACAGAAGGAACAACTTGTCTTTGTCGAAGAAATACCTCGGCTGTGTCGCTTAGTCCATGTTAATACGCAGTGACCTCAAGAAGCCACACAATCTTTTAAGCTTTGAATAATCAGGGCTAAGCACCAACTACTTCAAAAATCCTTGTAAAACTGAGCAAATATACAGCTAAATTTTTCTAGAATAATATTCTTTTGAGTGCAGAGAAGAAGATCCAAAACACCAGTCCCTTTGCAGGGAAAACACCCCTGGGGCCAAGGGTGGAAAGGAGAGAGCCACTGCTGCCAGGACAGTCATATGTTGTGCCAGTGGCACAGCCTTGCTCGAAAAATGAGATTTTGCCCTCATTTTTTTCCATAGTATGGATCAGCCTGTACTACCTGGCTTTCTACGTGGTGATGTCGGGGCTGTTCGCACTCTCCATTTATTCTTTAATGAGGACAGTGAATCCATACGAGCCGGATTACCAAGACCAGCTGAAATCCCCAGGTACTGCCACGGTCCGGCCGGCTGCTGCACGGGGCTGGGCTGGGCTGGGCTGGGCTGAGAAGCATCGGCAGAGCCTGGGCGTGAGGGGTGACAAACCTAGAATTAAATCAGGTCGATTCTCCCCAAATGATCACTGCAAAGTTCAACCTCCACCTGAAAATGCTTTCAGGCTTTAAAAAAAAATATTGGTACATTTCATTTATTCATTTTTCTATATTTATAAATATAGAAAAATATATAGATATATCTCTCCTCTCCCCACGGGCAGGGGTCAGCCCCTGGGTAAAGCCTAGTTTCTGCTCCAGCCCCCCAAGCATCCCAGAGGCTTTTGGGGTGCCCAGCAAGGTGGAGGGGCACTGGGGCCAGCAGCCTGAGGTGGGTATTTCCACACTTGCTGGCAGCATGAAAAGTCCCTGGGAGAACAGGAATCCCTGCCCTGTTTGGTGGGATGTGTTGTGCCAGTGGCCAAGCAAGGAAAAATAAGACAAAGACACATGGGATTAGAAATAAAGATTTGTGGGACACAAAGTGAGACTGGGGAGGGACAAGACAGTATCAGCAAGAGATCGTCAGTGCTTACTGCTAAAACTTCACCCCCCTAATGGCTTGTTTTTACGATGGGAAGGAAAAAATGACTTTTTTGAAGCAGTAGCCCTAAAAATTATTCTGTCTGCCTCTTGATGAATTTTGAACTCTCCCCATAGTCAGTAAGCTTGGTGTTTGCTGGCAAAATAATTCCTGTAAAACATTAAGCATGGCTCTTCCAAAAGCTGTTTTTCCCACTGCAGTACGATCTGTTTCTTTAACCTGAAGTCACTAATATAACTGTTATTTTTAACAAGTCCTGGGGAAATCCAGTGCAATTGCTGGAATGATTTCACAAGCTGTTCTGATAACAGCACGGGTATACATGAAAAGAAAAGAGTTGATTTGCCCTGGAGGATTTAGGGTTTTGGTTGAACAACTCAGAGCTGAGATGGTTTCCGTACGTGGTTAAATCCTCCCCAGCAAAGCCTGGGCATCTCCTACACTTACAGTAGAGTCTTCATGCCGTGTAATTGTTATTGTCAATTTAAATAAACAAATCTGTGCCTGGCACCTCTCCTCTGCTTTGCCTTCCCTTTTCTTCCCCGCGAAGGTGTAACGTTACGACCCGACGTTTATGGGGATAGAGGACTACAAATTTATTACAACGTATCCGACAACAAAACCTGGGAAGGTTTAGTGACAACTCTTCGGACTTTTCTGACAGGTAAAAATGAGGTTTCCTGTGTAATATTGAAGAAATGTGTTGTCACATCTCCGGTATTAGGTCTGAGGACCTTAAGTCTATTTGTCCTTCTGAAATCACAGATTTGGAGTGGAAAATGCATCTTCTGAAAGGGATGAGCAAATAACTCCATAAATCAAACATATGTAAACATTTCTATCAAAAGCAGAGCCCTGGGGCTCAGATCTTTTACTTTGTTTAATCCTAAACAGCCTTTATAAAATAGGCCAATAGACAGTTTGAAGGAAGAGGGAGGAAAAAAGGTCTTTAAAACTAGTCTCATCTAAATTAATCTAATACTGTCCATGACTACAAGTATCAAAGTGCCATAATAAGTCTTGTGAAGCTGTTGCATAGCGTCATCGAGAGTATAGTCAAAGTAGGTTAGGTGCTCCATTTGCCTGCTCATATCTTAACAGATTTATATTCCTTTTGAGCCTTAATATCATATTTCTTTGTTTCTCATACACATATTGAGAAAATTTGTATTTGGAATTGACGTTATATGGAGCTATCAACACATATTGCCAGTCTTAACTCAATTTGATCTCTTTTTTTCACTTCTCCTGCGTATTCTAAAAAAACCAAAACCAACCCAACCCCCAAACAATTTAAACTTTCCTCATTCCATCTAATCCCAACTTCACTTGAAGTACATTCCCCCATGACATAACCTCCAGCCTGGTATTGGGATGTATAACTTACATATGAAAACCTTCAGAGGGGAATTTTTCTTTTTTCCCTCCCACATCTAGCATATACGCCAGCTGCTCAGCGTATGAACATCAATTGCACCGGTGACACATACTTCATCCAGGACACCTTTGATGGCCCGAATAAAACAAAACTATCCTGCAAATTTACCTCAGATATGCTTCAAAACTGCTCCGGCATCACAGATCCTACTTTTGGATTTCCAGAAGGAAAACCCTGTTTTATTATAAAAATGAACAGGGTAAGTACAAGCTGAAGGTGCTGAGCAGGAAAGAATTCACAGAGAACCCCCCGATAGCTCGAATCTCTGCTGGGGAGCTGCTGTATCATCTGCTGCCATGGGCTCTAATCTCCACCTTTTACTGGGATGAAAAATTGATTTGCTTTTGCCGAGACATCCAGAACTACCAGAGAAATAGCAAGACTTGGTCACCACCCCTAGGAAAGTAACGTAGGGCACAGTGATCTCTGAACTGACTCTCTAAAGCTTTGGCTTTCATTTAGTTTTGTTAGCACCTCCGTAGCACTCTCATCCGACGAACTAGTACATTAGTGGTCAAGCATTGGAACCGGCTGCCCAGGGAGGTGGTGGAGTGACCATCACTGGAAGTGTTCAAAAAACATGTGGACGTGGCACTTCGGGACATGGTTTAGTGGGCACAGTGGTGTTGGGTTGATGGTTGGACTTGATGATCTTAAAGGTCCTTTCCAACCTTAATGATTCTGTGATTCTGTAAAACAGCTTCATTCTGCAATGCCGCGGTCCTGTGCCTTCAGCTAAGGTGTCAAGGTGTGACAGTAACTGAAGTGATTTCAGAGAGGTGATACTTACAACACCTTATTTCTCCAGACTGCAAAGAAAATCTTTAGCAGAACCTGTAAAAACAAAATTCAAACCCGGTGGATGCTTCTTCTGTAAAAACCACCAACACTTTTTTTTTTCTTTTTTTTTTTTTTTTTTTGGAGAGGAAGAAAGGAATCTTCCATGCTTCCTTTAATTTTTTCAGGACATAGGCAAAGGCATAAGCATTTTATTTTTAATTTCAGGTAAGATGCTGAGCCTTCTAGTTCAATTTCCGTACAAAGTGAAAAGCTCATATTCTCCACCGGTTCCTGACAGACAAAATCACTTTCGATTGGGCTTGCACCCTAGACTCGGGCAGTAAAGGTTTTTAAGAATTTGCGCAAGGTCCAGCTGTGAGAGGAGAGCTGTGCCCTGATTTTGGCTGATGACATGTAGGCTTTTCCCCCAAAAGCCTTTGCCTCTATCAGCAAGGCTGCCCACCAGCTCGGGCAGGGGAAAGGAGCACGGATAGTGCCCGGGGGCTTTACCTCCTTTCACCATTGCTGCTCCAGGGTGCGACCCCCTGGTTCTTGTAGGATCAAATGGGCCCCGGGCTTTCTGCCAAAGCCAAGGTTTTCTAAGAAAGATGAAAAACACAGAGATCCAGCTCTTCCTTTGTCGTCACACAATGAGCTGTTCTAAGAGACCCCCGGCTGCCCAGGCATCAGACAGAGCAAGCGGTAGAGGTGGGTGAATGAGCTGAACCTGCCGGAGATGCGGCGCTACCTGCCCTGGCCAGGCCAGAGCCCACCTGCAGCGCCCACCCCGGGCAGCCCGGAGCCCTGCTTCCTAAATATCCAGCCACCACACGGTTTTTCACCCAGGTACACAAGATGAGATGATCTGCGTGAGAGTGCCTTACGCAGAAACACATCACGCATCCTTTGAAGCCGAGTTAATCGTTCACTCGTTTTTATCTCCAAACATTTTCCAAGGTGACGAAATGTGCGTTTCCTATTTCAGATCATCAAATTTTTCCCTGGCAACGGCACTGCACCAAGAGTGGATTGCACATACGTGGTAAGTGTGTGAGTTCCGAGTCTCAAAAATTCCAAGCACAGCAAGCGAAGTGCAGTTGCTATCAGAAAAATTACCCTGCAGCTCTGGAAACCAGATCATTCTACTGGGAATATTTTCTGTTCTGTGCCATTTCTTGCACCAGCAGACATCCTAAGAACAAAACAAAACAAAACAAAACAAAACAAAACAAAACAAATATTTATTTTAAATTGCCTGAAAAACTGTTTTTCCATGCTGCAGAAAAGAACATTTGCTGTTTGCTTTCAGCTCCCACTAGCAAAGTTCACGCACCAGAGCAGCTCCTTCAGGCTCTCTGCACATTTCTCTGTGGGTCTCCATTCTCTGAATTCACAACCACTATAACAGAACACTTGCCTGTTTTTCTTGGCAATAGTAACAGCAGGAGATTTCCACTTTTATCGGAAAAATAAAAATAAGACCAGCGCTAAGCAGACTGCTGGGCTCGAGTTTTAATACACACTGTGCAGCTTTTAGCAGCAGTAAAACACTTGCCCAGGGCTGGCTTCGAATCGCCCAGCCAACGAAGCTTCTTTCTTGCTTTACAACCAGAGTGACGAGTCTCGCCCGCTGGAGGTGGACTACTACCCCGTGAACGGTACCTTCAACCTGCACTACTTCCCCTACTATGGAAAAAAGGCACAGGTGGGCGCTCACGTATTTTGATATTACTTTTCTTTACCTTCGTGTAAGATTAAACATGTGTAGCACCTCTGCAATCTTACAAGATCTGGAGAGAAGGCTAATTTTAAGATTTTGTTTTGGTAGTGTAAAATTACTTTTTTTTTTTTCCCCCCCTCCTAGCCCAGCTACAGCAACCCTTTGGTAGCTGTGAAATTTCTCAACATTACGAGGAATGTAGAACTTAAAATAGTGTGCAAAATCATTGGAGCTGGAATTACCTTTGATAATGTTCATGATCCATATGAAGGAAAAGTGGAATTTAAACTGAAAATAGAAGACTGAGCAGCAAGAGAGACACTTCTGAAAAACACATGTGAAGAGTGAACTTACCTATCATCACATTCTCCTGTATTTATTTTCTATGATTTCCATATAAATTTCCATGTAAATTACAGTGCAAAGAGACATTTTCTACTGAAAGATGACCCATATAGCTAAAAATCAAGATACCACTTGCAGTCTCTGAAGGAGGTGAAGATTATCTCGATGTACATAGCTTACTATTCCATGGCTACAGTATGCTGCTGCCTTCATGCAAATATTTGTACAAAATGAGTTTTCCGCTAAACTGAGCAGCTATGCCTTCAAAGAACGTAGGTATAGGATCAAAACATCATTTTTGGTCACTTTCCAAACCATGACAAATAAATGATGTATGATACTAAATCTTGGATATTGAGAAATAATTAGATAGCTAGAAAAAGAAATCAATAGTCTAAATACCAGCAAGTAATATAACATTCTCAGTCTGTCTTGTATAGGATGCATACATTATAAAAGTATATTAAAATCATCTGTATCCCAATGCGTTGGGTTTTTTGTACTAGTCAGCCAAGTCAGATTTTTTTAGTTGACAAGTCAATGACTGCAAAAGAAGTGAACTTGAAATATGGCCTCTAGTGGCTTAGAGATTCGATTGTTCTGCTTACAACTTCTGTATAACTTAATAAAAATGACCAGTAAGACTGTAATATCCAGTTACATCCAGGAAAAATGTGTTCATTTAACTGTTAGATTTTATTTGTTTTGTTTTGTTTGTTTGTTTGTTTCCAGTAGAATAGCCCTGTATTGCAATGATGAGGTTTAGGCTACTTGGAATAATCTGGAAGATGCTAAAGTAACACTAAATCGTTAGGTGGATCTAAAATTGGAGAAGTCTAACTCTACCACATATGATACATATACACCGGTTTGCACTTTGTTTGTCAGATAAACATAGATAAGTCCAGGATGCTTCATCCAGAGAACAAACATTGCATGGGAAAAAAGATATTCAAGAGAAGAAATCATTTTACACCTTCACTGCCTGGACATTTTAGGAAGTGGGAGAATGTAACAGGTAAACCTCATTTACTACAGCAGCATTCAGGCAGCCAGCTTGCAGAAAGAACCCAGTTCCAGGGGAATATTTCCCCTTCAAAACCACAAATGGCATTTGAGCCCCTTTTAGAAAAATTGAGTGTTCTGCATTTCAGAAACAGTAAGAAAATGCATTCTCATATAAGACTTCCCCGGCCTAGCCTTTCATGTTTCAACCTTTACAGTGGGACTTTGCCTTTCTTTTAAGAGACTGAATGAAAATAATTTTTATATCCTTGTTGGAAGACAGGTCTCCTCCTGGACATCTTTCCAAAATAATAAGGAAAACAATGAAATAATAAAATATTTTGGATAACAAGATAGTAATTCACGCTCAAAAGTAATCCAAGGTTGTCCACAAGCAGAACATTTAAACATAGACAAGAAAACCGAGAACTCTTCCCTTGGTGTCTTCCCATAGGCAGACTCTCTGCTTGACTGTATTTTATTTAGGGTCTACAACTTGCGTGTTTGAAGCAGGCAATGCAGTATTACAAGCTGGCGTTTCAGTTAGCACCACAGCACAGCACAGGACGATGCCGACATCTCCCACGGACTGGGTATCCGCACAGCCACAGCTTCAGAATGACAGCCTAGACCGACTTTACAGAAAGACCTTTGATGAGACAAATACATTGAAAGCAGAGACTGAAGTGTCCCGGTGTTCACCAAAGGATGATGTGTCCTGAGGTCAAAAAAAGGGTATGCAAGTCCATCAGATCTGGCTCTTTAAGTACAAAGAGTGTCACCTTGAATTTAGATTTTTCTTTAACTTTTAGCCACCTGAGATAATTTTCTTTCTTTACTGCAATTACAGATAATGATAATACAGACCAAGGTTTGTGGCTAGTGTAGCCCAAGTAGCAAAGCCCTTTGAAAACTCTTAAGTGTATTAATTTGGATATAATTAATATTAGCTTGCCTGGAACCCAAATATAAGCACACTTAAATAGCAGAATGACCAGCATGCAAATATTTTGTAATACCGTGATGACACAGCCCAACACTACGTACACGCATTTCATGTAGTGGGCAATGCAACCATCAAAGCAGCGAAGACAGGCTTGCACAGTTGCGCTTTGGAGACATCCAAGTGACAGGAGTTACAAGATAAAGACCAAAATAAGCACAGGGGAAGGAAAACGGGCAGGGCATCCTGTCCAAGGCACGGGAGGGGTGACTGGCAAAAGCAAAACCAAGTTAAGGAGCAGCTGAAACACTGCTTTAGGCAGAGGCGGGCAAGACACATAGGAAACCAACAATGACAAGGGAGAAACGAAGAGAGACAGACACTTCCTCTGGTGGAAGCGCTCTCCAGCCTGATCGCCTTCACCTTGGAGACTAAAGAGGACCTCGGCCATCGGTGCCAGCAGCTCCACACCACTGTACAGTCACAGCTGATTTAGTGTACAAGTGCTACAGGCAGCAGTTTTATATACAAAGCGGTAACCGTTAGTAACATGGAAGAACTAACGATTAGCACAAAGCATGCTGTTAATGAATTTAGTAGTTTGGGTTTCAAGTTTAAAACTCGCCTCATTTATCAGTCTTAAACACCCTCGTTGCAAGCCTCCAATTCATTGAGCTACATATCTACACACACACACGCAAGAACATATGTGTAATATACACATACTCAGTTGCAACATTCAAGATACTTGACTAGACCAAACAATATAAATGAAAAAACTGTCAGGCTACATGGGTTTTTGGTTAGGAAACCAAAGCAGCATATGTAAGAACTAAATACAAGCAAAAGCAAATTCCTGAGTTCAATGAGGTGTTGATCAAGGAGGCCATCTGGCAGAGAAGGCCACTAGCCCGCGTCCCTGCCGCAGCGGAGGGGCAGGCAGGCCTTACCAGAGGAGACGGCTGGGTGGCTGTCAGTGCCAGACTCTCTGCCCTTCCTCCTGCCCGCTGTGCAATGGAGAGATCAGCCGGCAGAAGAGGCATAGGGAAGATAATAACATGCCATGAAACTAGTATCATTGACTCCATGATTTTTTTTATACCCAATAGATTTAATTTCCAGACTTAGCCCTTAAAGGTCTTAAATAAAACTCTTGGAGATCAGTGTAGAGAGAACAGAAACACGGCACTTGCTTTGAGGTGTATCTTCTCCTCGATATCTCCATCTATTCTCATGAATATTCATACCACTGGTAAAGCCAGTAATTGAAGTGTAAAGTCCTAAAGTCTATTATTAAAAATGATGAAGAAAAATTAAGAGTGCGGAAAAGCACTGAGTACAAGCTCTTTGATGCTTAAAGGATTTTTTGTGCTATGAGACTATAACAAGTTCAAAAGGTTTGCCCTCTACCTTTTCTACAAAATTGCTAAGTACTATATATTAATAATTATGTCTTTGCTTAATGGTCTCACATGATGTCATTGCTGTTGCACTCGGGAATTCCTCTCATCATTTCATATAACTGGTTTTAATCTCTTACCTGTAATAAAAGTCAGGCAGCGATTGATTCTGCAGCAAATAAAGCTGTCTAACCATGTGCTACTTTCCGTAACTGGATGGCAAGTAACAGCTGCATCAATATTGCTTGCAGAAAACATTGTATGCTTTGCACATATACTCCCTTCACAAGCTTACTTTCTTTCAGATATGAAAGTTCAAGCTCAAACAAGATTATCTCATTTAATATAAAATAAAAATGCACATGAAACAACAGGTGTCCTTTTCCTCAATTTAATTTGAAAAACTCTCTCTCACTGGGGACAAAGATTGTTCACTTTTCTCGTCTTTTTCTTCATACTGGAGTGATAACAACAGATGCATAGCACTTCTCATGAAGATAAAAGTAGAAATTGGGCTGAGAATTCCCTTTTTAGGCTCCCACTACATCTCTCTCACTTGCTTTAAAATGAGGAGGAACTGAATTCTGGAGAGACACTTGTGCTTCATCATTTTTGAAAAATTGTGGAGAATGGGAGAGGTGCCTGAGGACTGGAGGAAAGCCAATGTCACCCCAGTCTTCAAAAAGGGCAAGAAGGAAGACCTGGGAAATTATAGACTGGTCAGCCTCACCTCCATCCCTGAGAAGGTGATGGAATAGCTCCTTCTGGAGGCCAACTCTAGGCACATGGATGAAAAGAAAGTTATCGGGAGTAGTCAGCATAGATTCACGAAGGGGAGATCATGCTTGACCAACCTGATAGCCTTCTGTGATGGAGTGACTAGCTGGGTAGATGAAGGGAGAGCAGTGGATATGGTTTACCTTGACTTCAGTAAGGCTTTTGACACTGTCTCCCATAACATCCTCATAGTGAAGCTCAGGAAGTATGGGTTGGATGAGTGGACTGTGAGATGGATCGAGAACTGGCTAAGCAACAGAGCTCAGAGTTGTGGTCAGTGGCGCAAAGTCCAGTTGGAGGCCTGTAGCTAGTGGTGTTCTCCAGGGATCAGTACTAGCTCCAGTTTTGCTCAACATCTTCATTAATGACCTAGATGAAGGGTTGGAATGTAGCCTCAGCAAGTTTGCTGATAGGTACAAAACTGGGAGGAGTGGCTGATACACCAGGAGGCTGTGCTGCCATTCTATGAGATCTGGACAGACTGGAAGTTGGGCGGAGGGGAACCTCATGAAATTTAACAAGGACAAGTGTAGAGTTCTGCACCTGGGGAGGAACAACCCCATGCACCAGTACAGGTTAGGGGTTGACCTGTTGGAAGCAGCTCCATGGAGAAGGACCTTGGAGTCCTGGTAGACAGTAAGTTATCCATGGGACAGCAATGTGCCCTGGTGGCCAAGAGGGCCAATGGTATCCTGGGGTGCATTAAGAAGAGTGTGACCATCAGGTCGAGAGAGGTTATCCTCCCACTCCACTCTGCGCTGGTGAGGCCTCATCTGGAGTATTGTGTCCAGTTCTGGGCTCCTCAGTTCAAGAGAGACAGGGAACTTTTGGAGAGAATCCAATGGAAGGCTAAGAGGATGATTAAGGGACTCATCTCTCATATGAGGAAAGGCTGAGAGACCTGGGGCTGTTTAGTCTGGAGAAGAGAAGGCTGAGAGGGCACCTTATCAATGTCTATAAATACCTGAAGAGTGGCTGTCAGGAAGATGGAGCCAGTCTCTTTTCAGTAGTGACCAGTGATAGGACGAGGGGCAACGGGCATAAACTGCAGCACAGGAAGTTCCACCTCAACATGAGGAAAAACTTCTTGACCGTGAGGGTGACGGAGCACTGGAACAGGCTGCCCAGGGAGGTTGTGAAGTCTCCTTCTCTGGAGACCTTCAAAACCCGACTGGACACATTCCTGTGCAACCTGCCCTAGGTGATCCTGCCTTGGCAGGGGGGTTGGACCAGATGATCTTCACAGGTCCCTTCCAACCCCTACCATTCTGTGATTCTGTGATTAATGTGTGTATTTATGTGAAATTCTACTGTTGCCAATGTGGGAATTCTATCCTTTCAATCAAAATATGCTCCAGGGGTTTATCACCATCTTTATCGACTACTAATTTCAATTATTCTCATTTCAAGTTGCAATCCTTAAATCTCATGTCACTTTTCTCTCCTATATTGATAAGCCTTCTAAATTAGTACCTTTTTGTGTGACCTGACATAAACCCAATACTTCCTCATACTTATTTCTTATAAGCCAAAATAGAGTTCCTTAAATCTCTTACTAAAAGATCTTGACATTAGTTATCTGTATCGGGTTTGCGTGGCAAGGTTTGGTAGCAGGGGGCTGCAGGAGTGGCTTCTGTGAGAAGCTGCTAGAAGCTTCCCCTGTGTCTGACACAGCCAACAGCAGCCGGCTCCAAGACAGACCTGCCGCTGGCCAAGGCCAAGGCCAAGGCCATCAGTGACAGTGGCAGCGCCTCTGGGGTGACAGACGTCCAGGGCAGAGCAGAAGAAGGGGAAGAGGGGCTCCAGGCGCCGGAGCAGAGGTTCCCCAGCAGCCCCTGGGGAAGCTCCTGGTGAGGCCGGCTGTGCCCCTGCAGCCATGGAGCTCCATGCTGGAGCAGATCTCCACCTGCACCCGGGGAGGGCCCCACGCCGGAGCAGGGGGATGCCCGAAGGAGGCCGTGACCCCATGGGAAGCCCACGCTAGAGCAGGCTCCTGGCAGGGCCTGTGGCCCCGTGGCAAGAGGAGCCCAGGCTGGAGCAGGTTTGCTGGCAGGACTTGTGACCCCATGGGGGACCCAGGCTGGAGCAGCCTGTTCCTGAAGGACGGCACCCATGGGGGGACCCAGGCTGGAGCAGTTCGTGAAGAACTGCAGCCCATGGGAAGGACTCACGCTGGAGAAGTCCATGGAGGATCGTCTCCCATGGGAAGGACCCCATGCTGGAGCAGGGGCAGAGTGTGAGGAGTCCTCCCCTGAGGAGGAAGGAGCGGCAGAGACAACGTGTCATGAACTGACCACAACCCCCATTCCCTGTCCCCCTCCACCACTCGGGGGGAGGAGGTGGAGAAACCAGGACTGAAGTTGAGCCTGGGAAGAAGGGAGGGGTGGGGGGAAGGTGCTTTAAGATTTTGTTTTATTTCTCATTACCCTGCTCTGATTTGATTGGCAATAATTTAAAGTAATTTCCCCCAAGTTGAACCTGTTTCGCCCATGACGGTTAATTGCTGAGTGATCTCTCCCTATCATTATCTTGACCCACAAGAGACACCTTATACTTTTCTCTTCCCTGCCCAGCAGAGCAGCTTGGGTGGGCACCTGGTGTCCAGCCAGGGTCAACCCACCACAGTACTGAGTAAATTGGGGGAAAGGGCTTTTTTCTGAGTCTTCCCCAATTTTTCCAATACTCTTTTTAAATGACAATGTTAACCAATATGTAGCCACAACCTCTTGGTATGTATTCAGATGTAAAATATCTTTCTGATCCATGATTAGTTTTACCTATATTCAAAATCAGATTAGCTAGTTCCTCAAAACTCTGTGTAGGAGACTTACATACAGTTCTTGTCCACCCCAACACCCAGACCTTTTTTAGGATCCCACATTTTCAGCATATAGTCTTACATCCTCAAAGTGTAGCTTGAATTCATTGTTCAAAACGTGTAGTTTAACATTTTTTGGACATGCCCTGCTTGCCAAGCAATCCACATTAAACTGTCCTTTTCATTGTTTACTTCTTTTCTAACCAGTATCACAATTTTTAAAAATCTAATTTTCTTCCGGCTTATCAAAGAAAACATTAAACAGAAGTACAATCTTACTTGATGCAGCTGTTCAGTCAGTGATAATGCCACAAAACCTATTTTTGACTGAGAAGAGTTCATAACCCTCCAACATACAATCTCGATACCGTAAAACGTGTATTAAAAATCAGAATGCAATGAAACCAAAAAGGCTTAAAGATGCTGTAATATATCCATCGTTTCCTTAATCAGCTAAAAAGTTGCAATTTCCTCCCATACGCATTTCATAGGACCTATTGTGTACTTTGTCATTAATAATTAACCTTCCAGATTTTTAATTTTCTTTCAGCTGTTTCCTTCAACAGTTTTTCTAATATGAGGTTCAGGGCTGATCTCAGGCTGTCTACACCACATTGGGACAGGACTTCCTCACATCACTTTGAAAATTGGCACTCTAGCATTATTTTAGTCTGTAAGAGTTTACTCACTATTTCAATGTTCATTAAAAATCAGCATCAGAAATGTAGAGATCCACTCTCTACCTAGCATAAAGTACCTGGGTTGCCTGTTTTAAGAGAGTTAAGCTTCAAACACGTGCTTAATGTTCTCCTTTAACTAATTCTCTCAAGTTTACATGATAAAAGAACATGAACCTTGCCCAAAGTCTGCAACTTTGCTGTCTTTTAACGTGCTACAATGTAGAAACTTTCCATTCTGCTCTGACCAGCCCTCCCAATATACCAGGTTAGGGCTGGTATCACTGCAATATTTACAGCAATGTACCATGACGTGTATAGAGCAACATGTTAAAACATCAAATCTTTGAGCTTAATTTTGGATTTCAACCTGTTCAAAACATCCAAAACTGTAACAAACAAAAGAGGTGTTAGAAGAACAAAGAAAAGCATTTGTAAAGATATTACATTGGTGATTTTTGATTAACACCAGTCTCTTTTCTGTGTCTTATCAGGACATTTGGCCTTCATCACAGTAAAGCTGTGAATCAATAGTCATTATTTCCTCTGGTTAATGTTTCACTTGTTAGTGCTGACATACTCTGAATGTCTCTCTGGGGACAGCAGCTCTCCAATTGTGAGGGGCAGATGCAGCTAGGTGACAACCATCATCATGCCAGGTGAGAATTGCCAGTGTAACCAAATGTTGGAAGTTGGAAATGCCTGTGCATGTCAGTTGTTGCCCTCCTTCATTCTGCTCTCAGCATCAGCTGTATTTCTGCTTCTTAGAAACCTCATCCTAAGGAAGGACAGTCTTCACTTCTACCTGCTCACTGACTAACTTTTCCATCATAGGAATTTAGTAACTTTTGATAGGTACTGAAGATGAGCTGAGCTTCTGTTCTTTTTCTGCTGAGCCTTTGGTACGTAGGCAAGCCACATGACACCCTTGTTACTGATAAATAGTATTTTGTAACATGCTTTTTGGTTTCTTTTCCTCTCTGTCATGGGATCCATATGGTAATTCAGGCTGGAAGGCACCTCAGGTCATCTGTAGTCCAGTCCCTGCTCAAAGCATGGTCAGACTCTACGTTGCTCAGGGCTTTTATGCTGTCTAGTCTTGAAAACCCTAAGGATGGAGTCAGCACAACGTCTCTGGGCAACCTGTTCCGCAGCTTGACCATCCCAAGTTCTTCCTTAAACCCAGCTGGAAATGGTCGTTTCAGCTTGTGTGTGTTGTCTCATCCTCCCACCATTCACTGCTGTGGACTGATTCCATCTTTGCAATAACCTTCTGGCAGTACTGGAAGAGTGCAATTAGGGCTTTTGAGGCCACCTATTCTTCAGGCTGAACAAGCCCCTCTCCCTCAGCCTCTCCTCATATAGCAATTGCTCCAGTTCCCTAAGCATTTTGGTAACCCTCCAGAATCCATGGAAGCTCAAGGAGGATCGGGGACCAAGAAAAACCTTGGAAAAATCTTAAATCCCAAATTTGGAAAATAATGACATTAGAAGTTTCTGCTCTCATTGTGCTGGCTTGTCTTTGCTTTTGCTGATGAATGACAATTAAAGTAAAGCAAGGCTGTAACAATAAAGCATGTGTGACAATATTTGCACCTTTCTGGTAGCAGACATATCTGAGAAGGGCTGAAAGTTGTTAACTCAATGTAGTAGTCAAGATAAACAGCCTACTACTCTTCTCATAAGCAGACGAGGGAAAGGAAATCCCTACAGGAAACAATGAACCATCTGGGAAAAACAAGTGTATATACTCTCCTTTCTACTGATGATCATTCCAGTACCATTACATCAACGCTGCTCCCCCCATCCTTCACCCTTTTTATATTAAAGCAGCATCAAACTTTCAGATTTCCCATTAATGTGAAGATTTCACAATCCTGTATATTCACTGATAAAGAAATAGTGATTTATCTTGTGACAGTTACCTCCTTTCATGAACAATTTAATAAACGGTCATCTTCAAGGACTGGTACTCTATCAGCCCCATTTATTTTTTCTTCTCTGAAATAGTTGCCTTTGGTTGAAGGAAGATTAAAAAAAATTTCCAAAGTTATAATTGCTTTTCTTTAGTTAAAACAAGCAAATTCCTACAGGAAAAGCAAAACAGTTTACTTTTGAAATAAAACAATTCAAGAAATCCTTCTTAACTTGTAATACATGTCAAAATAGAGAGAGTCTTTCAAAGTGATCTCTCACTATCACTTTAGAAAAACAGTAACAGATGCACACTGTTCCCAGGATTTATCTGCAGGACCATTTCAGGGATACGAATACACACTTTGAAACTTTTCTTCTTCTTCAGATCACAAAAAGTGCTGACAAATTAAAGGAGTAACAGTACATCCCTCTCCTGTCACGTTTTTCCCCAAACTGAGCCCTTATTACCATAGTCATCACTTTTACCATCATTTAATCTGTTTTAAACTGAATTCTAGTTTCTCTCTCCTCACCGTATTTTCTACTTCCACAGATTTCCTCAACAATTTCCTGTCCATAATTTCCTCTTATGTTCTGTTCCTGCTTTTGATCTTCCTTTTCCATCTGCATGCGCGGTACCACCCTTCTCAGAGATCAGAACCATACAAAGTTACATCCCACTTTCCAGATCCTTTCGTGCCACACCTGACATTATTACATCTGTTCTATGCATTTCTCTGCCTTTTTTTTTCTTAATAAAGTTGCTACTACTAGTCTTTTTTGTAGTCTTTGACTAGTCTTCTCTCGTTTTCTCATTACTTCTTCACAACCTACACCACCTTCTCTTTTTATGCCCCTCTGTAAGGACCCTAAGTTTCAACCTGTTCCTTCTTTTCTGGTTCCGCTATCCTCCCTCCTTCAACTCCATTCAACTGTCTTCATTTCCAGCTTCTCCCTCACTATTGGTGTCTCTTCTCTTTTTTTTCTTCTTCACCTAAACACTATGACCAGGTAACTGCCTGAATTCTAGCAAGTAATTCAAGTCAATAGACTTTCTCTTGTTATTGATTGCTGCCTTTGCTACAAAGGTCTCCTGAAACAAAGGTAATATAGAATCATTTAGGTTGGAAAAGACCTGTAAGATCATCAAGTCCAACCATAAATATAGTATAGATTCATTCCCCCAACGCACTCCAATGCTGCTTTTTTAAACGCTCAAATTCTATTTCGGAGAGTCATCAGCAACCAAAAGCAAACAAAGTAATGTCTTTTGAAATGTATGTTTTGCCGCACTTTCACTCCCACCTTGACCTTCTCTCATCTGAGGTCTATTCCACTGATAAGAACCAACAGGAAAATGTCAGATGCTTTCAGACTTCCTTACCCAACATCCCTGTTCTCACTCTTTGCAGGTAGATCTTGGATCATACACTGGAGATTTAAAGTCTAAGGGAAAACTGGAATTATCCCCTTGGACTGTCAAAAGTTCCTAACTATTGTTGGGCTCTGCAGATAAAACTGCCATTCAACAGCAAAGATAATTTGAATCAGCTGACTCAACTGCAACAGGAACCTTACTTATAGCGTTAGCACTGCAAAGAATGAAATCTTCAGTGAGAAGCAAAGCACACAATTAGCCCACCCAAAATGGTTCTCCCAGGCCCATAAAATTAAGTAATTTCCTTGGTTGACTCATATTACAACAAGGTTTGATACAATTAGAAAACGTTCACTGCATATCAACTGCTCTGTAGTAAGCACTCACACCCCCTTACCACGGAAGATTTGTCAAGGCATAATCCTTCAAGAGAAAAAACAGGTAAAACACTTGGTATTTACCACAGGGTTTAAGTGCATCCAGGAGCCCTTATCAGAGACAGAGCAGTTATTAGTCTGTCAGTTGTCTTTGCAGCAGCTCTCTGGAGTTTGTGGAAACAAATCCTGACTCTGATAGCAGCCTGCAGAGTGACTGAGCCAGTTCAGTAACCTGAGCTTTCAGGTGAGAGCAGATGTGGTCTAACAAAAAAGTTTAAGGTGGAAGTATATGGAAAGTTGATGAAGACCTGTTTTGAGGACATGGGAATGTACAATGGAAAGGCAGGATTGAGGAATAAGGGATGAAAAGTTAGGACAGTAAGCATGGGATTGTAAACAGAGAAGTTGAATTGGAGTGTTAAGATTGGCCTGACACTCTGAGGAGCAACAGGAGACGTGAAAGAAGAGCGTATACAGGGTAAGATATTGCTTTTTGCATTTTAAGTTACCAAGATCTGTAAGGACAAATTACTAAATCAAAGCAAAAAATCTGTGCCCTCTATAGTGCAGATTCAGTGTCCTGAGACAGTTAATTCTATGTCTTGCGACGACAGGAAGTGAAATGTTCTAAAATAACCCTAAAATTAGAAAAACCACAGAGCTTGTTAAAAATGCCCATGCGCGTTTTATTAATAAAAACTAACAGTGCCAAGGTTAAACAAGTCAAACAATTATAGTCTCTTTATATTCCATAAAATATTACAGAAAAGTTTATTTGTGTTTCAATAAAAAGACTACTGTCTTAGAATAGGCAGCTGACAGTATTTGTGCAGTTAATTGTTTGTGAATAAATTTAAAAAGACTACCACCTGCCCTGAAATTCCTTTTATAAAAATGAACTATTAAAAATGATTGACAAATTTTGAGTTAAAAAACTTAAAACATTCTCTATATTTAATTTCAACTTTATAATAGATTACAGGAAGATGCTTACGAAACAAATACAAACATTTGTTTCAGTACATGTCTTTATATGATAGACTTATAAGTATGTAAACAACTATATAATAAAAAGTTTCCAAAGTCTGCCTGTAAGAAATCAGGCAAATTTTACCATAAGCAATAAATCATTCCAAACCTTCAAGACATTTTTATATAGCTGCACCAACTGGCAGTAAACATTTGCCAAAAACTTTAAGTCATATGTCCCAACATACAGTGAAAAGTATATAAACTTGATGGAATCATAATGTTAGATATAATTTAAGGGAAAATAAGTTCACAACAACATTTCTGGAATTTAACATGTAAAAAAGTAGGACGTATCTTTCTTGTTCGGTTCTTTGGACACTGCGTGATTAACAAAAAACACTACTACAGTAGCTCACTATCCCTCAAAAAGTGGCATAATCAAAATACACTCCAAATAAATTGCCATTCAGTGTATTCATGTTCCACAGAAGGACAGCATTTTATTTCTCAATGATGTGTCTACATTTTCTTTAGCAAACTTCGAAAGAACATTTGGGGCAAAATCCATTTTCCTTCAAGTAAAAAAAAAAAAACAAAAAAAACCAACCAAACAAAAAACCAACCAACAAACCAAAAACCCCTAAAACAAGAGTAAATAAAGGCTCTGCATTAACACACTGGTATCAAAAACACACATCCACACCACATTTAAAAATATCCTACATAAAACAATCCTTGTTTGCTTATCAGAGGTGCAATTTCTAAACTCAGAACTGCTTACCAATATTCTCCTTGAGGGATGGGGCAAAGTAATTTGAGACACTTCTCCCTAGAACAATTTATTCCTGAAGCTTGCTGAATTTTAACAAAAAATAGTCTACAAGCAAAGGGCATCAGTCGTCATCATCGTTTTCATTAAAATCGTCGTCATCGTCATCATCATCCCCAACATAAGAAACTGGTGTTTCAACTCTGGAGCCACTGTACTGAGATCCATTGGAACTTGTAGCCAACATCCCATCTCCACCATTGGAAAAGTCACTGAAAAAAAAACCAAAACAAACAAGACCGGTTGACATTGCTTAATAATTCTTCCCATTTTACTGTGCTCTTAAATATAATCACACATATATTCCATTCCTTTAATGAATCTGCCACTGCTACTTCATAAACTGTCTTTAATATATATCCAAGTTGTTTCTCAAAAGTAGAAACAGGTGAAGTAATTTGGAAATGGTTCTTATTACGTTTCTTCCTTTAGGTTTAATATAAAAATTAAATCCTTTCACAGGCACCTTAGAAGTACACATTCCAGGCTTCTTCTAAAGAACATTTAGCGTTAAGGCTACACAGCTATCTAAACCCTTTAATATTTTTATGTAGCACTGGCCACTTGCATCACAAGTGAATCATGTCTTTCAGAAGCACTAATTTTGATTCAAAGACTTGGAAAATCAAGGAATTAATAGCTTTTCCTTAATGCCTTGTTATTACATGGCAAACTAACATTGCTACATGTTCTGTATTTTTAACTTGAAATTGTTTTCTTGTCATTATGCTTTTCTTTTCTACTTTAAAACAAACCCACACCCCACACCAAAAGCTCACAAGTACAACATATCCAGTAAAACACTTTCAAGAGTTTCTGCTGTTCTGCACACTTATTCAAAAGGAAGATAGCCAGGTATCTGTATAGGTGTAGCTAGATGACTTATAACAGGTTCTTCACAATTATCTGCAGAAGCAGTTTCAAAAACAAAGAAAAAAAAGTTGAGACTATTCTTGTGTTCCCGGGAACTTGGAAAGTACAAACGCAGACATCTGTCTCCCCTCTTCCTGATAAAAATGAAACTGGATTTCATAAACTGAGTATCCTAGTAAGAGAAAGAAACTGGGATGAAGGCATTGATAGCAGCATCTTCAGTCTTCTGCAGACTTTCTTTAGACAGCTTGCTGAATAAGTTTATAGCCTTTATTTGCCTTGGCAGCAATTTTTGGTACCAGAAAAGCTACGCATCTTTTAGTTTCCTATTTCCATTATTATTTATGTATGTACTATAATTAAACATAATTTGTCGCTCCTCTTTTCCAACCTTGTAAGAAACAGAAGTGGTAAAAGTTCTTGTGCTTCTCACTACGATAATGAACCACAGTCAGCCTCTGGTTTTCTATTGGCCTCCGGCTAGTAGCGGCCTACTCAAATTTCAAAGTCTTAAAAATACATGGGCTCTTTTTCACTAGCTCCATGCTAATTAACCACAGAAGGAACCTTAGTGAAAACAGGAAATGTTATGTACTGTTTAAGTCCTGCTTCTCTAAAGATATTTGGAGCAGTATTCTCATTCAAGCTTTAGTTCCTTAGCACAAAGCAGGCAGAATTCCCCACATGTTTTTGGGCAGCAAGAATGGGCTGGAGCATAAACCATGCTCCTCACCATTGTTAGTCCCACACATCCCTGAGCTCGACTCTTTCCCTTGCAAGTTATTTCCTTTTTTTTTTTTTCCGCTTTGCATTCAAGTAAGCCTATCATCTACAAAAAGGTTGTGTTTTTTTTTTAAAGAAATACTTTAAAAATGTAATTGCATTAGCCTTTTAAAGTAAGCTAGATACTGTATCTTTAGAAGGACTTCCTTCCAACTCTGATGGCAGGCAAATGAGTGAGAAAAAGCTACCAGAAGACTATCTTCAGAGAACAAGAATAAAGCTGTATTTACTTGTCTAAAGAAATCCCATCGATACAGGATTTTTACCTTTAAACACAAATGGCTTTAAAATGTCCTAAAAATTAGGACTTCCTTAAGAATTTCAATGGTATAGCAATTTCCTAAATAACTTACAAGGCAGAGGCAGCCAGTGATTCTGACATAGAATCACAGAATCTTTGGGTTGGAAGGGACCTTTAAAGGTCACCCAGTCCAGCCTCCCTGCAACAATAAGGGACATCTTCAACTACATCAGGTTGCTCAAAGCCCTGTCCAACCTGACCCGGAATGTTGCCAGGGATGGGGCACCTACCACCAATCTCTGGGCAACCTGGGCCAGTGGTTCACCACCCTCACTGTGAAACATTTCTTCCTTCTATCTAGTCTAAATCTGCCCTCTTTCAGTTGAAAACCTTTACCCCTTGTCCTATGGCAACAGGCCCTCCTAAAAAGTCTGTCCCCACCTTAGGTTGCCCACAGAAGTTGTGGATGCCCCACCAGCGGAATTGTTCAAGGTCACGTTGGATGGAGTTGGATTGGTGCAATGTGATCTAGTGAAGAAAGCCCATGGCAGCGGGGTGGACGAAAGATCCTTTCCAACCCAAACCATTCTGCGATTTTAAAATCACCTGGATTGGATTAGTTGCATGACGTTTACAACAGAAATAACTGACTTTTCAGATAAGGCTACGTTTCTGGACACAACAGAAACAACTGGCAGAAAAAGAATACTTTTGCAGATAATTTGTTAAGCTAATCAACTTGCAACATTCAAATATTTGTTAGCAATGTTAAACATTTCAATGACCACAGAATCATTAAGGTTGGAAAAGACCTTTAAGATCATCATCCATAAACCCAACACCACCATGCCCACTAAACCATGTCCTGAAGTGCCACGTCTACACGTTTTTTCCACACCTCCAAGAATGGTGACTCAACCACCTCCCTGGGCAGCCTGTGCCAATGCTTGACCACTCTCTCAGTCTAGACCTCCCCTGGCACAACTTGAGGCCATTTCCTCTTGTTCTATCGCTAGTTACTTGGGAGAAAAGAACAACACCCACCTCACCACAACCCCCTTTTCAGGTAGTTGTAGAGAGCGACAAGTCAAATGTATTTGACTCATTTTACAACTTTGTAGAGCTCACAGAAGGGCATCTTGTTGATTAATGCAACAGCAAGAAGCTAGCAAGCAGTAACTACATAAGGAAAAGTGTCTTATATAGCAAGACAAAAAATAATAGTTAAGTTCAGAAACAACGTATGTCCACACAACATTAAATAAAAGTTATGGTTTATTACTCTACCAGCTTCTGATGCGGTTTAAAACCCAAAGACCTAAATCTTTTTTTAAGTTAGACACTGATGACCAAGGGAGAATCTTGCCCAAATTTTATCTTTAGGGAAGTATCTGTTCTCTTGTCACAAACTCAAAATTAAACAGAAATAATACATTCAAGATTAACACCAATCTTACCAATTTCTTTTCCACCCTACAGGAAAAGATTTCTTTCATGACACTGGTACTACTCAAGCAAAAGCGATGCCCGAGAATAAACATAAACACATATCCACATCACATTTAATCAGAACAGAACTTGTTCCATGAAGTATTTATAACCTCTGATTAAGTTTCTTTGATGACCACAGATTTTAATAACTAATCAATAATTTTATCTCACCTGGATGAAAATCTTGTGCCATTTGATGCAGAACCTGATGAAGATGTGACATATACACTGCTGATTGATCCCTGAGCCATTTCTGTAAAATGAACAATACATATTTCAAGAATACTTCAAAATACACTCATTCAGTGGAAATGCTTAATCCTCTTGAAGTCCAGAAAAGGAGTGTTCCAACCAAAACAACAAAACATACTGATGTACTATACCCAAAATAGCATAATTAAAAACCAAGATGGTAGTGCAACAGCAAAATTTCAAAATACATTAAAAACCATTTTATGTCGAAGTGAGCAAGTTAGATGTCTCAGTATTTTTACATAATGAAAATTATAAAACAATACAAAATGAAACCATGACCACGTTTGCACTTACTACCTTTTGCCTTTGCAAGTGAAGCAACTATTAATACTGTCCTCTAAAAAAATTACACACTGCAAAGATCTACTTGTGTGGTATAATGCAAAATGTGGTTCTAGGAACAGCAACAGCCCATTCATTTCTTTGAGTCCAGTATTAAGGAGGAAAACAAAACAACTCTTCTTGGAGTAACTAACCTGTCACATATGGTTCCAGAGCTTTAGGAACCAAACTCCTTGCAATTTTTAGGTCCTCTGCTGAACAGCTTCCAGATTCTAGCCCACAAGCCATTCCCATTCGTTTTAGTACTTCTATATCATCATGAATTTCAAAAGTATTGTCAAAATTAAATAGATATTCAAACCTGGAGAGGAAAAATGTCTCAGTTAGCTTCAATTACTTTAACAACCTTTACAGTTTCAGGAATTGCAGCATTTCAAAAGCTTAAACACACAGTGTTAGTGACGTATCATATTAAGCAATCAAATTTTTCAAAACTATGTATTTGATAGCAAGCAACTAAAACTGCAATTATACACACTATGGAATTCATTAACAGGTTTAACAGATACAGAGTTTTAATTAAACTGTTTTGCACGTTTCATAATTTCTTCTTTAATCCCATTCCTCTACCTAACGTGTAATTTTTTAAAATGTTTTTAAGCTTTTCCAGTAAGCTAATAGCTTAAGTAGAAACCACTGCCACATTCAACTTTTATTTAGCAGATGAAAAACCTAGCTTTTTGAACCAAAAGTAGAGAACAGCAAAATCCATTTTCAACTCCACTGTCTGTATTTCATCACGTTAAATAAAGCCAAAGGAAAACACTACTTTGTAAAGTATGATATAAAACTTTGTCAGAGCTGCCTTTGCTTCTAACATCTCTAGATAGTAAGCTCTAAAGAAGTTCTTAAATGTGAACACAATTATTCTGTTTATTAAAAAGCTCCATAAAATTCCATTTCTATTCAACATAAGTAAGTTCTACCCATCTGAAATGCATGTTCTTAATCTACAAAAGGCACAAGTAAATTTATTTGTACTTCATTTTTCACAAAATCTAGATGAACACTTTAGCATGGACATAAAACTCATAGTTGTACCAAAAGCCAGACAGAAAACTTTAACTCACTTGTCATTTGAAATACTGCAGTCAATCACTGTCTTCTTGCTGGTGTTCACAATGATAAATGGCAAATGGATGACAGAATTGGAAGGTGGCGGTCGATTTGCCTGCTGTTCTGCTTGACGGTTTCGCTGAACGAGGTTTTTGAAGGCAATTTGCTAGAAAAAGCGATAGCGATATGAAAGTATGAATTAAACCTTCAAGATCCTGTTAATGGAAAAATCCCTTGGTTAAGGAACACCAGCAATGGTTGTGGCAAGTAAATGCAGAAAAGGACAGAGAGTGTTCACCATATTCCTGTATGGTAAGATGCAAGAAGAGACACAAGTGATAGTACTGAAAATACACAGTAAAACTTAACTGAAGAAAAAAAATGCGTGTTCGAGTAACTACATCAGGACAGATCCTTGACAGAATGAAGAGATAACAATGATCAAAGAAGGAATTTTTATATAGCATCTTACTTCCACTCTGCTTACTATTCCCTGCTAGCTACTGCACTCCACAAGAACAGTTGAATGATTAATACTGTATTTTTGCTGAAATTATATACTAAAAAACAGTTAATGTTTGTAATTGGAATGTCTGACATTTAGGTTTCTGAATTATTCTACTAATATTAGTGACTCTACTCTCATATCTTACCAAAACTGCTTTTCAGAATAAAATGTTCGAACTAAAAACTCAAGTTAACTATTAAAACTAAAGTTATAAATCCTATAGTAAGTCACCAAACAAGTATTTTTCTGGTCATAGAATCAAATGAAATTGGAATTAAAAATGAAATCCAAAGCCAACACAGAGGCTGATAAAAATCAGACAACTGTTGAGATTGCTGTCCCACAGCTGCCTGTACTTTCTTTCTGCATGCCCTCTCTGACATTCTCATTCCTACTGCATAGGCAATGCAACTACCAAGGGATACTCCTGGAGAACCAGGAGCACAGCTACTTAGGGGATAGACTACTATCGCACAGTGTATTAGGGGAAATCTGGGAAGAGTTCAGCAACTGTTTCACAGCAATTAAGCTGCTTACACAGCAGGAGCAGCAACACCCCAGAAAAGCAAGACACAAAGCAGTATGAGAGATGGTCTCTAGTCACAAAATTTTGTCTATGGACTATAACACAGAAAAACATTCTAGATACGAGAATTGAATTGGAAAACTCAGAGGATGAAGTATGAATTACAGCTCCTCTCAGCACAAATCCTGTTTAAACAGCATGGTCCCAGCTAAACTACAGTGCTAAATTAGAACTGCTTATGTCTTATCCTGAATTCACCCCTAGTCATCTTAGAAGTTTCCCATCCCTCACTAGGATAAAACAACAAGAATACAGATGTAAGTTACCTTGCCCTATAGACAAGAGTACCTTGACTGTACCTGTAGAATGAGTTCTTGTAGTTGAGACTGTTTTTGCTTTATTCTTTCAAGTCTTCTCTGTTTCTCCACCTTAAGACAGAAAAAGGACTGGTTAGTTTGTTGGTTTTAAAGACCGTTTTATACCAACATTTTGTCCCCTTAAGATCATTTCAGTACCGGAGAACTGGAGCTAGGACATCTGATGTCAATCATTAAGGTTCTGCAGATAATTTAGAGATCTAACTATCAAGACTCACATCAGTAGTACTGATGGAAACTATAACAAAGAACAAATTAGAACACTGGGAAATGAAGTACAATATATTGGGGACAGGGTAAAAACATCTTTGCAAACCGAAGTTATGCCTCAAAAAATTTTACAAATTCATAGAATCATAGAATGTTTGGGTTGGAAGGGACCTTTAAAGGTCACCTAGTCCAGCCCCCCTGCAACGATCAGGGACATCTTCAACTACATCAGGTTGCTTACAGACCTGTCCAACCTGACCTGGAATGTTGCCAGGGATGGCGCATCTACCACCTCTCTGGGCAACCTGTTCTCTCCAGGAGGCAGGGAGCATGTAGACCAGAATGATCCACTTGATGTAGTCTACTGATATTGGGGGTATTGGAGAAGATCCATTAAAGATGCTTAAAGAAATGAACCTGCTATGGAACCAAAGGTTAAGTCCCTACAGTATTAAACAGATACTAAATAATAACATAAAAGATAGGAACAAAAAAATGGTAGGAAATAAACTGCTTTCCCAGTGGAGGAAGCTCACCAGCAGATTCCCACAAGGACTTAATTTATAGCCCGTTATTCAAATTATAGTGGATCAGAATAAGGGCATGAACAGCAAGGCGGCAGAATCTGCTGACAATGCTAGGCTATCTGGTATAGTAAAAGAGAGCTCATCACAAAGCACAGTCAAAGAGTCTTGTAGCATTGAGTGATTATACCATCAAAATTATTTTTGGTAAATGTAATGTGGCATGTGTGAGAAAACATAATCCTATTCATGCTATTTCAGAAACAAATGCAAAGATCTTAAATTGCATTATCTGCAAAAACATCAGCTCAATACTCCACAGCAGCCAAAAATGTGAATTATTAGGCAAGAAACAGAGAACAAAACAGAAATTATCACTACATCAGTATATGAATCCAGAACGTTTAGATCTTGAGTTCCGTAGTCTAGTGTTAATATTTCAAAAAGACCATACAAAAGAGCAATCAGGATAATCAATGGTACAGAACAGATTCCATACAAGGGAATAATGAATAAAATCATGAAAAAGGAGAATGAAATAATGACAGAGAACACAGGAGATATCTATAAAACCATGAATAGGATAGAGAAAGTGAATAAGGAATGATTGGGTCACCATAAATTCAAATTAAAAAAAAAAAAAAAATCAGAGGGTATCAACTAAATATAGTATTTTCAAAAACAAACAAAAGGTATTTCATAAGAAGCTCCCAATGCACCTGAAACTCACTGCTGCAAAAGACAGCAACATTTGTTAAACATAAACTTTGTACAAAGTAAAAATTTGTGGAAGAAAAATTAATTGAGGGCTATTAAAGAGAAGGATACTGTATCTGCCTCAGGTTATGCTTGAACCACAAGTTACAGGAGAAAACATCAACTAAATATTTTCTCTAATCTTACACTCCTTCCTAGGTAACTGCTACTGTCAGGCAAGATACCGGATAGTCAGACTGATGGCCTGAAGATCAACTTTTGTTCTTGGGTCCTTAAAATATGCAACTAAGAAGAAAATCACTGGAGTTAAAAATTCACATGAATGTAGTTTTCTGTTTGTTTTCAGTGGAAAAACCAGAAGCGTACATAGTGAAAAAAACAGCAGCAAGGCATGATGTTATATCATATCTTAAAAAAAAAATATAAAAAAAAAGGTAGGACCAGGTCTTATAATTTAGCATTAAAAAATAAGTCAAACAACTGCCTCGCCCCAAAAAACTTATCACAACTCACCTGAGATCACATACACATAAACTACATCGCTTTCCATATTACTGCAAGATACAGATCTTACTAACTGCCCCGCACCCTCTCCTTCTGCATTATCAGGACATATTTTACCAAATCAAATACTCTAATTTACAACACAAAGTACAAGCTTAAAAAGACTTAAAATACTAAATACTTGATGAGGAACCTCTCAAACTCCTATGTTGCCTTATACACTATTTGGCTTGATTTTTCAGCAGTTTAAGGGTGAAGCTAAGCAATGTAAGGATAGTAAAAAAAAAAGCTTATTAGGCTTGACAACTTCACAAATTAAACATTAGCCTCCACAAAGTCATTAAAAAGAATCTTACTGCAAAACTTGTCAGTAATGTCACTAATAATTTAAATGTCAATAGAGCTTGCAGAAATGGGAGCTAGAACACTCATGAAGCAGTAAGGGGGAAGGGAGGAATCCTGCAGTTGATCCTCAAGTTAAGATCAATGTCTTAACATCTTAAGATTCTTGCTATTTTCAAGACTATATTACACTTGTGGCTTAATCATTCAATGGTTAACAGAAGTTCTTCCTCCTCTTACAACATCCAATTAACAAGTTTTCACTTTGGCATCAGACGTTATCATTGTTCCCACCTTAAATGCATGAATCTTCACTGTGTGTCATTACATTCTAAGTTGCTTTTTCACTTCAGTACTAATATCATCCTACTCTTCTTTAGGACATTATCAGTCATGACATCAAACCCAGCTGAACGAGTCACACTTTCTTTTGCTCCAACATTACTGGCAATGCCATACTTTGTGAGGCAGATTCAAAAAGATCTACTTTTAAAATTCCTCCAGCTAGCTGGTTCCCTATTCAGCACACAGCACTGTCATCTTCAAACCACTTCACCTTCCATACTCACCCTACTATTTATGCCCCAATTATCCCTTTCTTACCTTAACTAATAATTTTCACTTGGGATGATAAATACTTAAATAAAACTCAGATTGATTACATACCCTATAATTTCTTCATCTAGATAGCAATTACAGTACTAACTGAAAAATCAATTATCAGTATCAAACAAAAATCTTCATAGAATTAGCCCTTTGTAGATAAACTCCAAAAGGTTTTTTTTCCCAATTTGTCAGCTTCTACACCGATTTTTCAGTCCTGCTGAAGGGAATTTTTTAAGAATAAATACAAAGTCTCATTCTATTCTGATAAAGTGAATTGACTTCAGTAAACCTCAGTAACTTTATTATCCTGCAAATCTCAGGATACTAAAAAAAAAGCCTGCCATAACTTATGAATGCCTTTCAGCAAAAAACATTTTTTACCCAAGACATGCAGTAAAGAAGTCTGACATGTTCATGTAAGACAAATGTCAGAAATACTGAAGACCTGCAGCAACAAAAAAGGAGCAATGCATATATATATATATATATATATATATACACACACTGATCTACATGTAACATCTGTCATCACAGACATATTATTTGTCTGGCATCTGGAGAAAAGAATCTTCCTGACTCTTGAGCACCACTACTGCAATGTTGGAAATACACTTTAATCTTTCTGTTTGATTAACTTCCACTCAGAACCAGTTCACATATACAGCAAAAGCTGTAACAGAGCTGTATTTTTTACTAAATATAAGAATTAAAAAAAATATTTAAGCAATCTGGAAATTTATATGTGTGTTCTGTAAATATAAATAAAATTAAATTTAAAAAAAGAGTCAAAAGGGACCATACTATTCTACCTTGCTATCTCAGAAGATCACATGCACATGTTGTATGAGAACATAATAAAACTGTAAACATTTACTCTTTAACACAAAGCCATTGTGAACTACCTAGTACATATACCTCTAAATTCTGACATTCCTGAGCAGAGTTAGTAGGTAGACCAATCCATTTGATTTCCTTCTTCTCCTTAGAGATAATGTTCATGGCCATAAGGACATTTAAGGCATCATAGACACGTCGTCTAATATTCTTCTGGTCATAAGCCTGCTGTAGACATAGTGCATTAATCAAAAACATACCTGTGACAAAAATATTTGAAAATAAACACATCACAGTAAATGGGTAAACTCAGGTAATTTCTGAACTGTTTTGTTGAGCAGTAGGAAAAGAAATGCAAAAGTCTCAAAAGAAATTTCTCTTCCCCCATTCAGTTTGCATGTAATTGACCTCCCATATACTTACTGATTCATTTGGTGAAATGTGATTATCAGTGGTACTGAATTCTGCAACCAACTCGTCTGCCACCTCATTGTATGAGGTGGTTCCTTTTCTTTGTACCTTCTCACAAACCTTCATAGAGAAATGACGTAAACCCTTGCCATTCTTCTCTCCTTTTTTGTTCCGCTTCCTAAATATATGTATAATATATATTTTAAGAAGATTTGAACTTTGGAATATTTCATGTCTCTTTTTCAAACACAGGCACACTGCTGTAAAAAACCAAGCCTTCCCTTTTGTTCTACTTCTCACCCCTTCCCAACATTTCTTCCTCTAATTCTTCCCCCTACAATTTACAATAATTAACAATTCTAGTATCTTGATGCTGAAACACAATACAAAACCATTCTTTTGGCAACTCTGCTAGTTCCAGTAGCCAATAATAAGTTAACAATAGGGATATTCCTTGAAGAAGCCAATAAAGAAAATGTTCCAATCTTCAAGACAACAAGGGATAGGGGGATAAATGCTAAAATATGAAAAGTGAACTACAGGAGATAAAAAAGAAAAAAAAAAGCCCAAAAAAGTTATTTTTAATTTAAATAGCCCATCTACTTTTACCACAAAAATTAGATTGATTGAGCATTTTCTATTAAGTCTGATACTGACTGAATAGATGAAGTCTGGTATCGGATGAACTCACTAAACATTACACTGTTACTAAAACACAGACTTGAAGTTATACAGCATATGAAGTTGCTATGAAAACTTCAACATTACAAGGTACAAGAAGTATGACAAATCTTTCTGCACATCTTTTAAATAAAAAGTTCCTTGCAACTTGAGGAAAAATGTAAGTATCAACAAAATTAGTATCAGCAATGGAACCTCTCAGTTCTCTACATCTCATTTCACTGTATAATTCCAAAGCAGAAATCTATTTGTGTGTAACAGAACACCGATGATAAATTTAGTCTTAAAGCAAATACATTTAACAAGAGACCCTTAAAAACAAGCTTGCATGAGAAAAGACACCAAAAGAATGCATTCATTGTAGCTAATACTTTCTCCCAATAAGTACTACCTTCCTATTTCACATGATACTTTGGGATACACTTGTTCAATCTGAAATGTACTGTATTTTTTTGGAAATGCACCAGCAAAACAGAAATGCAAATTAAAACCTGAATCAAGTCAGATGAATTCCCATGTCCTTTTAGGAGCTAAATTCTCTAAATGTAAGTAACGTGAGCATATCTGTCAGAGTTTACAGAAAATATTCTAGTTCCTTTTACAACAAATGAGGGAGTATTCATTCTTGTGTGACTATTCCAGATTTCAATACAATATACTTTAACATTGAAGTGCTCTTGATGGAAAGGTAAACAGACTGTCTCTCTCACACTGCTAGCTTGAACAGTACATACACTATCACAATGAACATTTAGAACAAAAGTTCCAAGCAATTTATTAGTTCTTTGTAACTTTTATTTTGCTCACCCAGCAGACCATGGCGAAGAATCTGCGGTCTGGTTCTGTGATACGAAATGTGTGTTAGGTGTATGTGGACTTCCTACCAGGATAGTATTTGGCGCTGAAGGTCTCTGAGGTGTACCAATAACCTACAGTAAAGATAAAATAATTTGGAAAATGATTGTAAGTATTTCAACATATTCATATGCTGCACAATTCAAATGATGCATTATCCAAACAACACTTTTTTTCTACCTGCTTCTATTAGATGCACTGAATTCATACACACTAGCACAAAAATCTTTAGACTACAGATTATATAGTTAAAGCACTCCCTAAATAATAAGCATTTATGTTTTACCCTTCTTAAATGCGCTTTTCACACTTGCTGGATTTCTTAACACTGTTCAAAACTAACTTAGACAAGATCAAAACACACACGCCCTCTCCCCCTCAAAAGAAAAGGGGAAAAAAGGAGGGGTAAAAGACCCCTGACCAGACTACATATAAAAAAGTTGCAGTAATTACAGTTAAAATACAAACATATGAAACAAGAAGACCTGAAAATTGGTAAAAGCCAAGAGAAAATGCAGAGCTGTTGCAAGAAAGGCCAAATTCTCTCCTGCAGTTAGTCTCTATCACTACAGAGTCAAAACAAAAATACAAGTATGTTAGAGGTGAGGAAGACTAAGGGCCAACTTTATTTATCACTGCAGTGAGACAGACCAATTTAGAGAAAACCATGCCATTCTGAAGTTACAAGCACGCACTCAGCTGAACAGAGTCTTCCAGATTACAGGTAAGTAAGTAGTCCTTAAGATGGGCTAGTTCGATCATGAGTAATACATACATTTGCACACAGAGCCATGCTTTTATCTGTGAAATTAGTTGAAGCAGAAGTCCCGCTTTTGCAGATGATTTTTTTTTATTTCTGAAATGTTATAAATGTAACTTTCTGGAGAATATGTATTTAGGAAAACAAAATGATACCATACAGATTTCTATTTTGTAGAAAGATATGCCTACTTCTGGGGGGTACATTTACCTCCCAGTGGAAACAGTAGGTTGCATCCCTGACATCAGGTAAATGAAACAAACTTACCTAAATCAACAAATGAACCTAAACTCATAACAACCCACAAGCTTGCTATATTTTCCTGCAGCCACGTTCTGCCTCACCCAACAAAATTTTAAGCTTCTTCCTCAGGCTAGCTTCAATAATTTAGCCTCAACAAGACTAAAACAAAAAAAATGAAAACCCCAAATGAACCATTTTATGTGTGAAAGTTAAAATGAAACAAAATTTGAATAACCCTTAAATGTAGAATGTAAAAGGTAGTCTAGTGACTATCAGATGTTTGTGGAAGGACAAACAGCTGCATTTTTTCCCAAATACTGTCTCTTTGTACTATACCACCTTTTCGAGTAGTTAACATACAAATTTGTTACATCCACTTCTGACAGATGGAAAATCTTAGGTCTTCCTCCCCTTTACAGTACTTAAAATGTTTCTAATTCTTATGGAAAGTCGACTAATCTCCTCTCCTACTTTTCATAACCTTCTGGTTGCAGGAAACAGAATGAGGGTGGGGGGATACCGAACAGGCACAGAACACATGTGAACCAACTCACTTTCTCCCCACGAAAAAACCACTATCAGTTCTGCTGTTGACTGGTCTGGCTCAACAAATGCCTCAGAAGACTGGGAAAATCAGTGCGCTATTCAAGTAATGTAGACAATCCAGAGAACAAAGGAAAGCTGTTAGCAAGTTACTATTCCCTAGGTCGCAGTTCCAGAGGACTGGAAGAGATGTTTCAACATCTTGCTCCCAAAGGCTGAAATTAGAGGGTCCCACTGTATTCCATACAGTCTAGAGTTTCAGAATCTTCTAAGGAATTACTTAGTATTATTGGCTCCTTAATAGATCTGTTAATGGCCCTAACTTTTACTCATAGTTCATAAAGAACTGTGACTTTCAACGAAAAGAGCATGAATGAAAAGAATTAAGCAGTAGTGAGTCACTGGGAACATCCTAAAATGAACGCTTATAGCCAGAATTAGAGAAGGTGGTTTTAGAGAAAAGAGGGACAGCAGTACCTGCTGTTTCTCTTAAGTTTTCTGATTTCAAAAGAGAACAAGATTACTCTTTAGCTCCTTGATAATGAATAAGATCAGGACAACAGGGAAAACAGAAAGACACACAAACAGCCCACACACTCCACTTCAGTGTACTCAACAGAAAAACTTACATGGAGACAGCATTAAGAAAAAGGAATCAGACTACCTGAACAAAGAACACAAGCTCGGAAAATTAAGTCCTTAAGTATTATAAACCTGTTTTTGCCAAAGGTTAGAAAGTTTAGCTGGGTCACAAGCCAACTCCTCAACGCTGCTTCCCATGAACATTTTGGACATTGACAGAAAATTTATCTCCTCTTAATTTTCAGGGTTCTAGAGGCAATTATTTTTTTATAGTTCTTGCTACCCCCTTCAGAACGGTAAAGTCAACAGAAATTTACCCCAAATTTCTCTCTATGTACACACAAACCAAAACCTCCATCTCTTCTTTAACAACATACAACTAAGCATCTAATTTTGTACTGATAACAGCCAATACAAATATGCTGATACGGTCCCCTTCTTTCACAAAAAATTAATGCCAATATGTTCAGAGTAAGACTTGAAGTGCTGAAAACATTACAACTATAAATGTAAATTTTCCCACAGTAATCATACTAACATAACCACTACTAAAAGTAATAGTTATTTTGGAATCCTATTTTTTAAATAATGTTACCATGTAAAATTAATCATAGATAATATAGATGAGGATTTGTCAATTTAAACTTGTGATGGAAGACCTAAGAATTTTGTTTACATGTATATATAAACATTGTTGTAAACATTAATTTATTTATTGTTGAAAGTTTAAAAAAGCATCAGATGATTTGTAATTTCATTATTATTGCCTGGTTTTGGTACTTTAAGAAAAGATTTTGGAAGTCACCTGAAAGAACATTTCATTTTTAGCATTAAACTCAAGCATGTACACAGTCTCACAATGATGTCCAGAAGGGATCCCCTCTGTGCCATTATGGCCTATGATCTATAGTTAAAACATCTTCCTCCTACTGCTGCTTACTGATTTTAAATTAAAAGAATGCCTAACTTCTCTGAATTTCCTTGTTTGGAAATACATTGATAAAATGCCTCCTACTGAAGGAGCAATTTCATTGTGTCGAACTCATTTTGCTACACTAAGTTCCAAGTGGCTTGCTGGAAGTAGTTAATTCACCACCACTGCTGGAAATACAGCACAGTTAATGATCTGCACTATGTACAGTTGAAGCGGTACAGTTTACAGATTCAGGCAGCCTCAATTATAAAACACTCCTTAGAGCTTAGAGTTGGGAAAGGCAAATGGGACACTGCTGTCCTATCAAGAAGAAACCCAAGTATAAGACATTCAATTTCAGATGTTTACATGTTGCAGTTGCTTACCAGAAGATGAATTTGAGACCAACTCTTTTCAGGTCACCAAATTTCAGTTTTGATCACTATAAAAGTGACTTGTTATAACCTATGTATTATCTATTACATTACTAGATTCTCTGAAACCTCCAATTTCATGTACCTCACACAAAGCTCACGGTAAGTATTTAAGCAAAAGGATAGCTAAATTAAGCATTAAGAAACGTAGCTCTATGTTTGATTTTGTTCCACCTAACTTCAATCTCAATGAAATTGTTCTGATGGACTTCATTTACATTTTCCTATAACAGATTTCAAAGCAGAATCGGAAAGAGCCACTGATTTTAAGTGGCAAGTCTAGCAAAAGATAAAGCCACCTGAATATTCAGGTATCTGCATGTTGATTTCAGTCATCTTTGCATTTCTTTATGCAAAAAGAACATTCGTTTTAACAGAAGTCTATTAATATTAGAAACAAGTTTAGACTATCTATCTGCCTGTGACAAGTGATACTGACTATAAAGCTACAAGTTGATTTATAGCATGTGTAAGCAATAAAAAAATATGCAAAGTCTCCTTACCACTTGTTGTGCAATGTTGACATTAGACTGTCCGAATGTTTTTGGCAGGAGCTGTTTTCCAAGTGTATTTACTGTAGAAGGATGAACAGCCAATAGAGAAACAACCCCTAAAACAAAGACAAGTAGATAACTTCAGGTCAGCCACATTGTATTATTTTAGCAATTCCAGTTTCATCTATACTACCAAGGCATATTAAGAGAAACTAGCTCTGAACTGCATAGAGGGTGAATATAAACACAGCATTTACACATTTGAAGCAAAAAAAGAATTCAGATTCACTATATGTTCTCTCAGACTTTCTCCTATGTAACCTTACAGGTCAGTGATCTTGTATGAACATGTTTTAATTTCTTGTATTCCCATTCTTCTCTCAAAGCAGAGTAATAGACAATGGGCATCTGAAAGACAGCATAATCCCCTCCTCCTCTACCCCCTTCCTTTGTGGCTATTGAAATCTTTTCCCGCACCACCTGAAAAATATGCCCAATGCCCCAGCATGTAACATACCCTCCTGAGGCATGCTGGTCTACAGGAAATAAATTTGGTTAGCACAGGCCTTTCCAAGAGAATATTCCCAACTTTTGCCTAAGTGTCCCCTCCCAGCTGAAGGCAGGAAACTAAAGAACAAAAGTTTTCAGTAATCCAATATTTGAGGAAAATACATGCAACACAGTAGACCAACCCTGCAGGGAAAGCTGCTCTCTTCCTGTTAATAAGCATCCACAATCAGCATTGAAAGGTAAGCCAATCTTAAGCCATGTAAAACAAAAAATTCAACTACAAAAATACTAAGCCAGGTATCCTCTAGCAATTTGCTGTTCCATGCCACAGTTTAAAAAAACAAACAAACAAACAAAAACGAAACAAAAAAGAAGCAACAAAGACTGATTATATGGAAAGAATAATGGGACAAACAAGTCTTAAAATACCAGAGAGATTTATTTTGCTGAAACTCCTGTCATTTGGTTGTCAGCTGAGAGGTTTAGCAGTTCTTTCCCTCAGATCACTTCTGAAGGGGCCAATGGAGCCAGAAGGACTTGGCACAACTCCCATTCCTCTTCCTTTTTACCGTTACCCAGTACAGAAGCAATAAGTAAGCATTTTTACAACAGTTGTACCAGGAAGGGCCCTAATGAGTCCTTGATGTCTACCATCCATCTTAATGCATTCAGGTAGTCTACAGAAAGTTGAGGACAACTCAAATCTTGTTTAAGCCCTTGCTTTTCAAAAGCTTTTATTTCCTAGCTGATACTACTACACAGTGTCAAACTCATAGCTTCATGCAAGAACCTATTCCCAGTCCCCCGATCTGAATAGGATGCCGCAGCCTGTCATTCTTCCATTATGAACTAACCTTCCAGGGCTCTTTCAGAAAGTCAGCAGCTATCTAGTTTGTAACATAAAACCTTGTTATGCTTTCCTGTCCCTTCAAGTATGCCCATTGCTATCACAGCCTGTTTTGTATGTGTTCTTCCTCTCTGCAGAATGCAGTGAAGCAATATAAACTACCTTGGCTATTAGTGCTTTGTCTCAGCTTCCTGGAGGTCAATGTGTCTTTTTTTAACTCCTTCTCATTGCTTTAAAAACAACAAAGCCACCTGAAAATTTTATTTCCAGTATAAGAGTTGTAACTGCTTTCCAAAGTTAAGATGCCTCATCTATTCGATCACCTTTCCTTACCTTTGATAGTTCTTGTTGCCATCCAATTTCTAGTTCCCTTACCCTTTGAGATTTACTTTTGCAGAGGACAGGGGTGGACACATTATTCAAAACAAAGGAATGCCATATGTTAATAGTGTAACTCCATAGAAGATTTTCTATTTTGTTCCCTATTCCTGTCCAAATAATTCTCAAAATTCAATGTGCTTGCTTCCCACCAAACACCAATACCACATTTTCATAATATAACCTACCAGGACTTCAAGATCTTTCTTGAGTGCCAATAGCTCACTTGGGGTATTCATTATATCTAGCTTGGTTTTCACCAATTATTAACCCATGGGAGGACCGTCCCATTCTATGACACCTTCGTTTCTTTAAAAGGCTGATTAAGGACCTTGATAATCAAGGTTATTTTGTTGTTATTTTTAAGAAACCCAAGGACATCGCACTGATTAGATAACCCTTATCCACACGGTTGTTGACTCTTTCAAAGCATGACTTTGAAAAGACGTAACTTCATAACTTCCCTTTTCCACCCCCTCTGGACAAGCCCTGTTAACTCCTGCCCTTTATCACATTTGTCCATATTTCTACTACCTCCCTGTCAGGCACTCAATCAATTTGTCTAACAGAAGTCTGACTTGCTCATCTGCAGTTATCTGAGCCCTTCAGAAATTGGTGCAAGATATGTGGCTTTCTATCCTTCTGGTACTATATGAGTTATACATATACTGAGTTAGCAGGACAGAAGTACCATTGCTAGGTCCTTTAAGAATTCACAGGTAGATAATTCTCTGGCCATGATGATTTTTAACCATTCATGTTACCAATTTTTTCCTAAGACAACAACTTCTAGCAATACTTCAGTAGGACAACTTCATAAAGAACAGTATTGCCATGAGATTCTCCCTAGTCATCTTGATCATCTGTCTACTCTTCAGATGCACTCAAGAGACTTTGTTCTTCTGGTATGCTTAAAGTAATTCTTTATGCTATGGTGTTGTTTCTTAAAAACTTTTATGCAGTCTACAAAGACAAATGCAAAAATCTTGCACTTGTGACAGTGTAACTCCATGCAACACCAGAGGTCAGGGGTCAAGTGTTTAGGAAGCAGATGTGCAGAAAATGACCTGGGGGTCTGGGTGGACAATAAGCTGAATGTGACCCAAAAGTACATCTCTATGCTAATGAAGACAACCACATCCTGAGTTGCATTTGGAAGAGTAGAGCAGTATGTGATTATTCCCTTTTACTCCAACACTCTTTAAGCTGTACTTGGATTACTCTGTTCAGTTTTGGGGCCACAACGCAACAGAGGCATTAACAAACAGGAGAAAGTCCAGTAGAAAGACACTGATCTGGCTAGGGTACTGGAGCACATGAGGTACAAAGAGAAGCTGAGGGAGCTTGGTGCATGCAGCTTGTGGAAGAGAAGATTAAAGTGCAGCGAGAGGTGGTTTTTGTGGGAATCTAATCACTGTGTTCAACTGTTAAATGGAGAATTAAAGAGATGACAAGAAGACACAACAAAAGGAAAAGAGCTGCACAGCAAATTCCAACCAGACACGAGGAAAAAAGTTCACAAGGAGAAAGGTAAAGCAGAGCAACAGGTTGTCTAAGAGGCTCCCTGGAGATATACAGAAAACTTCAACTACTGAAGGCTCTGTGCTTCAAAGCTGGCCCTGGTTTGATTAGATGGCCTCCTGACACCTTATATTATTAATTCTACGAATACAAACAACTATCTTGCAACTAAAACATCTGCAGGAAAGGAAGAGTACACACTATGCTGCTTTAAAGTTTTCAACTACATTAACATTTCCTGCAGTGCTGTGCCAGAGTTAATTCATGCAACTGAACCAACGTGGCTCCATACATGTGAAACTGCAAGGTATGTCTGTATCTACGGCACAAAGTGATTGGCAAGGAAACACAAATGTAACTGGAAGAACAGTAACACACACTTCACAGATAAAAGCAAAGTCAATGCCAACCTGTAAGAGATGCTATACTAAATAGGAAAGAGCATAACTGCTCAATAATAGGAAAAAGTAAAATAAAAATTGAGGTGCTCTGTTGTTTTTTTTTTTAATGGGTATTTTCAAGTTGTCTCTGCCCAAGTGCATCCTACTATTTTCTTACTTAGCCGATATGCAAACATTCTTCTCATAACCATCGGCATTTTCATCAAAGGATCATCATGCTCTGATTTCATAGTGGTTTTTTGTGTGTGGGTTTTTTGTTTATTTTTTAAGTATTGAAGCAGAAATAATTTTATTAACTTAGCTTTGCAAGTGACTGACAGCTTAGTTTCTCAAAGGAATTTTACTAATAATTTGTTAATTATTGTTACTCTTACAGCAATTACTGCACTCCAAATAGTCCTGTACTTTGTGGTCAACATATGGTGTACATAACAGCATGTAAAAATTAAAACCACAAGTTTGCAAACAATTTTGCTGGCATAAACTCTTCTTCCTTTTCAAAACAAACACATTATTAATACTGCTAGTTCTGACATGGCCTTTTCCCATGGTTTATGAAGTCTTCAAAAGAAAAAAAGACATGTAAAGCAGGAAAAAAAAATTATACAGAAGGATATAAGTATTACTTAAATTCTCAGTCTCCCGAACATCACGAGTTTGGGACACTAACTTATAAGCAATCATTAAACCTAAAGGGAAGTAGAACTTCATCAATGTGAAGTTCCAGAATGCCTCCAAACAGATGATACAGATGGGATCAAGGCGTAATGCTGTGTAAAACTTGCACAGCAAAAGCAGCAGCACCCTTTAACAAAACCTGTTATTTATCTGTCTACACACTGTTCCAGGTAGGTGCTGTCTTCATCCAGAGTATGCGGTAAATAGCCGCCTTTGCTTACGGACTGCATTTAGGGGAGAACTGTCGAACGGGACCTTTGCTTGCATATGAAAAGAAATGCAAGAATTTTACCAAAAAAAGAAGCCCTTTCAGAACTGTAGAAGTAAAAAGGATTGGTGATACAGTCAATTATGAAAATTTTAAAAAACTTGAGATGCCACAGAAAAAGACACAGTACATCTAAAATTAAAGGAGTGCCCTCTGCAGACAAAGCAGCAGATCTCTCTAAAAGCTGACTGCTCCAGTTCATGAAACAGTAGTGACTGTGAATTTGATGTTTCAGATCAAAGAGGGTGAGCCAAGGTACTCCTTGCCTCAGGAGCAGAAATGCCATTCATTCTACATGCTGTACCATTTTCTGACATAATCTGTCTTTATGTTTACTTGTGAAAGAAACAGGAGTGAAGCAACAACAGAAGTCAACAGAAAAAAAAGTCCATTTCCTGATAATGCAGTCTCTAACAAACTTAAGTCTTGTCAGTCTGCTAGTGCAGGAGCAATATTGTATACTGAGAACTGGCTTTGGTAAAAGGTTATTTTCCAAGCACTTTCTACATTATTATAACACCAAAAAAGAACATACAGAGTAACAGTCGTTTGTCAGAACACAAATTCCTACCATCTCCTGCAACAGTCCCAACCAAATTCTGCCCAGCAGACCAATTTGTAAATAAACACTCTAAACAATCAAAGGTTAGGAGTTAAACAAAGGGTTATTTTAAGAAAATTCTGAAGAAAAATTAACCTTGGAGATGACATTTTGCAGTATGAGTTTCTGAATTCTACAAACGTTTGTCTTGATTACATAACGAGCTTTGAAATTAATGGTTTTAACAGAGAAGCTGGAGTCTAGCTTAATGATAGCTATCCAACTTGAAGGCAGCAACATTATTAAGCCAGGCTCAATACAAGCCAACAGTGAATTACGCTCTCAAAAAATAATGTTACTATCAATAACCTGATAAGTCTCATAACTAAGAGAACAGCAGTTGAAGATCCCAACAGGTGTCTCTTGGGAGACAAAAAAAGACCAGTGAGACTTACCATGAACACCAAGATTTAAGCAAGTGACATAGACACTAGATTCCATTGTGATTATCACTTCTGAGAAGGCCACGTGCCATCTGGAACATTACATTCCTTATTTCAGGAATTTAAAGAAGTAAAAAGGAATAGAATTTATATAAAGCCAGAGTACCTGCACTGCTTAAGATGCAAATGACTGATATAAGATTACATGAAATCTATGAGAATTATCTAGAAAGTGTTATAGATTCACTTTTGGCAGTCTTCCACATGTGGCTTTTTCTTCTTTTTGGTAAGAAAGGAGATAGGAGGAGGAGAAGGAATTTGACATCAACATCACTAACAAAATTCCATATTACAACGATTTCGTAAAGCAAATACAGACAAAGCTCATTCCAGCGCCAAACCTGTCCATCAAACCATCTGCTTAGAAGAAACAAAACGCTAAATAACAAAAAGCAAACTAGTCCCCTGGTGGAACTGGAGGCCATCTCCTCTCATTCTATCACTAGTTACTTCGGAGAAGAAACCGACACCCACCTCACCACAACCCCCTTTCAGGTAGTTGTAGAGAGCGATGAGGTCTCCCCTCAGCCTCCTCTTCTCCAGACTAAGCAACCCCAGTTCCCTCAGCTACTCCTCATAAGACTTGTGCTCCAGACCCCTCACCAGCTTCGTTGCCCTTCTTTGGACACGCTCCAGCACCTCAATGTCCTTCTTGTAGTGAGGGGCCCAAAACTGAACACAGTATTCAAGGTGCGGCCTCACCAGTGCCGAGTACAGGGGTACAATCACATCCCTGCTCCTGCTGGCCACACTATTTCTGATACAGGCCAGGATGCTGTTGGCCTTCTTGGCCACCCGGGCACACTGCTGACTCATATTCAAACAGCTATCAACCAGCACCCCCAGGTTCTTTTCCACAGGGCAGCTTTCCAGCCACTTTTCACAGAATCATTAAGGTTGGAAAAGACCTTTAAGATTATCAAGTCCAACCATCAACCCAACACCACCATGCCCACTAAACCATGTCCCCAAGTGGCAAGTCTACCTGTTTATTGAATACTTCCAGGGATGGTGACGCCACCACCTCCCTGGGCAGCCTGTTCCAATGCTTGACCACTCTTTCAGTAAAGAAATTTTTCCCAATATCCAGTCTAAACCTCCCCTGGCACAACTTGAGGCCATTTCCTCTCATCCTATCACTAGTTACTTGGGAGAAGAGACCAACACCCACCTCGTCACAACCCTCTTTCAGGTAGCTGTAGAGAGCGATAAGGTCTCCCCTCAGCCTCCTCTTCTCCAGGCTGAACAACCCCAGTTCCCTCAGCTGCTCCTCATAAGACTTGTGCTCCAGACCCCTCACCAGCTTCACTGCCCTTCTCTGGACACGATCCAGCAACTCAATGTCCTTCTTGTCGTGAGGGGCCCAAAACTGAACACAGGATTCGAGGTTTGTCCTCACCAGTGCTGAGTACAGGGGCACGATCACTTCCCTGCTCCTGCTGGCCACATTATTTCTGATACAGGCCAGGATGCTGTTGGCCTTCTTGCTCGCCTGGGCAGACTGCTGGCTCGTATTCAGCTGGCTGTCACCAAAGCCCAAGTCCAGCACTTAGCCAAGCCTGTAGCATTGCATAGTGCTATTGTGATCGAAGTGCAGGACCCAGCACTTGGCCTTATTAAACGTCATACAATTGACCTCGGCCCATTGATCCAGCCTGTCCAGAGCCCTCTGCAGAGTGTTCCTTCCTTCCAGGAGATCAACACTCCTGCCCAACTTGGTGTCATCTGCAAACTTACTGAGGGAGCACTCGATCCCCATGTCTAGATCATCAACAAAGATACTAAAAAAGACCAGCCCCAAAACCGAGCCCTGGAGAACACCGCTTGTGACTGGACATCAACTGGATTTAACTCCGTTCACCACTCACTCTGGGCTCAGCTGCACAACTGTTTTTTCACCCAGTGAAGGGTACACCTGTCTAAGCCACGAGCTGCCAGTTTCTCCAGGAGAATGCTGTGGGAGACGCTGTCCAGGGCTTTACTAAAGTCCAGGTAGACAACATCCACAGTCTTTCCTTCATCCACTAGGTGGGTCATAGAAGGAGATCAGGTTGGTCAAGCAGGACCTGCCTTTCATGAACCCGTGCTGGCTGGGCCTGATCCCTTGGTTGTCCTGCACATGCCTTGTGAGCACCCCCAAGATGAACCTCTCCCCGGCACAGAGGTCAGGCTGACAGGCCTGTAGTTCCCGGGATTCTCCTTCCGGCCCTTCTTGTAGATGGGCATCACATCAGCAAGCCTCCAGTTGTATAGTACCTCCCCTGTTAACCAGGACTGCTGATAAATGATGGAGAGTGGCTTGGCAAGCTCCTTCGCCAGCTCCCTCAGTACTCTTGGTTGGATCCCATCCGGCCCCATAGACTTGTGAGTGTCCAGGTGCTGTCACAGGTCGTTAACGGCTTCCTCCTGGATTATGGGCGGTTTATTCTGCTCTCCATCACTGTCTTCCAGCTCAGGGAGGCTGGGTACCCAGAGAGCATACCCTTCTTCATACCATCTTCAGTTATTTTTTATTTGCCACTCATTATCCTACTCAAGAAAGTTGTATTTAGCTAGTTCAGCCATGTAGTTGACAGTGCAGTATGCTTTTAGTAATACCCTCCTCCCTAGCAAAGTAAAAAATAAAGATTTTTATCTCCCGCAAACAAAAAAGAAAACAGAAAAGAAAACCACAGTTTGAAATCATTCAGAACTGGAGATTTACAGAAGCTTTCTAATTCTTTCTTTGGATTCTGTTGAAGGCAACACATTTATTTCCAATATGGAAAAAAAGAAGACACAGCTAGGATAAAAGCATTAGTTTAAAGGTGCCATTTAAAGTGTCTTTTATCCAGTCCACATCACTTTCAAAGAAAACCATTCCTTACCACAAAAGCATCAGCTTGGCTAGTTTTAGATTATTAGATTACATATATATACAGAATATGTATAAAGGGTGTACTTAGAAGATCTGGGAAAGATGACAGAGGTGACAATTATATCCTCGGAGCTGGTTCCTCAGATGTCACTCCTATGAAGCTGCAGTTTAATGTGTCTCTTGCAAACACTGTAGATATTTTATGATTGGTTAGTTATATGCTAATTTTGAGAGAACACTGAACTCTTTTTGAGGGTATCAACCTATCATAAGCTTTGATAACAGACAGATGATTGTCTCTAGTTGTATGCCAAGTCAAGTAAAAATACCTCTGCTTATTGAACAAATCACACCATTGTGTTAAGAGAACACACATGCTTATACAGCAATTCTGAGCACTTTTACAAAGACATCAATCTTCCCCAGTGTGTAGTGCTACAAAGTTCTTAAGTAATTTCTTACATCAACTCAGACTTTTAGTGGTTCTATCATCCTTAGGTATGACTAGTAATACTTTAGCCATTACAAACCAGTCTTTTCAAGTCTGTGTTGAAATAAACTGTGTGGTCTACCTTCAGACTTTTAAAAGTTCAAAATATCACTCCTATTTACAGCAAGAGTTTTATTTCCTGAGCTTGACTTTAGATAATAATAGTTGTTTGGATTTACCTCATCTGCAATAATACACAGGCATTTTATAACCAATGTTCAGGCATACATATGTTTCTAAGCCATGAATCACAGGCTCTGAAATAGAACTCTCCTCCTGTTCCAGACAAACAATTCCAGTCACTGCCAAAAATCAGGGAGAGTTTGATCTTGCAAATAAAAATTAACAACAACATTACACTGGAAAAGTTTCTTGTCATATAAATAAAAAGAATAAGACGATCTTACAGTTAGGCAATGTTGAAATGTAAGAGTCTAAATACACTTTAAAAATTTCTATATTTGACTTCAATATTTTCCAATTACCAGATCTGAAATGAACATAAAACTGAAGTTCTTATGCCCATAAAATGTAAAACCTTATTTTGAAGTTTAAGAGGTGAAAGGAGCTAAAGACATCTTTTACAAGTATTTTCTGGTTACATACCAATGCCACCTACTGGTATGACAGAAGATCCAAATTTTCTTTCTGAGTAATTTTAAAATTAATTTAAGAGCTTTAATTTCAATACCACAATTAAATATCATTGGTTACCTTTTCCCCTTGCAGTCATCCAAAGCAGATTATTTTTTTCACCCAAATTTCTTCACAAGCAAGGGGCAGGATTAGAATTGACAAGTGTTCAATACTTGGGTATCAACACTAACCTGAATACAGCAAGGACCAGAACATAATAGTTTTCTTCAAAACGCAACCTCCTGGAACAGCAAAATTTCTAAGTCTCTAAAATCCACTGCCAAATAACTTTTAGCAGACACAAACTTGTAAGGAAGTTTTACTGGTTCAGCACCTATTAAGAATTCTTTCCATCCTTCTAACCCCTATTTATTTTCTAACCCTCAAAATTAATTCTGATTACAATTATCACTCAAAGTCCATGTACAGGGTGAATTTTAGCGATTCCAGTTTTAAGCAATTAGCCAGGTAGACATCCAAAACAAAGCCAGGAATTAACAAAAAAATTTTTTTTTAAACTCCAGAATGGAAACGAACCAAAGTAACAATTAAAATATCCAGATTACATTATCCTTGCCTCGTAACTAAGATATGCAAGAAGCAAACAATTACAATCAAGTCACTTTGGAATTTTACTCCACAATTAAACTACTCTCCTATTATATCTTGAATAAAGCAATTCAGAATAGACTAGAATAGAATATTTTCAGTTGGAAGCGACCTACAATCATCATCTAGTCTAACTGCCCAACCGCTTCAGGGCTGACCAAATGTTAAAGCATGGTATTAAGGGCACTGTCCAAATGCCTCAAACACTGGCAGGCCTGGGGCATCGACCACCTCTCTAGGCAGCCTGTTCCAGTGTCTGACCACCCTCTCGGTAAAGAAATGCTTCCTAATGTCCAGTCTGAACCTGCCCTGATGCAGCTTTGAACCATTCCCACATATCTTGTCACTGGGTACCAGGAAGAAGAGCTCAGCACCTCCCTCTCCGCTTCCCCTCCTCAGGAAGCTGCAGAGAGCAGTGAGGTCACCCCTCAGACTCCTTCTCTCCAAACTAGATAAACCCAGAGTCCTTAGCTGCTCCTCATAGGATATTCCTTCCAGCCCTGTCACCAGCTTTGTTGCCCTCCTCTGGATGCATTCAAGTACCTTCGCATCCTTCTTAAATTGTGAGGCCCAGAACTGCACACAGTGCTCAAGGTGAGGCCACACCAATGCTGAATACAGCAGGATAATCACCTCTTTTGAGAAGCTGGTTATGCTGTATTTGATACAGTCCAGGATGAGGTTTGCCCGCTTGGTTGTCAGGGCACACTGCTGACTTCTACTGAGCCTACTGTCAACCAGCACCCCCAGAATGCTTTTTTTTTATTGCCAGAAAAGGGATAGAGCCATAAATCATGTTTTGGGTGCCCTTATAGCTTTTCTTCATTTGACTTTTGAAATTTTTATAAACATTGCTCTGATTATAATTTGAGGGTTTACTGAGATTAATTTAAGCACAATTTCTACAAAACGCGTTCCTTAATATAGGGTAAGAAGCAAAGGAAAGGGCCCTGTGTAATGATGTTTTCAGCAACTGAGGCTTTAGGGAAAAAAAATGCAATTCAATATTTTGGAATGCACCAAGGAAACTTGCAACTGCTTCCAATGGGATTTAGCATTCCTCCACAATGTCACAATTGAAGCTGACAGTAAATAAAATGGCACAGGACAAACAGCAGATATAAAACCAAATGGCTTTATTAGAGTTCATCAGTAAGAGGACATCTGGATATACAGCCACTGTTTGCTATGCCTGTTAACCCACTAGCAGTCACTAGCAAAGCCACATTTCAAAAGCACCTGGAATTGCTCAGCATGTCCTGAAAGAAAAAACTCCCTTCTCAGATACTCTCTGCATATTACATTGCTGCTTCTCTCCCGAAGAGGGTTATAGCAGAAAACCATCTTCCTAGTTATCAAGTACACCAAACCTTTCAGTCATATTTGTACCAAACCAAACCACTCTAAACCAAATCTGGGGTTTTGTGCCACTTAAACCCTACCAGACTACAAGCTCCACAGACCTTGCACTTAACAGGAAAGCTGCACTAAAATGTAAATGTCATACCTCATGTCCTTCCAGAAGTCAGAGCCTTTCAACAGCACCACCCTGGAGCCAAACATACTGAAAACCCTCATTACCTAAGCTTCCTCATCCAAGGACCGGCAAACACTCAAATTGTAAACAAATTTATCCCAAACATATGCATTTGCATCAAGAAGAAAAAATTAGATGGTACATTTTTTGAAACCTTTACAGGATCTGGGAATCGATATGGCCTTTGATCAAGCAGGTGTTGATATAACTGGTGTTATTGCTCCACTGATACTTTCCCAAGATTTAACTTTAAGAATTAGCCTTCTAGATGAAATTCTTAGTGGTGAAGAAACCACTGAGAAGAAGCAGGCAGCGAGAAAATCTTCCCCCAGTGAGCAGAGCTAACGGTGTCATCTTAATACAAGGGAAAACCTGCATCTTGCTTGAGCAGCTCCCTGGAACACTGTTTTTTCAGGGATAAATGGGGTGCTACACTGCAGTAATGGAAATACACAGGGGTATCAGAAAACACATGTCAATTTACACCCAGCATCTTCTGGAGGTTGCACAAGCACTGGAGGAAGCACAACGTTCCAGCTCATTTCTACCACATATAGACTGATACTCTTTATTCCACACTAAAGATGTTTTCGAAGATAGACATTTTTAGAGCATTTTCTAGAATAGTATTTTATGCCCATGACCAATTTACTCAAAATTACATGCATTATAAACTAAACAATTTTTTTTTGTTTACTATTTTCTCCTCTTATAACAAATAAAGTCAGTCTCTGCTTTAAAACAAAAATCCTAATCTGGAGTTCATGGTTGAGACCAGTCTCCAAAATAAATTAGACTGAAGCATGTCCCCACTAGCTGAAGCAAAAAGGCTGTGTAGGTTGGTAACCCGTTTCTGACAGTGGATATTAGAAGATAATCACGGAATGAATGTAGGGATAGGACTTGCATACAGAGAGAATTCCCTAACATACCCTCCCTCTCCCAGATTCTACAGCTTTAGGACTTTTTGAGCAAGAGGCTGTTCAGCATAACTGCTGAGCAAGATGAGTGATGTCGCCTTTTCACCATTCATCTAAGAAACAACTGCTACATATCCTAGCAAAATTCAGTACAAAAATAACCTATTCATAGTTCCCAGATTTCTGACAGTGCCGATGAAAAATTTACAGAAGTCCATTCACAGGCTATTCTGAAAGTGTTGCAGCAAAGGTGTTCACGTTCTAAGAACTGTTGCATAACAACCTGTTAAGTTTTTTTTTTTAAGTCAACCTTTGTTTATCTTCCACAGTTGATTTATATACCTACCACTTAGTCCCGTACTCACCTTATAGACCTTAGATGAAGTGTTACAGAATGATGTCAAGAAAAATATTCTCCTCTCTTTCTCCCAAACAGTGTTTTTGCAAACACTGTCCTTATGACCCAGCAGATAAGACATTTTTTGTCTTCTACCACCACCCTAAAACCTTTATTCCTCTGATAGTTGAGCTCCTCCTCCTTTCACATCTGGCTGGCAATATCTAGAAACTGAAGGAAGTCATGTTTGTTGTTGAGGTTGCATTCTGAATTTGCTGAGTCTCTCAAAGTTGGACTTTTCTGAAAAGATGCTGGAATGCACCCTGTGATACTATTAATCCAATGACCTTAAGTGCTGTGAGACCATAAGGACAACAAACTTCAAAAAGCAGACAGGCTCCTGCACTCTCCCTGAAGAGCCTGCCTTATTACTGTTGTTGGGGACAGCAGATTGGGCTAAGCAAACCACTCATCTGACACAGTAGGGAGATTTGATCCCCTATCAATAATGCAATGTATTCTCAAACTCTCCTTGTGATTGACTTGCAATTTCCAGAAACGACTCCTGCCTTTTAAGAAATACAAATCCAATGGGGAAGAAGAAAAAAAAAAAAAGAAAACACACCACTTTTAATGATGATCACCAGAGAAGAACAGAAAGATTCTTTCCTAACTTCCTTCAATTCATCCTAAGAAGTACACCAGATACATTTCTGCTACTCCGTGGAAAGCTTACTCTGTGGTTTTTACCTATTGCTGTGGACTGAAACCTCTTCGTCATGAAATCAAGAGACATTTTGCACAAACTTATTAAGACAGCGGAGGACTGGACTTTTTGATATAACAGCACATAATGTAGACAGCTACTTTTAGAAAGCACTTTTGTGTATAGTAGTTACATTTAAACTTCTAGCATTTAAAGACTGCACAAAAAACCTGAAAATTCTAAGAAAGTGCCAACAGAAAATGAGGACTACTTTAGTGAATAAATTCCGATACCTATCTGAATACTTTAGTGACAAAATATTTTAAGCTCTGATTAAGACTACACAGGTTGCATATAATATACAGACAAGTTAGAGGCAAGAAACAGAAAATGATCAAGCCAAGAGAAACAGTTGTTTCTTCTCAATATTAAGAACTAGTTGCTGCCCGTTAACTTTACAGAACTCCCCTAAAAGCAATGAGGTGCAGAAATTAACTGAGAGTAGCTTAGCTTGATTGTATTATTCATGGTGGTATACATTGAGAATAGAGCTCAACTCTCAAACCAGAGGAGCTGCAAGCCTGTAATAAACTATTTAATCACTTTATTTTAGAAATTCTACAAGCAATGAAATGGTCTCTATTTTGCCCCACTCTACTTTAAAAGCTACATAATAACCAAAGATTCACATTTCCAATTCTTGCTCTCTACACTGCACTGTCTGTTTTGACTAGCTCTCCACTGACTGCAACAGGGTCTAGACACAGATGCCTACATGGGTGTAAAATGTGCCCTAAGTTTCTGCCCCAACAAAAACATCCATTTTACTGCCCACAGTGGTAGGGAAAATGGTACAGCTGTTAAGGATCAGGTATCTACCTGTACACTTTTTCTGTTCAGGGGTGTGCGGCTGTGTTTACAATATGTTTACAAAAGTGTCAATTATTCAACCCTTAGTGCCTTCTCCATCAAAGTAGATCACGGCAAATGAGTAGGACAGCCCCTTTTTGCAAAGCAATGTATACTTTAGATAATGGAATGTCAAAGAGAGAGCCTAGTGATATTCCAAGAAAATACTTGATGTACCTCGAAGAAATGTTAGTTAAGTTGGTGGTGATGGAAATTAGAAGTTCTGCAAGTTGTGAAAATAAATGCTTAAATGGGTTGCCTGAACTGGTATATAAAAGGCTAGAGCAATACTACTAACGGAGCTCATCCAGACTGGACTACAGGTTAACTTGAGAGTACTAGTGTAATCCAACAATGCCTAAAGTCAGTAGATTTGTCAACAGGGAGGTTTATGAGAGCATCAGACAAGAAGTAGGTGACTCTGTCCCAGTAAATTTCACCCTACTTAGTACAGCCTATCAAAGCACACCACCTGTCACACAAGAATAAACCAGACTATCATCCTTTGAAAGCAACAACAAAGGAAAACGGCCATTTCAACAAAATCTATTGTGAGATGCCTGTGAACCAAACATGACATTGCATAGAAAAATTACTGACACCTCTGTGCAAATATGACTGATGCTTCACTTGGAGTTATATATATTATTTCGGTCACTTGCTTTCAAGAAAGTTGATGAAAGCAATCAAACAGGCTCAAAGAATGAAAACAGGAAAAGGAAAGATAAGGGAAATACAGAGGACAAAAGAGCTCATCTGATGAGGAATCTAGGGAACAGTGGCTAGTTGGCCTGTCAAACTAAAGACTGTTAAGATACCCAATTGTTATTCATGAAGATTAGGTAAGCATACTGGAGAAAACTATTAAGCTGAAAAATAACATTGCCACCAGCAAAATGCATAAACTGTCAAGAATATACTTAACTGGAAATCAGAGAATAGTTCTACAGTCTCACTATGGAAACAGCCTTCCCATAGGAATATAGGGGACAAAAATCTAATCTTCACTTACAGCATAATCAGTTTACAGAAGAGGTTATATGACACAGCTGCCCAGAACTACAGGCAACTGGAACACAGTGGTGGCTTCTGTTTTTTTCCCCAACCAAGCTAATTATGAAGTGCACCTCGTAACTCCCCAAATATTTAGACACTTAGTTTTTGAGCTTACATAGCAAATTCAAGTTTATAGCCCGTGTTTTATTAAATTGCATGATTACATTACACTATCATACATGCACAGCCATTATCTGCAAGACCAAAACAGTTCTGTTCAAAGTATTTTTTCAGATAGGTTTGCACTAGTGTGCACACATTATCATAAAAACTGTCATAACTCATTTTAAACTTCTACATTCCTGCATTTTCCCATTTGCTAAAACATAGTGCCCCAAAAGATGTTTTAGACCATCCTGGCCTTAAACAAAAGCTACACTAACAAGAAGATCATATGTATGAGGATGATTAAGGGACTGGAACATCTCTCGTATCAGGAAAGGCTGAGAGACCTGGGGCTGTTTAGTCTGGAGAAGAGAAGGCTGAGAGGGCACCTTATCAATGTCTATAAATATCTGAAGAGTGGCTGTCAGGAAGATGGAGCCAGTCTCTTTTCAGTAGTGACCAGTGATAGGACGAGGGGCAACGGGCATAAACTGCAGCACAGGAAGTTCCACCTCAACATGAGGAAAAACTTCTTGACTGTGAGGGTGACGGAGCACTGGAACAGGCTGCCCAGAGAGGTTGTGAAGTCTCCTTCTCTGGAGACCTTCAAAACCCGACTGGATACATTCCTGTGCAACCTGCCCTAGGTGATCCTGCCTTGGCAGGGGGGTTGGACCAGATGATCTTCACAGGTCCCTTCCAACCCCTACCATTCTGTGATTCTGTGATATGGGATGACAAACCACCACTGAACTCCACGTGCAGTTTAAAGACAATTATAAATCACAGAAAATCTACAGTTTGTTTGCTGATTATGTAAGATACAACTTAGGAAAACCTTTACAAAAACTATGCTAAGAAAGCACATTAAAGCCAGTAATGAGCATTACAACTAATAATCAAGAAATGTAGAGTCTTAGTAAAAATTGTGTTCTTACCTTTTCCAGGACTTAGGTTTTGGTCTATAAACACCTTAAGCTCTCCATTGGCTTCAATTAGTCCAGCCTGTTAAAGAAAGTAACTTTTATTAAATTTACAAACACAGACATCATTTTATTGTTAAAGATGGAAGGTATCATACCAGAAGTCTCTGCTGCTACCACTCTCATTTTGTCACAAATCTGCCACTATATAATGGCACTGTTTGTGGTATAACATAAATACCATATTCCTAAAAAGCAAGCAGAAAAATCAGTTTACACCTACTTTGCTATTTTGTGTCCTAACCAAGGTCTTATAGTGTACTTAATAGATGGCTGAACACTACTCTAGTTAGAACCAACTGACACCTGTGACTATATCTTTCTCTGTGCAGATACTATTTACCTTTATCATTTACAGTACTATTTACCTTTACCTTTACAGAAGGTAACAACATTACAGCAAAAACAGCAGAGGTAGTAGAGAGCACCTTAAGCCATTTTAATCAGGAAAAAAGGCATTAAGAAGAAGCACCTTGAGCTTTTCAATTATTTTTTTTAAAGATCAGAATATAAAGCTCATAAGTGAAAGAGCCGTAGGATGACATACAAGTTTATAAAATAAACACCATCCTTTGAGGAAGCTCACAATGGAAGTTATTTTTAAAAATATTATTAATTTTTGGATAGAAAACACTTGATTCAGTAATTCCTTGGTGTCTCCAGACAAAATAGTTCTGAAAAAATAACGAACACAGGACACACAGAAACTGTTTCCATTTAGAAAGAACAGCAAGAAAGTCAACACTTGCACTGAACCATAATTTAGCATGTGGTGTTACAGAGGCTGAAAAGTCCCTAGCTGCATTTTGTGCATAGCTGGTATTTGCAGCCTACTGCCGATCTTCAAGAGACAACGAAGTGGTTCACTGTCAGTCAGCAGCAAAGCTCTTCCCTTAAAAGTCTACCTGAAGAGCCCTACTTAAGATTTGCCAGAAGTTCAGCAAACCAAGTGAGCCGCTAGAGGATGCTGTGGTGCTGTTATTATCCAGGTGTATGACAGCAATGACTTCTTAAGAAAGACAGGGAACTTTACAAAACAGAAAACCTTCTCTCCTCAGTGAAAGGGGAGGGGGGAAAAGAAGATGACAGAGCACTGGGGACAGGCTGGGAAGTGAGAAGAAGAGAAATTTTGCTGAGGGAAGCAAGCATAAAGAGCAGTGGCCTGTAATGGCATGGCAGTGATGAGGACCTGGTGGCACAAAGAAAACATGAGTGAGGAGACAGTGGAACTGATGGGTAGAATGAAGAGCCTGTGTCAGTTCTGTCCTCCATTCTTCTAATTCCGCCCTCAAAAGTAACAAAATAGTATTGTTTTAAGGAGACTGCAACAACTTACCAGTACATGAATGCTGCCTGTTCTCCGTCTTGCCCACAGTAGGCATTCAAAGGTCCCCTTAAACAAATAGCAGTTTTACTGCCATATTCCCAGGCACCAGAGCTTTTTAAAAGGCTAACTCTGAATTATGTAGTAAGTGTGATGATGAAGGGCAACAGACTACATCACTTTCAAAGAAGAAGGTATACTCATCGACATGAAATCAGTGTCACATAGAAAGATGTGTTACTAGAGCTACACTGCATGGTGATATGACATTCCGGAACACTGGAACCCAATGTGCTATATGAAGATGAATTTTGGGGTAAGTGTTACATTATACTCCCACTCTACCTCAATTTCATAACTAGAGTATTAAACCACACAGGAAGTGCAGTCTCATTGTCATATTTCTTTAAATGCAGTACTTCAGTTTCTATTCAACAGCAGAAAGAGGAGGCTTGTACTCAAGGATTCCTACAAATTCTTTTTTGTGAGAATCAAAAAGATATCAATGAGATTAGAAACACATTTAATATGTAGAGTTTGTGATTAGTGGACCACCAAGAAAATGGCTGTTTTAATCTGTAATGTCTTTCATTTTAGAAGCACATGAATTTAGTAATTTTGAATTATTAAATATATCCATTGATTTAATATGCAAACTTGCATCAAGTTCACGTCAGTTACAGTGATAATCCAAACACAAATATTTAAACTGTGATATTCAGCGAATTCAAGCACTAAATGCAAATCATTATTTCAGCAATTAGCAAATTAGGCAATTCAGTAATCAATTAGTTATTGGTCCCTTCCTACTTATATTTCTTTTTAAACTAGAATGGTCTCCAATATAACAATTTCTATTAATTCATTTTATCCTTAAGTATTCAACCAATAATTTCATAAGCTTCAAGTTTTCTCCTATGTGACTAAAATACACAGTGAAAAAAATTACCCCAAACTATATGCAACTCCAAAAACCACAATCTAACCTAACATTACAAAGGGTCAGCTTAGTGCTACATGCCCTGACCGTGCTTTTGTGTAACTCAAATTACACAAGTCACAAACTAGAGAACACTTGGGAAAAACACTGAATATAATCAAGAAGAGACTACAATTTGGGGAAAATCAGAGAACAGCAATCACTAAACAAGAAGAATCCCCTCAGGAACCATGACACTGATGAAGATATGGTTCACTTCAGGACATGGTTTAGTGGGCATGGTGGTGTTGGGTTGATGGTTGGACTTGATGATCTTGAAGGTCTTTTCCAACCTTAATGATTCTGTGAAGAGTACAGCACTTACAGTGCCACACCAGTGTCTTACTAAAGGTTCAGTTCTAGCAGTTAAAACGGCTGGTAAATATTCAAAACAATTCTAGAGTATGCCTAGGAAAGACTCCAAGAAAACTACTTGGAAAGAATACTACAAAGTCCCACAGCAAATAGCACCCCCAACTGCTATTATTCACAATGAAAACTGATTTCTAGTGAAAATTCGGTTACTCTGAGTATCCTCTTTACACTTCTGGATACGCTATTTAATTCTAAGATTGTCAAAATTTATCATTAGTTTTGAGTCTCCTCATTCACAGACACAAGCTTTTGGTGAGAGGGAATTGAAAAGCAAAACTTCCATCCCATATGGAATTCTGGTGTCTTTGTTTTAAAATAGAAATACTAGGCAAAAAAATCTCTCAGTGGGTATTTCAAAGAAATTCCCACTATTTTTCAAGCCAGGTTATTTTGGAGGAGAGACAAGGCTTACTCCTCCATAGCCTATATAGCACAGTGCAGTGCCCAAAAGAAAGAAAATAGAGGAAAATGTGACCGTAGCTCCCATTACGTATATCACAGTCACAGATTCACAACAAAACAAAAAACAAACATCACCAAGCCTAAACAATAACAACAAAACACTAACAAAAAAATGCACACCAGCAAGAAATATCTGATTTTCCCCAATGGAAAAGTAACCTTCTGCCAAGGAGGGTTTAGACTTCAAGGAAATTCTATTTTCGAACGGGAAAACACATGTAGTTTTTAGGCGTTATCAAGCTACTCATAACATTTTCACCTGATAATGTAATTTTTTTTCGTATTCTACATTTTCTTCTTATGATTCTCAATTTCAAGATATGTTACTTCCTTCGATGATAACACCAGGGCTGCTTAAAATAAGATCATGCTCTCCGTATTCGATTCTGAAAGCTTTATAACTGTGTAGAACTCCACAATTTAGCATTGCTTTCCTCTTCAGAGAGACCTCTTGGCTATGTATACTTCTCTATGCCTACATAAAGAAACTCCTAGTATCCTAGGAGTAACAGATACAGATACACCCTTTATCCTTTTCATATTTCAACAAAATCAACAATTGCAAAAAATAGCTTTTGACACTCAGCATAGCATCTAAACTGTAAGCTTAAGATCTCCTTTCCACAGTTCAGACGGAGGAGGTTACAGACCATTGGACAAGTCAGTAAATCTGGTAATTTTAACTGTGGAAGCTATGCCAGACCAATCATCACCTAAGCTTTGATCATCACACATCATTCAGAACTCCTAAGGAAAAGGAATCAACTGACAGGCTAAACATATCAAAAATTCAACTGAAGTTAGCTTTGGCCTGCTATGAGATCATCAGCAGTCATAAGGACTGGGAAGTCTATTTTTGTTTTGTTTACAAGTAAATGTTGAAAAGCACTACAAGTGCCCTCAGCCTGAAAGTCACTAAATAGGGAAATGTCTTTTTGTTGGGACTAAAGTTAATCTGAAACAAGATTTGCTAAAAATGCAGAGAATTTAACTTATTTAAAAAAATCCCTTAGTGCACTATCATGAAATAATTTCCTATTTTTCTAACAAGCTAATATTTGTGGTCTCCGAAGTTATGCTCTAGAAACTCACCACCCGTACAACAAAAGTGTAATTTCTTCCACAGCTTTCCAGACTTGCAACTCAATTTCGTACTAAATTATAAGTAAAGCATAAAATTATTGACTAAACTTTGAAACTAAACAGAAAAGATTCAAGCTGAATTTGGACTGAAGAACAATGAACCTAAAAAAGCATGACCAAGAAGTTAGACTGCACAAGTACATGTGCTATGTCTATGGGGTTTAAGCGGATAGGAAGGTTCCCCAACACTCTGAGATAAGTAAATATGGGGAACAGAAGGGTGCTTTTGTGCCACAGAAACACCTTCTACCTTACTTCTAGGTAACAAGTCCATTTTAAGTATACTCCCTGAAAAAGAGCTGAAAGAAGAGGAAAAAGGGTAGAGATAAATGGAAACAGGTATTTGCCAAAAGGTATTTCTCAGAATAGAAATTTTCAGTTGCTAACAGCAGATTAAGCCCACTAGATTGAGGCACAGAACTGAGTTTGACAGTAAAACAAGAGTAGTGTATGACAAATATACAACATTGGTTAAAGAATGAGAGTCAGAATAGGACAGACAGAAAACAAGCAGATGGTTTTGGGACTGGCAGAAAAAGAGACAGAAAGTGAGCTAGAAAATCAGATGGAAGATGGCAGATTAAGATTTGAGGTAGAGAAACTGGGAGTCATTGAAAAAGTACAAGAAACAGAACTGATGAGTACCTAAAAGAGAGTTTGAATAGGACAAGGAGATCGGGTCCTATGGGGACAAAGGAAGAACATGGGAACTGGGAAGGCGAATACAATCTATTCTAAACTGTGGCTGAAAGGGTAAATAAACTGGGACTCAGACTGAGAAGTCCAAAATAAATCAGATAAGAAGTAGAAAATGGAGAAATTGGGAAGGGAAAGTATTTCCATTAGCATACATCTCCCAGAGCTTGTCAAAGGCATCAGGAAGATGCCTCTGCTGTCTGCAGGCATCTGCAAAGCCTACCAGCAACAAATCACACATCTTGTGCAAACTGTACCTAACTTGACCCATACGGAATGACAATCCGTAGTCATTTTACTGCTTAGGAGTAGGCAATAAGTGTAAGGGCCTTATCCCACGCAATTTTACTACGTGCCACTTCACCGACAATGTAGGGGGGGGTTGTTTGCCTTAGTTTAATATAAGGAAACCTCAAACACACACAACAGAAAATTACAGAATCACAGAATCATTAAGGCTGAAAAAGACCTTCAAGATCATCAGTCCAACCATCAGACCATCACCACCATGCCCACTAAACCATGTCCCCAAGTGCCACGTCTACATGGTTTTTGAACACTTCCAGCGATGCTGACTCCACCACCTCCCTGGGCAGCCTGTGCCAATGCTTGATCACTCTTTCAGTAAAGCAATTTTTCCCAATATCCAGTCTAAAACTCCCCTGGTGCAACTTGAGGTCATTTCCTCTCATTCTATCATTAGTTACTTGGGAGAAGAAACCAACACCCACCTCACCACAACCCCTTTCAGGTAGTTGTAGAGAGCGATGAGGTCTCCCCTCAGCCTCCTCTTCTCCAGACTGAACAACCCCAGTTCCCTCAGCCACTCCTCATAAAGCCTTATGCTCCAGACCCCTCACCAGCTTCGTTGCCCTTCTCTGGACACACTCCAGCAACTCAATGTCCTTCTTGTAGTGAGGGGCCCAAAACTGAACACAGGATTTGAGGTGTAGCCTCACCAGTGCCACGTACAGGGGTACAGTCATTTCCCTGCTCCTGCTGGCCACACTATTCCTGATAGTGAATGGGCACATGGCCACCTGGGCACACAGCTGACTTATATTCAGCCAGCTGTTAACCAGCACCCCCAGGTCCTTTTCCACTGAGCAGCTTTCCACAGCCACTCTTCCCCAAGCCTGTAGCGTTGCATGGGGTTGTTGTGACCGAAGTGCAGGACCTGGCACTTGGCCTTATTAAAGCCGAGTATTAGCACAGCTACAAAGTGGAGAAAAGCTTGTAATCAGAAATAACACTGCTTAGGCAACCTTAATTCTTCTTTCACCCCTATTCGTAAGCAAACGTCATTTGTAACAAGAGGATAATACACTATTTTTCCCATTGGAGTCTCACCTCATTCAGGGACCAAGAGCACACATGCTCTGGGAATGAATCATCATATAACTGCTGACTATTTTCATGGGACACCCAATTCATTTTTTGCAGAAATTAAAATGCAATTAAGATATGAAGTAGAGCATCACATGAAAGAAAGTTCTTACATTTAAAACATATGAATTTCATTTTGCAAATGAAGTCCATGAGAACTATTCCTTACTGTAATAAAGAAGAACTTTTAAAGTCAGGCTATAGGAGTCTGTTTCTACAAAATTCTCAGACGTGTTATTTTACTGTCTCTCAGTAGCCTTCTCTTTAGAAACTGAGATCATATGACACCCTCAGTTCATGGCACCATCTTCAAGACTAATGCATTTGTCAACCACTCAGCAATGAGCTATACCATAGAAACGAGCTTTCCAAAAAGTAAATTTGAATTACCAGCACCTTAACTAGCAAAGCATAGTCAAAGCACTAATTATTAAAGATCACACAGAACTGTGAAGGTAAAAACTAAATGCAGGTTAGTAGCTCGGTTCAGCATTGTTCATCTGGTCTGAACATAGGCTCCACCGAGGCTGTACATGCACTGGACACTGAGTATACACAGAATGACACCTGAGGTCTCCTTATTGCAGAATACGTCAAGACCATCAGCATTCTTGGCTGTTCTTTCTAAACAGAGCAACACGTCTAGAATTCAGCAAAAATTAAATGAAGAATTCATTTGGAAGATGAGTCGCGTAGTGGTTCAGTCTAAACAGCCACACAGATCAAAAATACTGCAGGAGTTAAAAATCATTATACTGGGTTGTTTCTTACAGTAATTCAATTGCTCAAGTGATGCAGTCCTGGCAAAATTTAAAGCTGACACCCCCAACACCAACTGCAAAGATGTAAGAATGAAGCAAAACCGAATACAAGATTCCTAGGATGAATATGACTAAAGTGCTGGTTTGCCACTTCTGCCACATAAACTAATCAGAAAATACAATAATCATTTGTGTCCTCCTGGACTAAATACTCCTATGCAGAGGTACCAGCAGCAGCCACTGCCACAACTAGCTCCTGGTGCCATTCTAGATTTGACCTAAATAGACTTTTGATTTTCCAGCCAAATCAAATCTTTACAGCCATTTGTTCAACAGCATCTGAACC